>NC_139220.1:137613822-138213822 GCF_055691185.1 Crinia signifera
GTTCAAATTAAACATATGTAGCTGGTGACTTTTAGCCGTAGTGTCAGGTTGCACTGGGGAACGGGTATAGTCCCCGTCTCAGTGCACCTGTTACACTAGGTGTGTGTCTAATATCCCACTATCCCTTCCCCACATACAAATGTATTTTGTTGAATTGTGAATCGGTAGCGCTAACAGGAGTCCCGTAGGACACGGAGACCCGGAGTGAGCTACGTCTTACCTGGCGCCAGGTTCACGTCCTCACACTTTCACTGCATACCCCAGCCAATGAGGCAGTAGCACGCTGCACACCTCGTTTCTGAGCTGACACGGTACGCAGCAGGAGCAGCTAGCGGCTTCCATAGCGAGCGGGTGCACTGAGACGGGGACTATACCCGTTCCCCAGTGCAAACTGACACTACGGCTAAAAGGCACCAGCTACATATGTTTCATTTGAACTGCATTATAAAGTGTATCTATACACCAATTCATGATTATTTCTGCTAGCGGGACCAACAAGTACTATTCCCGTAGTTTGTGGGAATGATTCATGCAATATTAAATTTACTGCATATCAGCCTAACGAGGCAGTAGCATCGTGCACACCTCGTTCATAAATGTATACAGAACTAGCAGTTACATTGTGACGGGAATTATACTCGCTTCAGTTTGTCACGACGGGTGAAAGCCCGCTGGCGATCCATGCTCCGTTCATATACATTTAGGTGTATTTAACTGAGAACACTCTCAGTTGCATTAACAGGGATAAAATCCCGTTAATTGTAGGATTGGTCCAATCCCATTTAAGCATCCAGTGTGTAGCGCTACACCAATCCAATACTGCCAATAGGGATACTAAGTGGGTCCCACTAGGTGTGTTTCCTATTTAAACTTCATGTTGTTGTTATATGTATGTATGTGTGGTTTTATTTCGCAGCTATTTTTAATATGAATTCATTAAAAATTATGTTTTATTAGTTCTAATTCTTGAGGTGCACCAGCACATGACACTCCTTTCTGTCCCCCCATACTACTAGTTACACAGTGTCTGTGGTAGCACGCCCTCATACCCCATACCAATTGTGGTTAATAAAGAAAAAGAGGGTCCACTTTACACACATGATAAACATTTATTTCTGTGCAACTGACTAAACCCTTTCTTTTATCAGTATTGAGGTCTGTTTATTTCTATATCTTACCATAAGGTCTTCCAAATTCTAGTAATACAATATGTAATTAAATTAATTATGCAGGTGGATTGAAATGAAGAAACATGTATTATTTAGCAGTCTCTAAAAATGGAAGCAAAATTCATAAATGTAAGTGCAGGGAATGACATTACAGACACGTGTAATTATCTGATTCAATATAATCTGCACAGCTGAAATGTTCTGTTCAATGTTCCAATACAAATATTAGAAATGTTAATAGCAAACATGATTATAAAGAACAGCCGTAGAATGGGTATACCTTTAGGTTCTAATAAGCCTGAACAATTGTATGCCATTATAGTAATTACAGGAAATATCATAATTTGCTTAAATAGAGAGGTGTTCTTGAGGTCAAAATCTACCGAAACCTCCCAGGATCCCCATTTGTGGGCTTTACAGCAACATCCTGAAAGGACCCCTATTCTAATGCTTCTAGACAGACACTGTCTGTGTTAATTTTATACCCCACAGTAGTGCTCTAAGTACATGTAAATTTTATGAACCCTAATAGTTCCCTAGTTAATGTAATGCCAAACATTATTGCACTGACCCATAGTAGTACCATAGTTAACTTTATACCATACATTGTCCACAGCTCAAATTATGCCACATTGTAGTGCCCCCAGTATGCATTATGCCACATATTAAAACCAGTTCACAATATCACAGACAGGGCCCTCAATCCATATTGTTCAACACTGCATGACATATTTCATATTATGCAACATTATAGGGCCCAATTAATATAATACTGCACTACACTGTCCCAATTCATATTATGCTACATTAAAGTGCCCATAATGTACTATAACATCCACTTCATACACACATTAACTATATAACATACACTAACTGAAAATGGAAAGTTACACCATTAGCAGCCTTAACCTTCAGTAAGTATGGTATCCCATTTATCTCTTGTTTTAGGTCACCTTGTTTGCTGATGGCAAAGTCTCAAGTGCTTCATCTCTACTGGCAACTTTTAAATCTTCTGCAGGGCCTAAAGGGGCATACACACGGGGCGATTTTCACCCCATTTCTAAGTGATCTGACTAGATCGCTTAGAAATGAAGCACGGTTTGCTTTGTGTATATAGCCCCGGGCGACGGGGATATGCAGCTCCGCACCTCGCTATCGCTCGGAGTGACAGACAGGTCTTGCACTGTGTATCCTGCTAGATTGCAGGACTATGCCTACGCGGTGTGCAGCGATGTGTGCTGAGCGGTCGTGTTTAAGCACGTCACACAGCAAGAGAGGCCAGGTCGTCCCATGTGTAAGGGGCTTTACAGTGAGTGTGTAGAAGGAGGAGGGGAGGACCAATCAGCTCAGCCTGGAGGAAATACTTCCTCATGCAGGAAATTTTATTATGAGTGGAGATCTTAACTTTCTGGGACATTCCTGATCACAGAGCTTAATCCCCGACCCCAGCAAACTTAGCAAATCAAGAAGAAAACTGCTATCCAACAATATTATGCTCACTGATTAATGGATCATATCAGTGTGAAGCTTCACTGAGAGGAAAAGGCAGAGGGCGGGATGCTCTAAACCAGAAATGCGGTAAAAACCCTGTTATCGGGGGTTTTACTGCATTACTGGATTCTCTAACCCCCTTCCGCAGTGGCAGCGCTGCGGAGGGAATCACAAGCAAAAGCTGGCGATTCCCTGCAGAAGCCTATGGACTTCTTACCGCAGGTGTGGGTTGTTAGGTCTACACCAACTAGGATCGACAAGCATTGGGTCAACACCACTACGTCGACAGGCAGAAAGGTTGTCATGGGCCTAGGTCGACATGGGTCTAGGTCGGCATGACATTAGGTCAACACAAGCATTAGGTCGACATGGGCAAGGTCGACAGTCAAAAGGTCGACATGGGTGGGTTTCGCATTTTTTTTACTCGAATGTCAACACAGTCGACAAGGACACAGTTTGAAGTGCACCGCATCCCCTCACACTGCTCACTAAGCTTTGGGCACAGTGCCTCGCTATGCTCGGCACACTATTTTATTCTCCCACCACACCATAGTGGATGGTAGGGCATGAAATACTGCCTGTCGGCACATGTCGGCTCAAAAACCAGTGTAAAACCCCATGTCAACCGTTAGACTTTCGACCTAATGCTTGTGTCAACCTAATGACATGTCGACCTTGACCCATATCGACCTAAACCCATGTCAACCTTCCTGACTATTGACCTAGTGGTGTCGACCGAATGCTTGTCCACCTAGTTGGTGTAGACCTAATGACCATATCCCCTTACCGCAGAGCTGTGTGAGGGATCCGTCATGGAACTCTTCCAGCATGCCCTGTGGCCGACTCCGGCGCTCTGCGCATACGGACTCCCGGGTCTCAGACCCGGAAGTCCAGCGCTGTGGCTGCATCGCAAGGGACAGCTCTTATCGCAAGAGCTGTCCCTTGTGTTAATAACCGCATATACGTTAGAGCATATGCGGTTATTAAGAATGCAGTGCCCGGCAATACAGGGCAGCAGATGTTAGAACATCCCACCCAGAGAGAGCTACATAAATGAGCAACCACTATTTCCTCATTTTCGGTGTGGCAATGGACTGAACTCAAATTCTAATGTGAAATTCTGTGAACTTGGAAGACAACAAAATAAATCACATACAGGGCACAATCTGTGCTCACTACAGCTATGCTTATGCTCACTGCTTCTTCTGTCAGTAAGTGACTTCCTGCTTATTCTTGGAAGCATTGCCCCCTTTACACCATGACAATGGAGCTCTCCTCCCTAACAATTACGTCTGCCAAAAACCACCTGTGCTGCTACTGTGAACATGACCAAGGGAATATGACAATTCCAGATTACTGATATCTCCAAGTACATTTAAAAATAATCGGAACTTGTTTAGTTTCACGGCGGCACTTCCCAGCAGATCGCATGCAATATTTGCATTCGATTTAGCACACCCCCACTAGCCACGTCAGGCAGAAGCATGGCAAGCGCAGTGAGCCCCGCTAGGGGACGCAGTACGTGTCCTCCAGACCTGTTCATACCCCACTATCCACGTCGACGTGGAGTTGATTTTATAAAGTGTGGTGAGCGCAGCGAGCCACCGAGCCCGAAGCGTAGCAAGGGGACACGAAAAACGAGCCCGAAGCGTGGCGAGGTGACGTAGAATACACATCAAGTAGTCAGTGTTCCCTCGCGGCCTTCTCTGCACTCGCCGCGCTTCAGGCTCGTTTTCCGCGTCCGCTTGCCGCGCTTTGGGGTCGTTTTACACTGCGCTCGCCACGCTTTGGGCTCGGTGGCTTGCTGCGCTTTATACAATCGACTCCACGCCGACGTGGAAGGTGGGGTATGAACAGGTCCTGAGGACGCGTACCGCATCAGATTGCCACACTTCGGGCTGATGGATAGTGGGGATGTGCTAAATCGCATCGCGGATCAAATCATATGAAAAACGCATCCAATGTTTGCATATGATTTGCATGGAATTTGCATACAATTCAATCAGCTGGTAGGTGGCGCCGTGAAACTAAACAAGTACCAAATAATCTAGTCCTGAAGTGACCAGGGCTAGATCCACTAAGAAACGTATGTGCCCTATACAAAATTACCATGATGGTACTACTATGCAGGGGTGCCTTGGGTTGGTGGACCAGGATCAATTCATATTATGTATGGTCAATGTACCAGGCAAAACCAGTGCTTGTGGCTGCCAATCATAATATATGTGGACAAACAGAAGCAAATCCTGTCCCTCACCACATAACTGTGACATATACACAAAATGCACTTAATGTAATATTTTTTTTCTGAATTTCTCGATAAGAAGCATATGACCTAGGGGTGCCTTGAAAATATTTTGATGCTCTAGGGTGCCGTGATCCAAGAAAGTTTGGGAACCACTGGGTTAGATAAAATTGGTCCATCACGTGGCTTCTAATGGTCACTGGTGGTACTTCACCTCAGAGGTGAGGAGAATTTAGCCATGTAGATTAGATAGATAGACAGATTAGGGCAATATTTGTTAAACTAATACCTTAAGGCATTTAGCGCTTCCTCATCAACGTCTGTAATCCGGATAGTAAGTATTGGGTTTTGCTTCAAGCTTTCTGAAAGGCTTTGATGCTCCTCTATGAAGAACGTAAGGTTTGCTCCCTGAAACGATCAGAAGTACAGGATATTACACTTAAAAGCAATACAGAAAAATTGCAAGCAACAATCACTTTATTACTTCACTAATCAACTTTATTTACAAAGTCACTTCTGCAGTGTACAGTATAACCAGGGTATGGACAGAACATAGTAGAGCAGATACAAGTGTATTCAATGTTGGTCTCCGAGTAATCCCAATGCTGAAAGTGATCTGCCTTAAAAGGAAGGTGAAAGTTGGCACTGAGGTTATTAATCAATAAATCATTTGACAATTAGCCTTGTTCTATAAATAACTTAAATCTTCAGTACATTTAGAAGTGGTACCAAGTTACTGTGAATCAATTATCATTCTTTATTTACAGTGTCACTGTCAACATATTTTCCAGCATTGCATAATGTAGCAGATGAATATAGAAGTTGAGTATAGAAAGAAAAGATCCTTTTAACTACAGCTTACATTATATTACAAAGCGCATTATATAATATAAAAAGGAATACAATCTGGACAGGATCCTGGGGTTCACTATACCGATGCCGGCATCCCAACTACAGCTGTGAGACCAGCTCCTGAATCCAGACTGCTGTGATGCCAAACGGAAGTATACAGGGATGGGTGAGAGTCAGGCTGGGGAAGGGGAGATAGGTTTAGGCACTAGGGGAGGAGGGGGGTTAGAGACAGGCTGAAGGGAAGAAGGGATAGTGCTGTTATTTTGGTTCACTCCTTCTGACAAATTCCTTCTTAGATGGACAAAACCATGTGCACTGCATGAGGGCAGATGTAAAATGTGCAGAGAATTAGATTTGGGTGAGTTATTTTGTTTCTGTGCAGGGAAAATATTGACTGCTTTATTTGTACACTGCAATATAGATCTCACTTTGATGTAAAACCCCACCCAAATTTAACTCTCTCTGCACATGTACCCCACCTGCAGTGCACATGGTTTTGTCCATCTAAGAAGGAATTTGTCAAAAGGAGTGAACCAAAATAACCCTCAGTATTAGACTGCTGGGAGAAAAAGGTTGGGGGGGGGGGGGGGGGGTCAGGGGATTCTAGCGTGGGTATTTTAAATGTTGGCATCTGTCAGGCATCTGCATGTAACCCATCCAGACAATACCAACACTTTATAGGTAGCCTTATCTAATGTCTAACACTAAGGGCCCCCATACATTAGGCCGACTTGTCCTAGGGACAAGTCGGACTCAATTCTCCTGCGAGACGCCTGGCAGCTCCCCGGGAGGCTCACATACAATTTGGCACTTGATGTGCCATTTTTTACATGTGATAAATCGCATGCAATTTATCACATGTAAAAAAAAAACGGGGAGCTGCAGGGCAGTGAGGAGCAGAGTGGGGGGCGGGCAGCGGCGGTAGTGGGCGCTGGCAGCAGTGTCTCTGAAATGAGTGTCTGGTGGGTGCAGCGGGGGATGCCGGTGACAGTGGGGTGGGTGGCGGTGATAATCAGCATGCTGTCACCGTGTGCATCAGACTGGCAGCGGCGGCTATTACAACTTTAAAATAAAATGTCAAATGCCTGTCCGGCTTTTGATTGACGGAGATAGAGCACTCTCAGCCAATCAGCGGCTCCTTCCCAGCGGCCGCTGATTGGCTGAGAGTGCGCCAACCCACCCGCTGCACACAGTGACAGCAAGCTGATTATCACCGCTGCCCGCCCCACTGTCACTGGCACCACCCGCTGGGCACTCAATTCAGGCTTCTGCTGCCTGCCCGCCCGCTGCAGGAGGTCGGACGTCGTTATACATGCTGAACATCCGACCTCCTGATCCAGATCAAATGTCACACACATGCGATTTTGGGACGATTTCACGTGATTTATCGTCCCAAGTGCCGAAATCGTGTGGAATTGGCCCAAAATGGCATAGTGTATGGGGGCCTTAAGAAGCTGAAGAAGATTCAGTATTATGCCAGATGGCATAGAGAAAGTTACAAGAATTCACACTGTGTATGCCCAGAACAGTGTACTTGATTCAGAGATGTATGGAACTCTCAGATGTTTGTGGGTGAACTCATACAGTGCTTCCAATGTCATTATTGCTGTGGCCCTTAGGGGCAGGGACTGGCTGGCACTGCCAGCATTTCCAGAAAATGGGGGGTATGTGTTAATAGTCGCCACCGCAGCTCAACTTTGCAGCGCGTCCCGGCCGTTGCTAAATTATCGTGAAAGCCACCCGCTTAATATTGTGGTCTAAGGTTTTGCTAGCAGCCAGAATGCTGCTTTGCCTACAAACAGCTGCTCAACTGCATTAGATTCTTCATTAAGAGGTTGGGTTTTCTGTGGGTTGCTGACTGGCTGTGTTCCCTGTTAAAGGGCATTTAGCTCCACACAGCCTTGCTGGTGATAGTTTCTTTTTGGAAGTCGTTTCATACTTTACTACTGCTGCTGCTGCTCTTATATTTAATGGCTGTGTACATTTCCCATGCTGTGGATATCTATTGTGAACAGCAGGAGCCATTGTGTTTAACCATTGCTACTGCATTCTAAGCTGTGGTGTAGACCTGTGTATTCCATCCAGTGCCTATTGTGATGATTAAAGTCCACACTCATTGTCTGCATAAGTCCTTGCAACTACCAGTTGCATTGCCCTAAACATTCCTAGTGCTTTTTATTAGTACAGTTAACTGTGGCTATGCCATATTGGTGTAGCCCACACTTACTTCAGGAAACAGGAGATAGATTTTGTACACTCCAATTGCTGTTCCAGGGTTTTAGAGAAGGGGATGAGGGAGAGGCAAACATGTGGCTTTAACCACAGGGTATGAACAGTTGGTCCTTGCAGCAGCTGATCAGAGCACACTGCATACAGGATTTTAGTCTGTTATTGTAAATACTGTACTTAGAAGCTCCTAAAGTTAAACAATCAATGATCACATTTGGAATGGGATCTGGGTGTGATATACAGTAAGTGCCTATGATCGCATTGCAGAATGCAATCACATTGGGTGAATGTATCACCAAGCAAAGGTAGGGAAAGGGGCTCCTTAGGAACCTCACTTCTGTGGTGTGCCAAATTTCATGCCAGGTCTGCTCCACATTATTCAATCCCTGGTGACCTCCATCCACAGTGACCATTTCTAGTGGGTTTACTGAAGAACCCTGCCGGAATTACACCCGCAATGTGTAGCCGTTAGATAACAAATGGCTAAAGCTACCTGGAAATGGGGGTAGCTGCAGGGACCAACACAGGAAATGCTTTAAATTCTGGATATATATATATATATATATATATATATATATATCTAGCAGTGTCACATACCCATAGAAACCTTTGGGGGATGCTGCTGTAGGTATGAATGGAGGCATCCAGGTGATATATAATATTTGCGGATAACACCTAAAATGAGAGTTTAGGGTGTATCATATGTCCCAGATGTTGGGGCACGTTACATAGATGGCATATTACAGAGTCTATTGGCAGCACAAATGGTGTAATGATTAGCATTACTGCCTCACAGCACTGAGGACATTCATTCAGTTCCAACCTTGCACCGTGTATATATTCTCCCTGTGCTTGCATGGGTTTTCTCCAACAAAAAAATTAACCCTAGTGTGCGGATGTGTGTGTGTGCGGGCGTGTGTGTGTATATATATGTGATAGGGAACGTAGAGTGCCATCTGCACTGGGGCAGGGACTGATGTAAATGGCCCAATATTCTCTGTAAAATGCTGCGGAATATGTGTTCGCTACTGTATATACATAACTGGTCATAATATAATAAATGATACCAGTGGAGGCATCAAGAGCAGCCTCAATATAGCATAGGTGACATGCAATTCATCTTGTCTGTAATTTTCCCATTTAATGTACATAGATAGTAGCAGTGAGAAGGGTTAGCAAACTGACCAAAGATGTTAACATTTACTAAATAATACAATGGTTTTAGATATTATTTTTAAATAGGAAAAACTCTAATTACTATTTATAGGTACAGTATATACTCGGATTCGTTGCAAAAGAGCATGGATAGCGGTATGAAATTATTGGAAATTGACTGAAAACTTACTTTAGTAATGTTTTTTGTGCCCGAAAATAAAGAAAAGGTTTAAAATAGCTGGCTGTCATTGTGTTGACCATTTCTGTAAATTAAATAAAGAAATAATAAATCACAATTGATAAATTTTATTTATGGCCACTAATATATGTTTTTTTTTCTTTATCTTCATTGCCACTTTTGGGGTTCATAATGATTTTTCCACCTTCCCCCAAACTTTTTTCCAGGTTGTGTACTGAAGAAAAGTTATTGGTACTCAGCAAGTGTCACAAATAATATTTTTTATAGAAATGCCCACCAGGTAGGCAGGAAGGGGAGGGGCTAGGGTGCATGAGTTCCACCACCTTTCTAGGACCACTTTAAGCATGCAAATATAGTCATATATACATGGTAAATCCATATTAATTGTGGATGGTCAGGGTGGAAGCAAATAATGGGTACTAAGGATGACAAATGTCAGCACTAGTTGGCTGAATTACTGCTTACACCAACTGGAGCTTTTTCATTTACCCTGGCATAGATTATACCATTGCAAGTACAATTAAGTGGCGAGTGGCTTCTGCTGTATTAGAACATTTTTTTTGTCTACAGTTTGTACTCAATTCCCAGTTTATGTGGGCTTGCTTATTTCAACAAAAGTGAAGAGCCAACTTATTGCAATTCTATTTGCTTATTAAGTAGTTTCAAATGAATTTGGCCCACAATCCCCACTTGTCTGGACCAAAAAGGATTACATGAATCATTTGGAAATAAATATGTATGCACTTAGAACGTATCCCAAGATATGTGTGGTCATCGGTCATGAATTGGGCTCTCTGTGAAATAAACTACATAGGTTCAAACACAAAACCGGCAAACAACTTGAACAGGATCTCATTGGCCAAGTGAACATCAACAGATTCTACTTGAGATTACCCAACTCATATAGAATGCAGACATTCTATGTATAATAAGAGCATTATCCAGATTGATAACTTCTGCTTAGAAAATGTATATTTTAGGTCACTTTTAAGAATATCTTCTGCACATTATTTTACCAAACACATTTCTAGTTAAAATACTAAATCCAAAAGCTTTTTCTTTCCTCAGAAGACAAAGCTGCAATCTTGTAATTCACTGAACTTGACTATGTTAGTGATCCAGTGATGTCTTTATTTTCTCATTCTGAAGACAGCATATATAAGAAGGCAAATTTATATAAACAACATTCACGCTTAGTCAATAGCTAATACAAATTCTACACCGAAACCCATCAATCTTCCTTCATTGTTTCCGAACACAAGTTCCCAAATTGTTTTCATCTTAAACACACTTTGTCCCTCTGGTTTTCAGTAATAGTATGTGACAATATAATGAAGCAAGTGTTCAGGATTACAAACAGTAGAATAGCAGGAGGCCGTCCACATATACAACGGAAACTGAAAATTTCAGTTTAAATTTAGATGAAAAGCAAATAAACAAAAATAGAAGCATGTCTCGGTGAGTAATCTATGTTAAGACATGTTATGGCAGGTTCCTTCATTGAAGGTGTAGTTCAGCAATCCCTAGAGCTACGTGTGGCTTACTGCTAGGGCAAGTACTTGACAACATTTTAATCAGGTCTCCCCTGAAATATATTTTGTTAAATGTTGTTGTACTTATTTGTTTTTTTGTTGTTTCCGTATTACACAGGAGGAACACAGGGCCTTATTTTGGTTCACTCTTTCTGACAAAATCCTTCTTAGATGGACAAAACCATGTGCACTGCAGGGGAGCATATGCAAAATGTGCAGAGAGAGTTAGATTTGGGTGGGGTTTTACTTCAAAGTGAGATCTATATTGGAAGTTTAAAAATAAAGCAGCCAGTATTTTCCCTGCACAGAAACAAAATTACTCACCCAAATCTAATTCTCTCTGCACATGTTACATCTGCCCCCCTGCAGTGCACATGGTTTTGTCCATCTAAGAAGTATTTTGTCAGAAAGAGTGAACCAAAATAAGGCCCACAGAGAGGAACACAAGGCAAACAAATATTTTACAAGAGCTACAGTACATAAACTTGGATTCTAAGTGGGGAGCACTATGAATTTAAACAAAACCTTTGTACACCCCTTTAAAAGTATCATCTCTTTCTCCTGAGACCAATGTAACTTGCCAGGTACTGTTGATCCTTTGAAAGGCTGGAAATCTGAAGGGTGCTTTATATTACTTTGAGAATATTTTGGTTAACACTAAAAGGTCAAAATGCACAAGGTCAATACAAGCAAAAGGTCAACACATGAAAAGGTAGACATGCATTTTTCTTGTGTTGTCGACACCTGAACATATGGACATGTTCCTCGCTCCAATACTGCTGAGCTTGGCACACTTTAATCGGAGTCCGCATGGATAGTAAAGTACGAAAAAGTAAATAAAAATTCCCCAAAAATCCACGTCGACCAAATGGTGTTGAGCTATTGGGTGAAATTTAATAGGATGAGAGATTCAGAAAGTGGAAGATTTGGTAAGAATAGTCCAGTTTTTTAAAGCAGCAATCATTTACACTTCTAAATTAAACTGGTTTTGCAGTGTAAATGATTGCCAGCCATAGGCGTGCGCACGGGGGGTGCCAGGGGTGCACAGGCACCTCCTAATGACTTGCACCCCCGCACGATTGCAGCACCTCCTACTAGTGGCCGCCGGTCTGGGAGGAAGTCCCCAGTCAGCACAAAGCTGCAACCGCTCAGAGGGGGAGAGTTCTGCGATTCGCGGGTAGAAAGGGGGCGGGGCTTAATGCCGCGAAATGCCCGCCCCCATCCGATCAGCTCAATTCAGGACACAAGGACAGGTAGTGTGCTCTCCCTCCTGCCCCCTCTCCCTAAAACTCTCCCTCTCTCACACACTCTGCCCCCCCCCTCTCTAAGACACTCTGCTCTCCCTGACACTGATACCCCTCTCCATGCAGTCTGCCCCCCCCCCCTCGCCATGACACTGTGCCCCCTCTCTCCCTGACACTGCCCCCCCTCTCCCTGACACTGCTCACTCTCTGTCACTGACACCCCCCCCCATATGCATGGCACTCTGACCCCCATCTCCATGGTACTCTGCCCCCCCCCCCCTTCTCCATGGCACTACTCTGCCCCCTCCTTCTCCATGGCATTCTGCTCCCCCCCCCCCCTCTCCATGGCATTTCCCCCTCCTATCTCCCTGACACTGCTTCCTCTCTCTCTTTGACTCTGCCCCCCCCTTCTCCATGGCACTCTGCCCTCCTTCTCCATGGCACTCTGCCCCCACTCTCCCAGACACTGCTCCCACTCTTTCTCTGTCCCCCCTCTCCATGGCACTCTGTCCCCCCTCTCCATGGCATTCTGTCCCCCCCCCCCCTCTCCATGGCACTCTGCTCCCCCCCCCCCCCCCTACATGGCACTCTCCTCTCTCTCTCCCCTGCCCCCCCTCTCCATGGCACTCTGCCCTCTCTCTCTGACACTGCCTCTCCATGGAACTCTGTCCCCCTCTCCATGGCACTCTGTCCCCATCCACTGTGTGTCTGGCGCATGCGCAGAAGCTAAAGAAGGACACTGGGGAAGCAACCGGCAACATTTAAATTTACAAGGCTGGCCGACATCTGGCTGCACTGATTGTTGCCTGTCCATGTCCAGCCAGTCCCAGTATGTCCAGACCACTGCCCCAGTAAGTTAATGGCAAGTGCTGTGATACTGTGCTCCAGCCCTGCGTGTGCTGTACCAGAGACCCCCTGAGCCCTCCGAGCCCTGACATCAAGCATGAAATCCCTAGCAATTAACATGTAGGTAAGCAATACTTATGAGGCATCATATGTAATAGCCCTTATGGTGTGTAGTATAATATGTAATGGGCATTAAGGCATGTGGCATAATGTGTAATGGGCATTACGTATGTCAAATAATGTGTAATGGGCATCATAGTCTGTGGTGTAACATGTAAGGGGCATCATGGTCTGAGGCGTAATGGGCATTACAGTGTGCGGAGCAACATTTAATGGGCATCACAGTGTGAAGTGCAACGTGTAATGAGCATCACAATGTGAGGTGCAACATATAATGGGCATTATGGTGTGTGACCTAATGTGTAATGGGCATTACGGTGTGTGATGTAAAGGGCATCACGGTCTGAGGCGTAACGTGTAAGGGGCATCATGGTGTGAGGGGTAATGGGCATCACAGTATGAGGCGCAACATGTAATCAGCATTACGGTGTGTGGCGTAATGTGTAATGGACAGTACGGTGTGTGGCGTAATGTGTAATGGACATTACGGTGTGAAGCGTAATGGGCATTATGGTGTGTGACATAACATGTAATAGGCATTATGGCATGTGGTATACTGTGTAATGGGTGTGTGACGTGTAATAGGCATCACGGTGTAAATGTTTGGCGTGCACTTTCCCTATTTTACTAAAAATTGGCAAGCCCTGGCAAAATGTGTAATGTCCGTAATGCCATACGGTGTGTGGCATTATGTGGAATGAGCATTACTTTGTGTGGCATGTGTGATGGGCATTATGGTGTGTGGCATTAAGTGTAATGGGCATTATGTTGGGTGGCATAATGTGTGATAGGCATTACTGTGTGTGCCATTATGTGTGATTGGTATTACTGTGTGTTCCATTATGTGTGATGGGCATTACTGTGTGTGGCATTATGTAGAATGGGCATTAATGTGTGTGGCATTATGTGTGATGGCTATTATGGTGTGTGGCTTTATGTGGAATGGGCATTACAGTGAGTGCCATTATGTGTAATGGGCATTACAGTGTAGATTTTTGCAGCTTGCCTTCGTCTAGTATATGTGTGGGAGAATGATTCACGCTGAAGTGCATATACATAAATAAGTCACCTTCTATTTAGTTTGCAATGATGCCCAGTAGGCGGCGATGGACACGCCCAGTAGGCGGTGATGGACACGCCCCTCCAATGGTGCACCCCCTAAGAAAATGGGCTGCGCACGCCTATGTTGCCAGCTGGTCACCGCTGCCGGTCCTGACCCCCATCAGGCATCCTAGAGGGAGGGAACGTCTCCCAATGGGACTGCCTTAAGTGACTGGCAGGTCGGACTTCCAATAAGAAGCCACTGCCAGTCACAGTGAAGCCAGTTCAGTCTCAAAGACTGCATCTAGCTTCACACAAAACAAACGGATGGTGCCATAACATAGACAGAGGTATTTGACAGCTGTCAACAAAACTATTTAAAATTTATATCAATATGTCTGCTCAAAATGGTTAGTTCGTACAGTTAATGAAAGGCATTACGATTTATATAATCTATTCATAGTCTGGAAACATCATGACCCATAATTCATTTGTCTTCTGCAGACAGACATTGACAATTATTTATGTTTCACATAATGAACAAAGGGTAAAAAAAACTAATGGCAACAGGGAAGAGAGTGCTTAAAATATAGATAAATAATGGCAATGACTGTCCACATAAAGCATCCCATGCGTCGTAGGTGTCCAGATCAATGGATTTCTTCCCATTGAAGGAGTCTGATAATCCCAAAGCATGTATTTCTAATATGGTAAAAGCAGCTTAACTCATTTAGAGCTAATTTATACTACTTAACATACAGAAGCACACAAAGTTTCAGGTCCCTGATTGGACTGGAACAGTGCAGACTTACAGAATAAAAGTCCTCAAGCTCATATGGATTTCCTCTTTTCCACCCAGATTGATGGCAATAAATCCCCTTTTGGATGAAGGGTAACGCATTTGTCCTTTTGGAAAAATAAAGAAAAGTAATTTTAATAACAGTACTATAGGGGATAGTTTGGCAATGAACAATGGTGTACATAATATATGAAAAGAAGCATGATAGTGTTTCATCCTGTGACTTTTTCGATGCTCATTGAAGTCATTTAAATGGTGAAAAAAATGTGGCTTTATCATGACAAGGCAACAAAAAAGAAAAAATATTTAAAATGTTGTAAGGTTTGGGATCTCAATGTACACCTCTGTGATATGATAGTGCTCAACGTACACCTCCGTGATATGATAGTGCGTTAACTCTGGGAAAACAGAAGACACGCACAGTAATAACTGAATTAGAGGCCCTCTGAACACACATGTGATGGTTGTTGTGTTTAGGGTCTTAAATATAGCTCTAGGCATAAATGGAGGTCAAAGCACCTTGTAAGCTCTATTGCACAGACAGTTTTTCAATCAGAAGTACAATACATTTTTCAGATCAGTATTAAAATAAAAACAGCCATGAGCTAAGCAATCATACTATATGATGTCATTATGTAATAGAAACATGTATTTTTCAAGCTTACCTATTTTTTCCAAATTGACGATATTCATAAATTGTAACAGACTTGTCATATGCGAAAAAGAATCCAATAAGTTCCCTGCAGGCATCACGACCATTTCTACCAAAGAACAAAGGGTCATGAATTTCTATTGCATGATGGTACAGTATATCATGTTTGCATTGTGTTAAAGTGTGAGCCAATTATGCAGTGTACAGTGCCTAGAACATCCAAAATAAAGTAGAAGACTTATCTATAACCTTTATAAAAGTTTTCTATTATTCCTGATCTTCTCATTCTCTTATGTTGCGTACACACTGGGTGATATTTTAAACAATATCCTTCATTTTGGCCCTTCGGAACAATATACTGTAGTTCAAAATTGGCCAGTGTGTATGCAATGAACGATGGAAGCTCCCAGGGGTTGTTAATGAGGGTGTCTCTAGTCTGTACTTAAGGATCAATTTTGGCTATGTCGTACACAAAAAGCTGCATATTACTAGACTCTAACTAGATCGTCATCATTCATTAGATTGTTCAGTGTGTATGTACAATATCGTTTGTCTAGAACACTGGAAAAGTTCAGGGGAATTGTTCAACAATATCTGTTACTCAAAACATCATCTAGTGCAGGCTTGTACAAACTGTGGCCGTCCAGCTGTTGCGAAACTACACATCCCAGAATGCCTAGTTTTAGCATTTGAAAATGACAGGCATTGATTGGCTGGTGCTTTATCTCCTTTCATTTTATCTCCACTTTATCTCTTCACCAGGCTTAATACATCTGCGCCACTGACTGAAAACATGATTTTAACAAACTCCTTCATCAGTCCAATAAGCAAGTATTTAGGCCCTGATTCAGAACTGTTAGCAAGACTGCAATTTTTGCAGCTAGACAAAACCATGCAGGTGGAGAGAAATTTACTGTACATTTGGGTTTGTTATTTTGTTTCCGTGCAGGGTAAATACTGGTAGCTTTATTCTTACACTGCAATTTAGATTTCAGTTTGAACACACCCCACCCAAATCTACCTCTCTCTGCACATGTAACATCTGCCCCACCTGCAGTGCAGCATGGTTTTGTCCATCCGCAAAATTGCAGCCTTGCTAACAGGTGTGAATCTGGCCCTTAGGGAGAATAAACGAGAAAGCATTTAGGAGAGGGTTTCATTACCACTTCCACAGCCTCATTGAATCAGCCTTCATTGATTTACCAGAAATAAACCAACTCTCATTTTGAATGTTTGTGCCCAAGATTATAGTTCTGGCCAGTCACAGAACAGCTTCACATGGTGTAGCAAGCAAGGAGATGGTAATATACAGTATTGTACAACATAATACCCACAAATGATACTATGTACTAAATATTTTCAATAAATAAATTACAAGTCAAGCCTTCACTAAAGAACAATTAGTTTTTCTCCACAGTACAAAACTGGTCCAACCTTGAATGTGCTCTAGTCAATAAATGCATTTAATAAAAAAAATATTGTGTTTATAACAAAAACACTGCCCCAGTGTTACGTTGCTGTGTCCCGGTCCGATGAGGCATCATTGCAGTGAATAATGTGATTCATGGCAGTCTTTTGTTTTCATTACACAGAAATAACATCATTGAATGCCTTGGAGCTACTAACTCATGGTTTGCACATTAATTTCACCAGAGCCACCAGCAGGTCAGATTTATATTGGAAACAATTTAATAGACTTTAAAAGGAAATTACACTGAAGCAAGGATACCGCAAAAGAGATTACGAGAGTTCTCTTTCACTTGATATATTACTAATGTCATTATTTGTGCATTCCCAGCATTTGCTAGAAAATAAAGTTGTTTTATATATGAGCATTAATGTCATTTTTGGTACAACAGGAGATTGCAAATAATCATGTTAAAATGGCAACTAAGGACTGAATCATTTATGGGATACGGCCACTAGGTCAACACCATTAAGGTCGATATAAACTGGGTCAACAGGCCTTATAACGACACAAGCAAGTGTAGCGAGAGGACGCAGATGCATCAATACGGTGTCCATGTTGACTATGTCAACATTTGGGACAAAAAAGTCAAAAATTCATGTCGACCTTCCCAATGTTGACATAATGCTTGTGTCGACCTTTTGACCCTGCTGACCTTAGGCATGTTGACTTTTTGTCTGTGTCGACCTTCAGTGGAAGACCCAATGTATGTCAACCTTACTTTGGTTGACCCAATGACCCATACCCTAATTTTTTTTTTAATTAAAGGGCAATGAAAATCTAACTGATGGACAGCGGGCCCAAATTAGACCTGTTCGATCTTCTGTGAATGGGCAGCACAAGAAATTATCCGATGGCTCCGCATGCACACAGTAAACTTTGCGCACGCATGAGTCGTCAGTACGAAGACTGCCTTCCCTGGCTGCTCGTAGCCTTCGCAGTCCTGAGTAAGTCTAGACTTACGTGGTGCTGCAAACAGAAGGGAAAATCATTCGATGTTAAGTGATTCCAAATGGTTTTTTTCCCTGATGTGCATGGTTGCGAATGCATTGGCGGCCATGCACATGGCCGGGATTTCACTCGGATGGGGTGGGGTGGTCTTTGCCTGCTCGCTGGGCTCTGAAAGCTCGAGCAAGCAGGTATGAATCGGGCCCAGAGTTTTCAGTATACATTTCAAATATATGATTATGAAATAAATGATTTTGCGTCACATCAAAAATCCATAACCTAGCATAGTAAACTAATTCATGTACAAATCAGTTAAGGTTCCCACACACTGTACATTTTTTTTAAAAGATATGCCCATTTCCGAACGATCAGAATTTCCAAACATTTAAAAACGTACCATGTGTGGGCATGATGACAATCCAATGCAGTTGCCCGTGGGTCGTATATGGAGCTTGCTGATCCATTCAACATGTGGAAAAATTAACAACCCGTTGTGCTGGATTTAGCCCATTCATTTGAGTAGGAGTTTTGAAACCTCCTGCCTGCCGTTGGACTCTCTTCATCTGGTGCAAAGGTGTGGCAGAGTGGGGGGAGCAGCAGTCCACGAACACTCCTGATCATGGCCACACAGAACAATTGGATAACCCTCTGATTGTTTACTCAATTGTTCTGTGTGTGGCCATGTTCAGGGGTGATCGGGATTTCAAGGGAAATTGGATAGATATCTAATTGGATCTGATTTCTATCCCTGTGTGGGCACCTTTATGCTTATCTTTACCAGCCACTTTCCTAGTATAGCCATCATACACCAAGGAGCATATTCAACTAGGCCTTTCAACCCAAGAGCGCATTTTCATTGCAGCCTAAGAACTAGCGAGAAAAGGTCCACATTAAGGTGCAACCCTAGTTGTACTTACAATAGGGTGCAGGAACCCAGAGGCGCTTGAGTTTGTGCAAGAATGTTCTGCTGGGGCGGCCTGTGATGCGTCGGAGCCAGGGGTAACAGCAGTGTCTGCTGGTCTCTCTGCCCGGTGTGGGGGGGGGGGGGGGGGGCACCACAAACTTTTTGGCAGGGGGGAGCAAACTTTGTAGTATCGCCACTGGATACAGTGGATTGTGGACGCTAATCACTAGGGGGTGTAACAGCATGCTGGAGTTTTAATGCAAGACACTGCATTATTTGAAAACAGGCTGAGATGAAGCACAGTTCTTCTGCAGTGTAGGCATATATAGCATTATATAGCAGCTGTGGTGCTGTGCTGCCCCCTCCCCTCCTCTGCCCTTATTTTGACTTTCTCATTATTCAAGTTTGATCATATTCTCTGTGTTCTGACTAGAGTCCCTCAATAACAATTCAACCAGCAGAAATGGCCATTCTACATAACTACATTTCCAGAAGCACATACACCATGGGTCTTCAAACTGTGGCCTCCAGATGTTGTGGAACGACATGCCCCAGCATGCACTGACAGTTTTGGCATGCTCTTATAGGAAAAAATGTGGCAATACATGTTGGAACATGTAGTTTTACAACATCTGGAGGGCCACAGTTTGAAGACCCATGACATACACATTCTCTTACGTGATCTCAATTAGGACAGAGGGGAGCGAGTGGCAGTAGCGTAGAAATGCTGACAATGGCAGCAAAACTCTGCCCCCCCCCCCCCCCCTAATCTTGCCAAACTCATAGATATTTTCTATGCATGTAGCCCCATGGGTCTGCGTATGGTAAGAGCAGCATCTAGCTGCACTTAACCACAGGTGTAACATAGTTGTCTATTAATTAATCTATGTTCTTAAGAAAAACTAAAATAAACCCAGAGCACAAATTAATTGAATAAATCACAAGTCACTGTAGTCAGGGACACAGCAGAGGTCAAGAATCCAAAGAATAAAATCCAAAATGCTGCCACAGATGGTTGACGCCATTGCAATCATAGTTGGCATGTGCACGTGCCAGTCAGTGACTTTCGAATTGCTTCCTTACTAATTATGCCAAACAGCTAATATAAACTGGTATCTGAAAAGCAATCAGTGATGTTTTGCTTGATATCATCACATATGTACTGCTTATACAACACAAACCTAGTGACAATACCAGCATATGCTATGAAATCTCACTTGTCCTTGAGCATCCATTACAAAGCATATGAATAATCCATTTAGGGTCTAGCCATGTTAGTCTGTTACTCTTGGAAAAGCAAATAAAAGAAATTCTTCAAAGCCCCTGGAGTAAGCATGTGAATTACTGAGATATGCAGCGGAATTAGCTATGCCAAATCCTTTTAAGAAAAGGAGAGAATAAATCTGTAGTCATCTTGTTTAAAAATAAATCACACCTAAGAAAAGTCTGTAAAAAATTCTTAAGATCAAGTGAGCTTTTTATTGGGTTATATTTCAATCATCCGATAATGTCACATAAAGGTCACTATGAAGCACTTTCTGCCCTTGAATTTGAAGACTTTGATGCAGTGACTCAGATGTACACAGTATGGATTTACATCCCCCTGACATATGACGTTCTGGCAATGTGGAAGAGAACACGTTACATGTACATGCCTGTTTTGCAGCATGTAGCACAGATATATTTAACACAATCATTTAACTGACTGTGAGCCACTGGCTCAATATCACTTACATCAAGTGCATTTAATGGCAACGGTTATGCAAATGATAATTATACAGTACATATAATTCGTTTCAAAGGCACACTATCAAATATTTGCTCAGCAAAGGATACAGATAGCAAATTAATTTTTGTGCAAATGATCCACCTTTAACATCATAAAATTAAAACAAAAATACATGAGAGCGGCAAACATTAATTGGGGTAGATTAGACAACTGCAGAAGTTGCAAACACTATGGAGTGACTTGACATGCTTTACAGTTGAAGACTGTGCACAATGGTGCATTATCAATGTGGGATTCTGCGGGCTTGCAGCAATAGCCTGGTAATTTAGGATAAGTACAGTACTGTGAATGCCACACTTAAACAATGGAGCACTTTTCTGCATAGCCTGCGATTCCATCGATACAGCCTTAATAAACTTTATTACGTGAAAACACCACTTATAATACACAATAGGGCAGATGTACTAACCAGCGTTAAGTGCAGAAATGCACTTAACGCTAGTCAACTGGGGGGGGATTACGGTTTCCCTAATGTATTACTAGCGCTCGACGGAGCTGTCCCCTGCAATCTCCCCCAGTGATTAGCGGCTGGGGCGATGTGTTAACAGCCGCCGAGGCGTTAAATTGCCCCGGCTGCTTTCGCCAGCTCAGGGCTAGCGTTGTCCTATCCCCCACTGCGGGGACAACGCTAGCCCTGCTGCTAGCTCCAGGCTGCGCTGAAGATCTTGCGGTAATAGCGAGATCTCGCACATTCCCAGTACTGCTGGGATGGGGACGTACGACTACGCATGTGCAGGGCCGCCAATAAGGAGAGCCATTAGCGCTGGGCTTAACGGCTCTCCTTATCGACTGGGGGGGTTTAATACATCTGGAGATAAAACTAAAATTCATTCAACTCTCGATCCTCTGGACTTGCGTGTAGGGTTCCAGAGGATTTGAATAGTGAAAAACATGTAAAATACACTTAGAAATCAGGTGTGTGTGTGTGTATATATATATATATATATATATATATATATATATATATATATATAGTTACTATCAGCTTTGGTTTCATAAAACCTACACATGCATTACCCAACATTATACATCTACAAGGAAAGCAGTTCGCAACATAATTAGCAATGGTGTATACCACTTGCATTCAAAACTAGCGTTGCTATTCAATAACAGATCTGAAAAATCGTTTCTGGATTTATGACCAACCAAGGTAAGAAATCTCATCCCAACAACTTTCTACATAGAGAGAACAAAGAATATTTTTCTATGGAATTTCCCTTTAAACATTAAACAATCTGCATTATTCAATAGAACACTTCCACATGAATAAATGTTCTTGAAATAACTGTATTTATTCACACCAGCTAATAAGCCCCATATCTCAGTAATAAAGTTTAAGGAAGCTAGAACAATTCTACAGAAAGAAAACTCTGTCTAAAGCATAAACATATGGACATAGATATGAATCTTACTGTACAATAGAAGTAATTTGGGCCTAAAGCTTCACTACAGCATTATGTTCTTTTAAGCAGTGAAAAAAGCACATCATTTTTATATGTATAATTACCTGCATATGATTCGAGCATCGAAACGCAGCTTGTTTGACAGCACATTCTCTGTTAATGTTGAGCTTGTTTTTATTCTATAAACAAAAGCATAAGGTTAGAAACCTCACAAAAGATTGTATTAAACAAAAAAAAGTTAAATAAATACGCAGTTAGCTATGTATAAAAATAGAACTTCAATTACATTAATCGGTTTCTCTCAATTTAGCAAGAAGCCATAAATGTAATTTAGTCAAACATCAGGGGTTGGGTAAGTGGCCCTTGGCACAGAAACTTGGGGTGACATTTAATAGAATGCTATTTT
This sequence comes from Crinia signifera, assembly GCF_055691185.1. Classification (NCBI taxonomy): domain Eukaryota; kingdom Metazoa; phylum Chordata; class Amphibia; order Anura; family Myobatrachidae; genus Crinia; species Crinia signifera. The sequence goes on from NC_139220.1 coordinate 137,636,315, forward strand.
ATCGCACTTTTTGAAATCGCGCCATATCGCGGCAAATCACACTTTTAGAATTTGCATTTTTCCCTTGTACTCTGCATATTTAATGAACTGCGAATTCGTGGGGAAAAATTGCGATATGGTGCGATTTGTGGCAATTTTAAGTAATGGAAATGTGAGCATTTTTCAGTCATGAAAATGTGCACATTTCAAAACTTGCTATTTTTGGTAAAAAATAAAAAATTGTGCAAAAAACAGTGTGGGATCCCCCCTCCCGAGCACAACCAGCCCCGGGCTCAAAGAGACGGTCCTGGTTTCATAAAATCAAAGGGCAAACCCAATAGGGGTCCCCTGGATTTTATAAAACCAGCACCAGGCTCAAGGGCCGGTCCTGATTCCCAAAATACGGGGGACAAAATTAGTAGGGGTCCCCCGTATTTCAAGAACCAGAACCGGGCCAAACCAGCCAGCAGGGTAATGCCACAGCTGGGGGGAGACTTTTTATACAAGTCCCCCCGGCAAAAGCATTCATCCCCCTGACCGGTCAGCATGGGCAGGGGTCCTGGGGGAGTGGGGACCCCCAAAGAAGGGGTCCCCCCCCCCTCCAGAACTTACCTGCCCATGCTGAAGCCTGGGGCTGTCCTCGATACCCCTGGGCATCGAGCTGATTTTGTGTAAAAAATAGATGAAAAACTATGCTTTTACCATGGAACTATGAGTCCCAGCAAGCCTCCCCCGCATGCTGGGACTTGGAGAACCACAACATATTGTCATACATTACATTGGAGATTTGGATCTGAATTGCAACGGTCATCACAACACAGTCTACGCAATAACTTTTTAATCATGGACAAAGGGTCACAACAAGTAAATTTTTAGATTTAGTTAATTTACTATATCTAATTTTAAGATATTTAAAATATATTAAGCTCAGAACTCAAAAGACTAACTGTGACCAGATTGTATATTTCCATATTATTTAACATGTATATAGTGCCTTGCATACAATTGGCCTGATTCTGAGGTGGTCATGGTCAAGTTCAAAAGTTAATGTTTTTTGCAATTTTGTTTAGAAAGCAGCAAACTTATTCAGACCCATTTGCAAATGTCCGAAAATCGTAGTTACAATTTTCAGACATCTGCGTGTGTGTGAACACTTAAATTGCAATCGCCTGTGATCACAGTTTAAGTCCCGACAGGGAAAGTGATGCAGCGTTGCTGGGTGGGACATGGTGTTTTCTGGGATTGGCCTGTTAAAATGCAGGCGTGTCCGTGGTCACGTTGTGGGACGGCGGCGGTGACTGCAAGACATCATACACAGCCGCTGCAACTCAAAACGTGGCCAGCCTGGAACCGCCAGTCATGTGCAATGCTATACTGTGATGTGTCCGAAATCCCCCCCCCCCCCCCCCCCCCCCCCCCCCGAGGTCTAGTAGAAATATAGGCTTGCTAAGAGGCAAATTGAAGGCTATCTAGGAGGAGCATCTCTTGGGAGTGGTGTGGGCGGTTACACCTTCTTCCCAGGTTTGTTTGAGGTGTGCAGCTAGAGATGGGATGACTGAGATGGGATGACTGATTCTTATGGCAACTTTGCACTCAGCACAGGTAGTAAGAACAGGCAAGTAGTAAATCAGGTAGCCGTGAACTTCTGCGTCTGTATGAATATTAGTACACATCTCTATACAGAAATAGATATCAAGCAAAGAAGAAAACTGTGGAAAAAAATTAAAAAATAACAGGGAAAAACATAAGAAAAGTGAGAAACTACCTGTTTATTTATTTGAAGAATGGCACAGAAGACAAAGCCAGAGAAGTAGCAACAAGTATAGGTAAGAAGCATCAGGAAGCATTGCTAACACGTAGAAAGAACAAAGGAAAAAATATAAAAAAATATAAAAAAAATATAAAAAAACAACAACAACATGTACATACAAGAGTTAGTCTTTATACAACCCATACAAGCAATACATTGAACATTTTCTCATGGATCAAACACAAAACTGTTGCAGTGCATGTACTTGTAGCTGTGTTCACCAGTGTGTAATATATTTATTGATTTTGTTATGTGTACAGCAATAGCACACACAGGGCCGGATGTATCAAGCGTCAAAAAGTGATAAAGTGGAGAGTGATAAACAGCCAGCCAATTAGTTCATACCTGTCATTTTTCAAACCCAGCCTGTAATATGGTAGTCAGAAGCTGATTGGCTGATTTATCACTTTTTGAAGCTTGATACATCTGGCCCAGAGTGTTTTACTGTTGGCAGCAAACAAAGGAATATATAAAGGCTGGTTATAATGAGGTAAGAGATTTTCATCTTGCGTCTATATGAAAATAGGAGCTTGATACAGTACCATAGGTTTAATGCAACAGATTGTATTGCCCATTAAGATTGCATTGTGTAAAAGCATGGTTAGCAATGCTGTATGCACCAGTCCCCTAATAATGTTAATAAATGGATTTGTTTTTAACACAAAGAAGAAACATTTCTGTTTAATCTTATTCAGTGATGGATGCAAATGCTACTGCAATCCTGTACGCACAATCCGATCTCTGAGTTACTCTATGCTTCTCATAACATACAAGGCAAATAACCCGCTAGGCGTGCTCCAAAAAATAGCCACAACACACCTGCAATTGACAAGCCCATTACCCCCCTGTACCATTTTAATCCTGTCACTCACTCTGCAAAAAAATCCTCAACGTGCGCCATACAAAAGACAAACTGCTCAATTGCACAAACATCGATGTTGTGTCAACCTCTGAATCAAGCCCCTAGTTGCATACACAGAAGATTGTGCTGCAGGCTGCAGCATTCACTGAGCAGTGGTTAGTCACAGCCCTGCAGCTGCCCATTGGAATGAATGGCGTACACCTCATTCATGGGTACAATAATCGCACCATCGATGCCGTGAAGCAAGGAATGGGACACTGTCCTGGAAACGTTACATATTAAAGCACCACCATGTTTTAACATTTCAAGTCTCGTGAGTGCTGCCCAGTGTCTTGCAGAAACACCCCTGGAGGAGGGCACCTGAGCTAGTGCCAAGGATCCCTTTGAATTGTGTTTGTGTATACATGTAATATAATTGGCCCCTGTGTGTATACATGAAACATAAGTGGCCCATGTGTGTATACTGTACATGTAATACTAGGTGGCCCCTGCAAAAATTTTGGATGCGAATGGGCCAAAAGTAAATTTTTAAACAAACAATACAATGTGCAATTCTAAATGAACAAATTATTCAGAAACTGAGAACTTAATCTTTAAAATGGTACCTCATTTATCGATTTTGGTTAAGTATGAAGGGAGAAAAAAAGGGATCGTCACCAAAAATCACCATCTAGAAATAATATATATGATCATTTTCTGACAGTCCTCCAACAGGGGAAGGGGGAGATTACATGACATGGTCTATTTACATATTGGAGATGGAATCTCTACTGATGGGAGTAGAAGTCAACCATTATCAATGTACTACCTAATACTTTTCCAATGGGGGGTAAACATTAGGGGAGTTAATTATTAAGCCAAATCTTTCTGTCTTTCTGTGTAAAAACAAATCTGCTCCTGATCCCAAGATACAATGAGATGACATATAAGCCCCATTTCCTATAGAAATTTTCAGCACTTCTCTCAATGGGGGTTATTCTGATTCACTCGGAAAGGCACAATCACTCTCTTATGGACAAAACCATATGCAATGCAGGTGGGACTGATGTAACATGTGCAGAGACAGTTAGATTTGGGTGGGGGGTGTACTTCAAACTGATATCTATACTGTAAAAAGTAAGCAGCCAGTATTTACCCTGCACAGAAACAATAAAACACCCAAATCTAACTCTCTGGTTCTGTCCATTATAGAGCAGTGGCAAACGCAGGATTTTCAGAAGGGGGTTTCCAGAGGGGCGGAGCAAAGCACGGAGATGGACACTTAGGTGACCCAGTATATGCCGGGTCAGTTAAAGTATTATAGATAGACCAAATGTATATTAATAATAAAAAAAAAAAAATATATATATATATATATATATATATATATATACATACAGGGGCGTCAACAGCCGTGTAGACCCCTGGGCATAGCAATGTATTTGGGCTCCTACCAATCCTCCAGCGGTAGGGGTGGGGGAAGCTTTGATGTCCTGCAGGTGGTAGGGGGTATTATATCAACCGCTCAGCATGTAGGGCCTGGATCAGTAATTTCCACTAATTACCCCTTTACTGCACAGATGGTGAGAGATGGGGTGGGAGAAGGGGGCATTGGGCTAAATGAAGGGGCCCTGATACATAACTTCCAGGGTGGTAGAGGATGTTTAATAAGCAGAGCAGGGGTGTATAGTGGAGTGGGCTTATTATTCATAATTTTCTGGTGGGAGGACAGCTTGCTTGACTGCAGATATCTCCAGTTCCCAGAAATAGATTTCTTAGATTTTAATGGAATTAAAAACTAGAGGATCCCACCTACCAAATGGTATTGGGGACTAGGGGATCAGAGTTCAGGAGGCAGAGCAAATCTGCCAACGAGTATATAGGTGTGTGGAGCTGGAGCAATAACCAGCTGCTGGAAGACTGATATCTCTGGTTCTGGGAACAGTAGAGACAAGCTCATAGTATCCATCAAGGGGGGAGAGTCCCAGCTTTTGGAATATACCCTCAGAGAAACTGTAAGTAAGACAGAACCTGAAATATCTGACTGGGAATAGCAATTAACAGGCTTGGATGGGGACCACTGCTTTGAAGTCAGATATCTCCGGTTCCCAAGGGCCGATTTTTAAAATTCTTGTACCTATGGAAAGAGGGGACCCTCAGCTTTCAGCCTAGGCCCTTAGACTCCTGGGGGGGTTTCTGGGTACTCAGAAACCCCCCCTGCGTGCGCTACTGTAGAGTGATTGTGCCTTTCCGAGTGAATCAGAATAACCCCCAATATCTGGTAATGTAGTTCATCTATATATAAAAATATAACATTCTCTGTTTAACATCAGTAATGGAAAGTGTGGATTTGAAGGTCCAATGAATGAAGCTGCTTTATCTTATTTGTTTCTTAAAGTGCTTTTTTTACAATATTTCTATATAATCCAGAAGTTACTTAATTCCATTGCCTTTGGATATGATAACAAATATGCTCTGTCCTCTGCCTTGGATACAATTGTAATCAGAGAGGTTATTGGTGTCATATCCAAAGGTAACACAAATAAACAACAACAACAATGGCATATAATTATTTTCATGAAATACACATAATTAAGTGAATAGTGTAGCTATTTTCTCCTTTATTGCAGAAAACAATCATAAAGGGAAATAAATTATTTTTTTCAATAAACACTGAGTTGTTGGCCAAAATAAAATGAAATGTAAAATTACTTGGTCTCATGTAAGGTTCTCTTCTTGAAGCGAAGAGGGACAGATGTTAGATCTCGCTGTGAATTATTCAGAATGGTTGTGGCTACATTTTGTTCTGGATCACTAATAACAGCCCTTTGGAGAAAAAAAACAGCACAATGTGTACTTTAGGCAAGAAAAGCAAAATGCAAACATTGACCTTATAGTAATTAAAAAAACCAGGCATTAAATATGTTTAACCTATTAACTAAATAAACAAGATTTCCAGAAAAAGGATGTTTGCTAATTTCTGGTATACAGTAATTGCTTTCTAATGTCATTAGCTCATTAATCTTTATAATGTGAATTTTGGATGGACGATAAACTATTTTCTCCTACATTGAATGACTAAAAGGGTCATGTTGTACTGGCAGTTTTGTTAGAAGTATGCATCTACACAGTATAAAATATAACTTCACTGGTTTAGGCAGCGTAAGTCAAGAAAGCGTTTTGGCAGACTGTTTTTCTTTGACTTGCTTCACTAAAATTGTCACTGCTCAGCTCCCTTTTGTCATAGATTACCGTTTCATACACAAACCTCCCTCAACAAATATATTGTTTTGTTTTTTTAACTCGAATAAAAAAACTGTACTGTGGTTCTTGAAATTAGCATGAACAGAGACAGGTTTCTGGAGAAAAATGTATGTAAGCTCTAATTACTACTGATACTACTTTTTTTAGCTTTTTTCCTGTCCTACTTTATTTATGTGAAAAACAATTATTTTTCTTCAACATGATCTTATAAGACCTTGGTTAAAAGCCTATCACCGTAAATTAACAAAATTTTAACTTCTAAATCTGCCCTGCCCCTGACAAGTTGAGCGGCGGTGGACAAGACAAGGCTGGAAAAGCTGACAGCCACTCTCTGTGGAGGAGGTGAGCAGCCTGTCAGTGCAGCAGGGGGGCGGCTGGAAGAGCAGTGTGTACAATGTATATGTGTTTCAGTGCGCCCCAGGTCCCTATACAATGTTTTTATGTCAGCGTGCACCAGGTCCCTGTACAATGTATGTGTGTGTATATAGTGATAGCAGAACACCACATAACTGACAGGTGACCCATGTAGCTGCTAAGTGAATTTACCTCTTTACCTGGATTACCAAAATTTCCAAGAAAGTTTAAGGGCCACGTCAAGCAATGAAGGGCTTAATTCAATAACACTTGGAACGGGGCAAAATCAGCTTCGTTCCGATGTTTGGGGTTCTGCGCATGTGCAAGCGGAGGTGGAAACGGGGATTGTCAATGGGAAAGCCCAGTGTATTTTGGGAGTTCCCAGGCCAGGGCATCAGCTCCCGCCCCATCTTTGAATATTTGCAGATGAAATAAAGGTCAGTTTCAAGGACCATCAAGTGATTTCTCCTGCTAGCGGATGCATGCGAGGGGATGCGTTAGCAAACACATGCTCTTTCATGGTACTGAGGGTCAGCAGGGGGGGGATCAAGCACTTGGCTGTCGTAGAGCCGCTCGGTAAGCAGCAAACTACTGCTGCTTACAGAGCGGTGTTGAATTACCCCCAAAGTTTGAAAACCACTATTTTAGACCATTTATTTTGCAACCATGTCAGGATTTATTTTTATTAATTTCATTACATTGTGAATGTAGCCCAATAGCTAGCAGTCGTGTGCATAGTCTATGATGCCAGTGTTGACATTTTTAGTAACTACAAGTAAGAGAATATAAACTATGAATTATTACTAAAGTCTCCGTATAGGACACAAACATAGCCTGCAGTACTGTACTGTAAGGAAAACAAATAAAAACAATAATATGATGTATAAATATAAAATACAGGGATGACTATATCTTAAAGGCATACAGAAATAAAACTCAAGATAAAAAACTGCTATTTTTGTATGATGGATAAAAAATACATACATTTATAAGTATATAAATAAAATCTCATGGTTTCCTTGAGGTATTTCAAGGTCATACAGTTGTGCAAGGCAGACCATTTTGTAGGCCTACAAGAACTTCTAATAAAACATACCTAGAGAGATGGTCAATCATAACTTGTTCTACGACAGCTTGCTTTCTTCTCTCTGCAGCCAGGTCCTCCTAGAACAGTCATGTGAATGAATATAGAAACTATTAGCAGAAAATACTATTATCAAGCTGATTCGCATCATAGCATGGTGTTGATTTACAAGTGACAAGGGGATTTCATCCTCCTATTCCAAAGAAAGCATTTTGCTTCTGATGATCCTGCCAGACACTCATTCTGAGCTAAAAATCCAGGCATATCCTTAAGCATCAGAAATGGCAGCAACATCTCCAATTAAACTCAAAATCATACAGTATAAAGAAAAGGAAATAGCAGTAAATCCTTTCAACAAGTGAGTGTCTACAGCACACTGCACCCACTGCACAAAACATGTACACTAAAGCACAACTAAGCTGTACTGACTGCTATTACACCTTCCAGCAACAACCCAAACCTTATGATGTTTATGGTGCAGACAAGATCTAAGTCAATATGTATAAAGATTAGTTATCTGCGCTAAAGCAGTAATGAGAACAGTAAAGGGCAACTTTTTACCTGATGTTTTCATGTATAATCCGTTCAGCATTCCTGCAAAGCAAGTTTGCCTATGGGGGGTATTCAATTAGCCCAGATACTGAAATTTATCGGGAATATGCTTTGGTTGCCTCATGAACATAATCCCCGATAAACAGAACTCAGTGCTGCGATAAGAAGACATGAGATCTGGATATTCATCCTGGATACCATTTGTTATTGTACAAAACTGAATATCCCCCCCCCCCCCCCAAGTAAATAAATAAATAGGATAGCCTCATAATAACCATTCGTCAGAAACTACCAATGTTTGAATGGAGAAAAATGATTGGAGCTCATTGACTGTCGCTCTGTCAGTCATAATCAGGAAGCCTAATCTTGACATAAATGTTGTAACTCTCTATAGGGGCTATTCAATGGTTTCCTCACTGGCACAATCGGCTGCCGGCATCAGCATTTCAGCTTGCAAACCCCAGGGGGCATACATTCTACAATGAAAATATTGTTTGGGAAGTTCTTCTTAAACACGGTTGTAAAAGTTTCCAGACATGTGTTCTAGGTAATAGCACATAGCTTATTTTGCTTTCACTTTCCTGTCCAGTTCATCTTCAAACTTCAAGGAGTTAAATCTGCTGATTGCGATGGCCATTCTATGCAATTAAAGCCTAACATATTCTTCAATTGTTAGTAGGCAGTACTGATATATACTTTAGGTATCCTTTAGATCAGGCATGTCCAACGTTGGCCCTCCAGATGTTATGAAACTACACATCCCAGCATGCTTTGCCACAGTTTTGCTATTAGAGAATGCTAAAACTATTGCAAAGCATGCTGGGATGTGTAGTTTCAAAACATCTGGAGGGCCAACGTTGGACATGCCAGCTTTAGATCATAATCTCACAGTGAAACAAACTCTTCACCAACTGTGAGGGTGTTGCTAGCTGCTGCAAAATGCTTTGGAAGCCCATTTACTTTAGGGTGCCAGCCATTCTGTGCAAGTCACAAACTTGGCATTCGGCAAAAGAGTCTCAGAATTATCTCGATTTCAACTCCTGTCATGTAAATTGCTTACATTTTAAAGGGCTATGCTTTCAATAGAAAAACATAGGCTGCATTATAATTAAAAATGTTGCACTTTTAAATTTTGTACTTTTATTACAACACCAAGCCAGATATAACAAACTCTGCAAACATGGAGTATTCTTAGCGCATAATTGGCAAAAATTTCAGCCCACCCACCACAACAAGGTGAATTCCATCAGGTGGGCTCCATTACAAATAGTAACACATTTTGTCATTTTATTTTTAGAGGCACATATTCCTGCATTGTCTGCATATTAGGAGGCACTAGTGTAGTATGTTTTTGACAAATTTACAAAACATCAGTTGTAGGAAATTACTGTCTATTCTCCGTCTTCCCTGGATGAATTGCAGACATTCATGAAAATCTGAACTTTGAACTAAGGGGAAAATTTACTAAAGCATCTTAAAATGAAAAGAGGTTATGTTGCCCATAGCAACCAATCCAATTCTGTCTATAATTTCTTTATTACATCCTAGAAAATGAAAGACTGAAGGTCTCTATGGGCAACATTACCACTAAGGTGGCCAATCCCAGGACCGGCGGGATTTTGGTATTTGTCCCCTAAAATGCAGACATTTCAATCCCACCACCATGTGCAGTCTAATGCCAGTCAGCATCTGAGTACTCGCTCAGATGCTGCCCAGCTGTTCCTGATTACCGGCCTGCGGCTCTGCCCACCCATTGCTTCCTGGCCCGGTTCCCAGATGCGCCTCCAGCTCCCCGGCCTCACATCCAGCAGAACAGATACCTGGTCAATCTCCCAGCTCCCCGGCGCCAGGCTCACAGGCTCCAGCCCGCACAGTTCCCAGGCTGCTCCCGCCCACACAATTAAAGGTAAATGTGTGGTATTTTTTTTTTGATATTTATTAGTGAATTTTTCAATCCCGAATTCCGGGATTGAAAAAATTACCCCGGGATTGGCATCCATAATTACTGCTTTTCATTTTTAGATGCTTTAGTAAATTTACCCCTAACATTCAATATGAATTTCAATGAGGATCTTGCAGAAAAATCAGTAAAAAAAGATCGATATATCAACACCATCAATCGTCCATTGTTTTCTACAATTCCACAATGTACTTTATTTCTGACAAGTAAACTGAAGTATTTGGAACATAGGGCCTTATTCTAGTTCACTCTGACAAATTCCTTGTTAGATGGACAAAACCATGTGCACTGCAGGAGGGCAGATGTAACATGTGCAGAGAGAATTAGATTTTGGAGAGTTATTTTGTTTCTGTGCAGGGTAAATACTGGCTGCTTTATTTTTACACTGTAATATAGATCTCACTTTAAAGTAAAACCCCACCCAAATCGAATTCTCTCTTCACAAGTAACATCTGCCCCACTTGCAGTGCACATGGTTTTGTCCATCTAAGAAGGAATTTCTCAGAAAGAGTGAACTAGAATAAGGCCCATAGTTACAGCAGTGAGGGTCAAGCAATCCCTCTGTGCCCCACACAACATTAGACCATCAACATAGAAGTCTGTACTACATGGACAGTGAGCATGAACAGGTCCTCTCCGCGACTCGCCAGATGAATTGTGTAAAGAACTGCATTTTCTGCTCAAATAAAGTTATTGTGAAACTTACCCAGGTTCTATCACATGAGACAAGGGGCAGCAGAGGTGAACTACATGCACAATCATCACTGTTATAACCATTCTGATATGGAACTTAACTGTTAAGTTTTACAACAATTCCTCCAAGCAGATGCCAAACATTGTAGTCTTTACTTTTTTGGACAATAACATGGTTTGTTTGTATAGAGTACTATCTCCAGAAAGACACACTGAACAGTGAAAGCATTTTGAACTCCACTAATGTTATTAATAAATAGTATTTGTGCAACTCAGTTTTTGTATGGTTTAGACTACAAGCAGTGGCATGGCGTATTGAGGACACATATGTAGGTTATCAAAAAAACCTGCAGGGTCACAAGTCAAAGGTGGCATTGGCAAATACAGTACAGCAATTTAAACATGCTTGGGACAGGCATATTGATACCCTTATAAAGAAATAAGGATAAAATATGGTCTGAAGTAACATGTTTATAAAAGGGTTAGACTAGATGGGCTAAGTGGTACTTATCTGCGTCAAATTCTATGTTTCTAAGTATTTTAAAAGCAGCATTTATTGAAAAGGTAAAATCAAGTTAGTTTTGCCTTTAAAATGATTGCCACTTTAAAAAAAATAGGTCTAAAATTAGCAGAATCTCACTCCTGTCAGGTTACTAACCTATTTCATTACATAAATATATTCTATTTATGTTGTGTGGTATAGAGCACCCCAAGTGGACAGTGATGGTACAGGTCTGGGTTATCAAACTTACTGCTTCCAGCTTCTTCAGGCTATGAGCTGCTGTCTGTGGCTTCCCAGTGTAGCACTGTTCAAGAAAGATTCTGTCAGACAATGGAGTTGTAACAGTAAAGTTTTCATCCTTATTCTTCAGATCCTGCTGACAGGAAGCAAAGCAGAAATTCAGCAATCAAATCAGTTTTCTGAAGGACTGGATTCAATTATGCAATTACATATTAAGGCAATAATATTAACTGGGTTCTCCACAAGCTATGTGATAAGTAGCATCTGAATAGTGGGCCTTCTGCAGTATTGAAAATGTGGTGCAAAGAAATCATTATACTATATGTGTTTTCATTCATTACAAAACTTACATCTTGTTAAACTGCACAGTATAAGTATATGTAAAGCTGTAATTGCATTACACAATGTAACTGTAAAATGACAGCTTGCTGGTAAAAATAATGAATTTATTTATGGAGTATGAAGCTATTTTAGGACATTAACTTCTGGAATGACAGGCAGAATTTCCGAAATGTTAGGATGACATATTTAAGGTGGTAACAGAGCAGTCCTACTTAGGCGGAGATTAGAGAAGGCACGTCAATGGCAATGTGGGTTATGCAGAGTTGTGAATACATGTGTTCTCATACATCATTGCTTTGCTCAGCAGCCCTTCTTTGCGTGCAAGTAACTGTGACTCTGCTAGCATTGGGTGTCTCTGGGCAGCAAATGACAAAGAGCAATTTGCTCACAAACTCAGGAGAATGGACAAAAACATTCAGTGAAATTATTTAAATCAAACAGATACAACTACATTACTTTGTCTGAGCGACAGGTTTTGTCTGTTTCCAGACTTTCGGAGCAAATTTCTTAATTACAAATTACATTTGCTCCCATCCAGTACCATGTTTTTATTCCATCCAACCAACTAGTTGCATGGTTGGATGAAAGTTGGTCTGATGTGTGGCCAGCATTAGTCATGATGTAGCTCCACCATTCCTGGAAAGTTTTTTGCGCGATCGAATGCATGATTACTTCCTCCAGATCAGCAAAAGAGCTGTTATCCTATTTCTTCGCACATCAGAAAATTTTTCACAGAATGAAGGTGAAGTATTCAGAGCAGTGTCTTGCACAGTGCACCATATTCCAGTGGTAAAAAAAAAAAAAGGGGGGGTTGTGGAGCGCTTGGAGGTGGTTATAGGTGGGTTGAAATTATGAATCATAATTCAAAAATAACTTAAAGGTCATTAGGGTATCACAATTCATGTACATTTATTAAGACACTAGTGTCTTAATAAATGGAAGCTCATTAGCGAAGCGTACGCCGACCGTACACTTCGTGGGCTATCCCCACTCCCCCACCCCCATTGAAATGTACTAATTTTGATCTGTCTAGCTTAAGATTGTGTTATTGAGCGGGCGCGTGAACACGCAGCCCGTCGGCTGAAGGGCGCACTTTGAAATTAAATATAACTGTTACTTAGTCCTGTCAATTGTGAGACGGCGTGTCACCATAGAACACGCCGCGCTCCAGGGACTGTGGAGTTAACGCTGATACTGCTATATCTAGTCAGCGTGTAGTGATCACCGCTGCTACTGATACGCTCAGTCGGCGTGTGAGTACAGCACATTGAGCAACTACTGTTATCCAGTCCTGCTACATTGCGAGACGGCGTGTCATAAATAAAACACGCCGCACTCCAGGGACTGGGAATTTAACACTACTACTGCTATACGCGGTTAATATTCAGTGATCACCACTGCTATTTATACACACGGTCAGCGTGAGACTAGATGCTACCAATACGCTCGGTCAGCGTGTGAATACTACACACAGAGCAATTACCGGTACTCCTGATTATAAGCACTATTCACGCTGCCAAAATAAGCACTGCTCACGCTGCTAAAACATTAATTATGGTATGATTAGCACTATCACTTGACAAATACAAAACAGCGTATTAAGTGACATTTCAGAGCGGCCACCAGTGCCTCCTAATACCAGCACTGGTCATTTGAAATTATATTCTGACGCCGCCATACACGTTATATCCCCCAATTAAAAAAATATTTGGTACATCTACCCTGACAGTTTATTTGAAGTCGCACCAATCCTTCCCCTATGAATGGGGTAATTTAAATTGTGTGTTCACTATCCGCCATATATATAGAAATACTCAATATATTTACTAGACAGTGTATGTACTCTAACTCGAGTGGAAATTGGGAATAAGGAGTGTGGGACCCCACGTCGCAAGGATAACTTATATCCTTTTTTAACGAATGTGTATGTCATTTATATTTTGTGTCATTTTATTTCGCTATACTTTTAACCAACATTAATAAAGGTTACATTTTAATAAACCCTGTACTTGGTGCACCACACAGTGACATTTCTTTCTGTCCAAAATCATATATGCAATAGTTTGATGTCCTGTGGTAGCACACCCTCACCTGTCATATGAATTAATATCACTTAAGACACCAATTGAGGGGCAAACCTTTCTCGATTCATTTTCATTTTTTCCTGTGCGATTACCATCCCTTTCCCTCAATATACAAAAGCAAGGACTTGCCATGGCCTGTGCAGGCACACGTTGTCACCACCCCTGACATGATTTTGTTAGAATTGTCAGATCACGACATGTGACATTGCTGCTGCACTGCAATGGTAATGAAATCCATTCCTTCGTCTGCGTACCGAAACAGATGGGTCAAGCAAACACCCATTCTCGCCAACTTCTGATTCTCTGACAGATGCTTGGGCAACCACTGTGCACAAATTTTTGCCATAACCAAGCTTGTGGGTTATTCCCTTGCTTATCGACAGTACAGGAGCAATTTCCAACGTTTCTGATGAATGAGATCCTCCACAGCCAAAATCATGTGGAGACACTGCTCTCCGTACACCGCCTTCATCCTGCGATAAATTTCTGAAGAATTCTCGCCTTCGGATCTGGAGGAATCCATCATCCATCTGACCGTGCAAAAAAACTTTCCAGGAATGAAGAAACTGCGGAGAAGCCGTTCACTACACATGCGCAACTGGGAAAAACATCACAAAGGCAAACACATGCGATTAGATACAACACCGCTACAGCATAAGTTTACTCTTCATTTGGGAGATATATATATATATCAGCCCTTGCACATCAAAGTAGGCCTTACACCTCCCAGGAACTCCCAGCAGCCCCTTACCCAGGAGGGCAGATCACAGAGTATCTTAAAACTCTGCAACCAGGTGTTATGAGCACACATGCTCGCGGTATTCCAAAATCGGATGCAGGTTAGGCAAGGTTTTATTTTTACGTTCCTACAACTCAATACTAAAATATTGTATTAAATGTTTAGGTTTTGAAACCTACACCGTTCTCTGTATTCAGGGGCACAAATTTAATTAGACAAAATTACATACTGTATTTGCCGGCGTATAAGACGACCCCCCAACATTTCCACTCAAAATATAGAGTTTGTTATATACTCGCCGTATAAGACTACCCCCTCTTCCGCACACCTTCTTAATACTCCGCACACTCTTCAATGCTTTTTCATTTGATTTCCAGTCCCGAACCATCTTTTCTGTTACTCCATATTGTCTTGCAGCAGCACATAGGGTTGATAGGGTTTTGACTGCTGGACATTGTCTATGCTATACTGTACTGTACAATGGTGCAGTACTGTGGTTGGCTGTTGGCTGTATACAAAGCCTGATTGGATTGGTGATTGGTCCCTGCTCCCTGTCTGCCCTCCCTGTCTCCATGTCACTAGCAGCAGTCTGGTCCGCCCTTGAATCCATATTATGGATAGTACCAGTATTATAGACATAGTTGCCCCAGGGGTACACTTATACATTTTGCGACTCACTCCTCGCCCCCCCCCCCTTCTTATACCCCTTGAGTGGTGGGTTTTGCTGGGCAGGACAAACCTATCAGGGCAGGTTTGTCCTGCCCCAGCAAAACCCACCACAAAGTTGTAATCCCCCCTCACCTCCGCTCCTGCATTAGTACACCGGAGCTTCCCTGCAGTGCTGCCGCTGTCCCCCCTGCCTAAGCCGCCTGTCACAATCAGCAGTGACATCGGCGGCAGGCTGGGGGGGATGTTCGCAGCTGCTTGGGAGGACTCGGGTGCCTGAGCGCTCCAGAGTCCCCCAAGCCACACCGACCATACCCGAGCCTGCCGCCGACGTCACTGCTGAATGTGACAGGCGGTTTAGGCAGAGGGGACAGCGGCAGCACTGCCAGGTCTCTTATATGACCCGATAAGAGATTTGGATAGGGAGTATCAAGGTATGCATAAGAAGGGGGGGGGGGGGCGAGGAGAGAGTCGCAAAATGTATAAAAGTGCACCCCTGGGGCAGCTATGTCTATTTTAACGAAGTGCACCCGGTGTATAAGACGACCCCCCACTTGGAGGCATGTTTTTTTTCAGGGGAAAAAAGTTGTCTTATACGCCGGCAAATACGGTAATTATAAATACATTTTTCATCTAATAAAAATGTTTATTTAAAAAGGCAAAACCAACTTGGTTTTGCCTTCCAAATGATTGTCACTTTAAAAATACAACCCTTCTCGGACAAACACACATCCAACTTCTTGCATCCTATTTAATTTGTATAGATGGGGAAGGGGGGACACCTGCGCACAAGTTACACCTCTTGTTCTAGAATGGTAATTGTGCAATGGTACTTATAGTTATATGAAAGATTCACAATACCAAAGAGTTATTAGTACAATAATGGTACGTTTTTTATGTGGACTAAGCTCCCTGTAGCGAAACAGCTGTCTGCTCACTAAATTCGGCGCCAGCGATACTGCGCTGTTACACTGCGCCGCCCCGGCACATCGCAGAACCAACAGACAATTACCGCTCCAGGATTACAGGTTAGTAGTGGTAGCCACATCACCATATTATCACACGGAGATGTCCTTATTTTTGTGAGAGATTGATGCAAAACCCTCTCTTACCTTGAGACCAGACCTATTTGTAATTAACATAGTGGTCACAGCACCTTACTATTGGTCACCGAAGGGGATCTCAGAAATAAAACACCTCTCCATACCTGCACGCAAGAGCATACTATATCCTCCTGGGGCACCTACAGAATACTTATTTATTTATTCTCTCTAGGCACATATATGCATAGTGTCCAGGGTGACAAAAACGCTCATATTCTATCAATGTGAACATCCCTAGCAATGGGATACAGCAGCTTTTTGATCTCCTGGACCTAAGAGGAATCTGTGCCTCCAATACTACCTTTCTCTTTGCACTATATTATAATGGCATACAATGCGACCAATGTGATGGACCCGATTTTACATAGGGAACAATGTTAAATGGGCCAATGTACCCGATTTTGTATTGTGTACCCACCCTGATGGGTAATTTGTATGTGAAATGCCCCCCCATTGTTAACGCCACCCAACGATGAACGGCAACCCGAAGCGTGGCGAGCGGCGGCGGTACGTGTCCTCTGACCTTTTCATACCCCCACTATCCACGGCGGCGTGGAGTTGAATTTATATAGTGTGGCGAGCGCAGCGAGCCACCGAGCCCCGCGAAGGGATGCGTAATACCTGTGAAGTATTGCGCGTGCGCTCGCCGTGCTTCGGGCTCGGTGGCTAGCTGCGCTCACCACACTATATAAAATCAACTCCACGCCGACGTGGATAGTGGGGGTATGAAAAGGTCAGAGGACGTGTACCGCTGCACTCGCCACGCTTCGGGTTGGCATTCATCGTGGGGTGGCGTTAACAATGGGGGGCATTTGACCCATCAGGGAGGGTATACAATGAAAATTGGGGTCTGGGGGGCATTTAACATTGGGCCCAATGTAAAATCGGGTCTCAGGGACCATTTTACATTGGTTCCAATTTAAAAATTGGGTACTCTTTACTTAGAAGGGCGCCCATCGCATGTACCAAAAAATCGCATGCGATGCGACCGACGCGATGACCGCGATTTCCCATAGGGCACAATGTTAAAAGGCCCACAGAGGCCAAATAGGCACCCTGAAGTGTGAAATGGCCCCACCAATTGTTAACGCCACCCCACGATCAACGTCAACCCGAAGCGTGGCGAGCGCAGCGAGCCCGCGAGGGGCGGCGGTATGTGTCCTCTGACCTTTTTATACCCCCACTATCCACGTCGGCGTGGAGTTGAGAATAGAAAGTGTGGCGAGCGCAGCGAGCCACCGAGCCCGAAGCGTGGCGAGCACAGCGAGCCCCGCGAGGGGACGCGGACACCTGTGAAGCCCGCGAGGGGACGCGTATACCTGTGAAGGTGTCCGCGTCCCCTCGCCACGCTTCGTGCTCGGGGGCTCCCTGCGCTTGCCACACTTTCTATTCTCAACTCCACGCCGACGTGGATAGTGGGGATATGAAAAGGTCGTAGGACGCGTACCGCTGCACTCGCCACGCTTCGGGTTGACGTTGATCGTGGGGTGGCGTTAACAATTGGGGGGCCCATTTCACACTTCAGGGTGCCTATTTGGCCTCTGTGGGCCATTTAACATTGTTCCCTATGGAAAATCGGGTCAATTGGGACATTTAACATTGTTCCCTATGGGAAATCGCGGTCATCGCGTCGGTCGCATCACACGCGATTTTTTTTTCCTTACGATGCCCACGATCAAAATCGTGGGCGCCCTTCTAAGTAAAGAGTACCAAAAATTGCATCGATCGCATCGCAAGCGATTTGGTTGCATGTGATGCGATCAACGCGATTTTTAGGACCCGATGGATACAATTAATATCGCAGGCGCCGTGCTAGGAAACAAGTACTGTTTCTTATATAGCGCAGCAGATTCCGTTGCGCTTTACAATAGTAGACAGTGATAAAACAAACTGGGTAACAGACAGACTTGAGGGTTAGAGGGCCCCGCTGCAAGCTTTATATCACCGTGTATAGTGGCTACCACTAAGAGCTACCTGATCCTAAAGACAGAGCGCTATACTATAAAAATATCTGTTATTTATGTGGATTATTGAGTATTCTGAAAGATCATAAAAAATCTCACAGACCCCATACACACTATACAATTTGTTGGATGTGAGGGGGCAATTAAATGTACTTATTTTCGCTATCAGTGCTGATTATGAACAGTGCATAATTCAGTCTAACGGTAATATTAATTATATTATTATATTGACAGTGTTATATTTTTGTGATCAGAATTTGCAGTTCTATCCTCACAAGCATCAGGACGCTGGAAGAACTCATTCGAGTTCACAAAGTGGTTTCAACCACCTTTATATGTTTTGTGTAGTGTGTTGTGTCTTTGTCCACGAATAGTTTTTTTTAGCAAATTCACATTATTAAAAGCTAAGTTTTAAATGTATTCATTATTACAAACAAAGCATGCCCCCAAACAAAGGAGAGTACTTTTTTCTTTTTTCTCTCATCCTATTTAATTTATGGCGTCCTGCTTGACTGTAGGTAATAACGTCCATGCTGGTGTTCTGCTCCCCGGAGACCAGTATCATGAGCTTGGGATGGTGGGACGTCAACAGGTACTCTGAACTGACCGTCCTAATGAGACATTTGTCCACAGATGGATTACTGGTAGCTGTTCCACAGGAGAGAATGATCAGCTTGCAGCCCCCTTTCATCACCCACCATACCTACTTACCTAGCCATTGGAGCAGAGCGCCACTAATCTAAGGCACCAGTGAGTGACTTAGATTACAGAGCGCTTCAGAAACCATTAGATGGTCGGCAACCATCAAATGATTTCGGGCCAACACCCAAGTCTGCGAATGGTTGTCTATACAAACATCCATTCGCAGCCCTTCTGGGCCATTCGGTGTCCATCGGGGATCTGGTTTTGGCACGCCCCGTGGGCCGCCTTAGTTGGCTCGCAAAGCACCAAAATGCTTTGCGAGTCAATCAGAATTAGGGGCAAAGTCTGATTAAAACAATTTATTTTCTCCAAATACCGGATACCGGACTTTTAACTACAGAACATTGCTCACTGGCATACTTTCTACTAGAGACTACTTATTATCATTACAAATGTATTCTTTATTTAACCTTGGAACTATGTAGTAAAGTAAAAACATAGCATCATAGGACCTGGTGACAGATCTGCTTCAATATCATTGAAATGATCAATGTATCATTACCTCTTGTGCAGCGCACAGTCTTGCAGAACGTGGTGTATCCTTACGGTTTCTACTCATGGAATACTGCTTGTAGCTATTCTTCATTTCCTCTTCATATTGCTGATACTTCAGCTGGAATCTGTCTGAGGGTGGAGGTAAATTCTCAGGAACAGTATTCAGCTGTGCTAGAGAAAGCTGTAGAGAACACCAAAATTACTTCATAATTCCCATGATCACATAGGAAATCAAAGATTTCTCTTTAGATAAGCTTACCTCAATCTTGACCGGATTAGGTTTTGTGATCATCTGCAATAGGATTGAAAACAGTAGCTGCAAATGAGTATAGCACTGTGCGATGTAATGTAGTGTCAGACAAGGAAAGTTTCAACCAATAGTGTCTACAAGTGAAATGTCAATTAAACCAAAGTTGTTCGACTAAGCTTCCAAGACCTTCAGTCGGCAACTATCTGTCACCCAAAGAGCGGACAGCATGGAGACCGCTTACAGTATAGTAACACGTAACTGCAAGCATCCCAGATCATATCAACAGAAATATGCTGTTAAATCTAGAAATCCTCTTAAAATACTTTTAGTGCACATATAGGCCAAGACTACAATTGAGGGGTAAATTCTTGTAATGTCAACAAGAAAATGAAAAAAGTAGTATGCAAGAACTATCCTAAATTCATATTTTTCCCTAAGCCTTACTTTATAGATACCTTGCCTCTCTATTCTTTGTTTGACGGGCTCACCTAATACCTATAGCTGTTAATAGCACACAATTTCCGACTCCCAAGTTTTTAAGATGATTTTTGGGCATTTGTGTATAATAAATGTTATTATGTTTATTTGCTCCTATGTAACAGGTTTAAAAAATAAATACTACAATATAAAGTTTGTCTAGTGACAAAGTTAGGTTGTTAGAGAAAGTGCACTTATACCCCTTTCACACCACACTTGTTAAACGGTATATTGCCAGTTTTTTCCCCATTTCAAAATGTTTAAGGCTGCAGTGGGAAAGTGCCAGAGTTGATTTACCGGTTAAAGATAACCGGTATTTCAAAACGTTTAAAAAGCAGAGTCCTACTTGTTTCAGAGACGTTTTTTATGCAGTGAGAATGACTCTGAAACGGTATTTAGTAAAAACAACAGATTACAGACCTTGGATAGGCTGTCCCCTGCATTCTGCCTTGAAACGTGTTTAGGGGATTAAACGGGTTGACTAATGTGTATGGTACTTAAACAGTATTTAAAACGGTAGTCTACTGCAATGTGAAGGCTCAGACCCATACTTTTGGCAGTGTAAAATCGGTATTATATTCACCTAGAACGTATTGTATGTAACAAGTACATGTGCCGGCATTAAATTGTATCTGGAAATCATTTCATTTTTTTAATCTACAAAAAAGTAATAACAACTGTCATATTTGTGAATGTCCTATGCACACACTGACTCCTTTATGGATATACTGCATATTTTATGTGCACTTCAATACAATATTTTAGCGGTGGGAAAAAAAAGCAATAACACTATTACTACTGATTGAAATGATAATGGCATGTGTGTCCAATTTGTTGTTGCAAATGTGTGTCACGGTATTCTAGAGCAGGGGTAGCCAACTCCAGTCCTCAAGAGCTACCAACAGTGCACGTTTTCCATGTCTCCTCACAGAAGAACAAGTGCAGTAATAAGCTCCACCTGTGGATCTTTTAAATGTGTCAGTCAGTAATGAATGCACCTGTGTACCTGTGAGGTGAGCTGGAAAACATGAACTGTTGGTAGCTCTCGAGGACTGGAATTGGCTACCCCTGTTCTAGAGGCATGTGTAAGTCACACCCATGATCCATGCCCAGTGAATGGGAAACTTGCAGATGCGAGCGTACGTAGCCTAGAAGGGAGAAACTTCACTGTGATGCACATGCACACATCATGGCAACCACATAACTTTACACATCTGTACAATCCTCCTCCAGAAACTACTCTCTTAACATGAGTGCTATGTATTTCTACTAGCTGTAGTGAGAAAGAAAACCACATGTACAGGATGTGGAGCTGAAGCTCTTGCCTCCATACTACCATTGCCCTTATTGGCCTACCAACAGTCCATGGCAGTATAGCGATAAACAGAAATGACAATCACAAAATGTAGTTTTGTTCTACTTTGTACACAAATAAGGAAGAAACCCTAGAAACAATAAAAATGTTTTTACATCCATGTATGTGGCATTGATGCATTCATGTGAGTGATAAATGGGTGTTTTATAAATATGTCAGCTGCAGAAACATCATAATTGACCGGATGCTGTATATCAAAGTTTACCGCAGTGTGCTGCATATACTGGGGTGGGTCAGGATTTACCTGGCTAGAATGATGCCCACATTTTTAAGTGCACGTAACAATATGGATTCCAAGTTATGTGACCACACCACTCCTCTCCATAAATGGGCATTATCATTATCACATGTAGTATCTTTGGAGCAAGAGATGTGCCAGAAAACAAATGGATATCTGCATATGTTCTAGTCAACATATCCAGCAATTCTATTTATGTGATGTTGATACCATTCAGTTAATCAAACTGTGCAAATAAGCAAATACAATTTAACATCCGGGAGTGCTCTCTCTTTTACATCAGCAAAATCACAGCATGTATATTAACCCCTTCCTGACACAGCCAGTTTTTGCCTTCCTGACAGAGCCCTTTTTTTCAAATCTGACATGTATCACTTAAGTGGGGATAACTTTTTTTTGCTTTTACTTATCCCAGTGATTTTGAGATTGTTTTCTCGTGACACATTGTACTTCAAATTAGTGGTAAATTTGGGTCGATACAGTCTCGTGACACATTGTACTTCAAATTAGTGGTAAATTTGGGTCGATACAGTCTGTGTTTTTTTGTGAAAAATACCAAAATGTCGTAAAAAAATGGAAAATTTAGCAATTTGCAAAATGTTAAATTTTCTGCTTGTGAGACAAATAATCATACCACTCAAAATAGTTAATAACTAACATAGACCATATGTCTACTTTATGTTTCCATCATTATTTCAACTTCCTTTTAATTTTTTTGGACACTAGGAGGCTTACAATATGAATAGCAAATTCTCAAATTTTCAAGAAAATTTCAAACACTGATTTTTTTAGGGACCAGTTCAGTTCTGATGTGACTTTGAGGGACTTGTATGTGAGACACCCCCTTAAATGATGCCATTTCAAAAACTGCACCCCTCACAGTATTCAAAACAGCATTTTGGAAGTTTGTTAACCCTTTAGGTGTTTCACAGGAATTAAAACAAAGTGTAGGTGAAATTTCAAAATTTCATTTTTTTTTGCAGATTTGCAATTTTAATACATTTTTCTAAGGAACACAGTAGATTTTACTAGAGAAATGTGACTAAAAATTGATTCCCCCAATTCTTTTGTTTTCATAAATATCCCATATGTGGCCCTAGTGTGCACGTTGACCAAACCACAGGCTTCATAATAGAAGGAGCACCTACTTGATTTTGGAGCCTCCTTTTTATGAGATTATTTTTTAGGCACCATGTAGGTTTCTAGGCACCATAAGATGCTAAAATTTAGGAACCCCCCCACAAGTGACCCCATTTTGCAAACTACACCCCTCAGGGAATTCATCTAGGGGTATAGTGTACATTTCAAACCCCCAGGGGTTTCACCAATTGTGGTACAACTGGGCAGTGAAAATGAAAAATTTAATTTTTTACACAAAAATGCAGTTCTGGCTCAAAATTTTTCATTTTCACAAGGAATGAAGGAGACAAAGCACCCCATAATCTGTGCCCAAATTTCTCCCGAGTACGGCAATGCCTCACATGTGACCAAAAAATACCATTTGGGTGCATGGCAGGACTCAGAAGGGAAGGAGTGATTTTTGGATTTTGCAGCTCAGATTCTGGTGGAATGTTGGTGGGTGCTATGTCACATTAGCAAGACCCCCCAAGCACCAATACAGTGGAACCCCCCCACAAGTGACCCCATTTTGCAAACTACACCCCTCAGGGAATTCATCTAGGGGTATAGTGTACATTTCAAACCCCCAGGGGTTTCACCAATTTTGATACAACTGGGCAGTGAAAATGAAAAATTACATTTTTTTACACAAAAATGCAGTTCTGGCTCAAAATTTTTCATTTTCAGAAGGTATGAAGGAGAAAAAGCACCCCAAAATCTGTGCCCCAATTTCTCCCGAGTACGGCAATGCCTCACATGTGACCAAAAAATACCATTTGGGTGCATGGCAGGACTCAGAAGGGAAGGAGTGATTTTTGGATTTTGCAGCTCAGATTCTGGTGGAATGTTGGTGGGTGCTATGTCGCATTAGCAAGACCCCCCAAGCACCAATACAGTGGAACCCCCCCACAAGTGACCCCATTTTGCAAACTACACCCCTCAGGGAATTCATCTAGGGGTATAGTGTACATTTCAAACCCCCAGGGGTTTCACCAATTTTGATACAACTGGGCTGTGCAAATGAAAAATTACATTTTTTACACAAAAATGCAGTTCTGGCTCAAAATTTTTCATTTTCACAAGGAATGAAGGAGAAAAAGCACCCCAAAATCTGTGCCCCAATTTCTCCCGAGTACGGCAATGTCTCACATGTGACCAAAAAATACCATTTGGGTGCATGGCAGGACTCAGAAGGGAAGAAGTGATTTTTGGATTTTGCAGCTCAGATTCTGGTGGAATGTTGGTGGGTGCTATGTCGCATTAGCAAGACCCCCCCAAGCACCAATACAGTGGAACCCCCCCACAAGTGACCCCATCTTGCAAACTACACCCCTCAGGGAATTCATCTAGGGGTATAGTGTACATTTCAAACCCCCAGGGGTTTCACCAATTTTGATACAACTGGGCAGTGATAATGAAAAATTACATTTTTTTACACAAAAATGCAGTTCTGGCTCAAAATTTTTCATTTTCAGAAGGTATGAAGGAGAAAAAGCACCCCAAAATCTGTGCCCCAATTTCCCCCGAGTACGGCAATGCCTCATGTGTGACCAAAAAGTGGCAGGACTCAGAAGGGAAGGAGTGATATTTGGATTTTGCAGCACAGATTCTGGTGGAATGTTGGTGGGTGCTATGTCGCATTAGCAAGACCCCCCAAGCACCAATACAGTGGAACCCCCCCACAAGTGACCCCATTTTGCAAACTACACCCCTCAGGGAATTCATCTAGGGGTATAGTGTACATTTCAAACCCCCAGGGGTTTCACCAATTTTGATACAACTGGGCAGTGAAAATGAAAAATTACATTTTTTTACACAAAAATGCAGTTCTGTCTCAAAAATTTTCATTTTCAGAAGGTATGAAGGAGAAAAAGCACCCCAAAATCTGTGCCCCAATTTCTCCCGAGTATGGCAATGCCTCATATGTGACCAAAAAATACCAGTTGGGTGCATGGCAGGACTCAGAAGGGAAGGAGTGATTTTTGGATTTTGCAGCTCAGATTCTGGTGGAATGAATGGTGGGTGCTATGTGGCATTAGCAAGACCCCCGAAGCACGGTGAAATGATGAACCTAATAATCCATAGATGTGTGGTATATTTTAAAACACTCCTTTATACATAGGCCGGGTTTGTCGGGGCAAGTTTCACAGTGGAAAATAGTTTCCTTTCTTATTCCCTTTTTATAGCAAACTTTGCACCTTTTTTGCGTCCTGCCCTTTCTTGCAGTGGAGGGGATTTCGTTAGGAAAATGCTGCCCTGGTACAATACGGGGGCCAGTACTAGAAGTACTGGGGCCCTCTGCCTGCTGGTTCCCAAATATTAGGCCCTTTATGACTTCCTCTTGAAAGTGCATAAATGTCCCCCTCTGGCTGGTAGAACGGAATAGCACGTAAGCGTTATACAGTGCCATCTGGATGATATACACGGCCAGCTTCTTGTACCAGATTTTTGTTTTCCGCAGGGCACTGTACGGCTTCAGTACCTGATCTGAAAGATCCACTCCGCCCATGTACCTATTGTAATCTAGGATACAATTAGGTTTTGAGGTGTGGGTACTGGTACCTCGTACAGGGATGGAGGTGGTACTGTCTCCATGAATTGTTGTCAGTATAAGGACATCCCTCTTGTCCTTATATTTGACCAACAACATATTTTCGGTGCATATTCCCCTGCTTTCACCCCTTCTCATTACTTGGGCAATGTGCGTTTTTGGGAGGCCTCTTTGGTTCTTACGCACAGTACCGCAAGCTGCTGTACCTCTTGAACCAAGGGCCTTAAACAGGGGGATGCTAGTGTAAAAGTTATCCACATAGAGGTGATAACCTTTATCCAGGAAGGGGTGCACTAAATCCCAGACAATTTTTCCACTAACAACTACGAGGGAGGGGGGGCATTCTGGCGGTTCAATTCTTGAATCCTTCCCTTCATATACCCTAAACCTGTGGGTGTACCCTGAGGTGCTTTCACACAGCTTATACATTTTTATGCCATACCTTGCCCTCTTACTGGGAAGGTACTGGCGGAATTTAACCCTTCCTTTAAAATGTATAAGGGACTCGTCAATACAAATAAATTTTTCAGGGATGTACATCTCTGCAAATTTGGCACTGAAATGATCAATGACCGGCCTGACTTTGAATAGCCGGTCAAAGGTGGGATCATCTCTGGGTGGGCACAGTGTATTATCGGTGTAATGTAAAAATTTAAGGATTATCTCAAAACGAGCCCGAGTCATGGGCATACGGTAAAATGGGGTGCTGTACAGAACATCTGTACTCCAATATTGCCTAATTTCTGGCTTTTTTACTATGCCCATATGTAACACCAGACCCCAAAACGTCATCATCTCTACTGCATCTACAGGGGTCCACCTAGCAAATGATGACGTGGGGTTTTGAGCAATAAACTGCTGGGCATATAAATTACTTTGGTCCACCATTAAATTTATAAAATCATCAGAGAAAAATAATTTGAAAAAGTCAATTTCTCTGAGACCTGCTGAATTAAATTGGATTCCTGGGATGGCCAAAAACTCAGGAACCTGGGGCTCAAAATTGTCTGGTGGTGGGGTCCATACGGGATCAATCATTTGGGGGGGGGTCTCAGCTGCTCTACGGGGGCGTCTTTGAGGGGGTCCCTCATCACCAGAGGAGGAAGAGGAGCTTAAGGCGAATCCTTCAAATTCCCCGCTTGCATCACTGGCTGTGTCAGAGTCAGAGGCAAGCATGGCATATGCCTCCTCCGCTGAATACATTCTTCTGGATGACTGGGATGACATTTGGGATGACATTTGGGATGACATTTGGGATGACATTTGGGATGACATTTTTATTTTTGTGTTTCTGTAAGTGTAATGTTTCAACACGTGTATAGTGTAGGGGGGGTACAAACTTTATTTCAACACGGGGGGTATGTAGTGTGTAGTGTGTATGTAGTGCAGAAAAAAAAAATACTTTATACAGGAATTTGATCCCAATAAAAAAAAAAAATTGAAGGGGTTAAAAAAAAAAAAAAAAGGTCCTGCGCCAAAAATTGAGCACAGTAACGTCCGTCACTGAACAGCGCTCAAAGGCAACAGGACACCTACAAAAACAACGTGGGTGTAAAAACAAAAAAAAAAAACAATTTAAAAAAAACTGCAGAAAAAAAATGATATCAACCTGTGCCAAAAATGCTGTTCAGTGATTGTACGTCACTGATCAGCGGCCACAGGACACCCACAAAAGCAACGTGGGTGTAAAAACAATTTAAAAAAAATTTCCACAGCACTCTCCAAAAAAAAAAACAATTTAAAAAAACTGCAGAAAAAAAAATGATATCAACACTGTGCCAAAAATGCTGTTCAGTGATTGTACGTCACTGATCAGCGCTCAGCGGCCACAGGACACCCACACCCACACAAAACCCCACTGCACTCTCCCAAAAAAAAAAAACTGCAGATCAGTGATGCAGTGATGCACCACTGATTAGCAGTGAGGGGCAGCAGACACACAACCTGACAGGGTATATATATAAAAAAAAAAACCTGGACCCCCAAAAAGTTGCTGATTAATTAATTAAAACTGACCAGCACAAAAGGGGGGGGCAGCAGGGGGGGAAGCAGTCAGTTGCACACGCAGCACAACCTTTGGTGCAACTGACAGGTATATATATTAAAAAAAAAAACCTGGACCCCCAAAAAGTTGCTGACCAGTTAATTAATCAGCACAATCAGCACAAAAGGGGGGGCAGCAGGGGGGGGCAGCAGTCAGTTGCACAGGCAGCACAACCTTTGCTGCAACTGACAGTTATATATATAAAAAAAAACCTCTGCACCCCCAAAAAGTTGCTGATCACCTCAGATATAGTGATCAGCACAAAAGGGGGTGCAGCAGACACAAAATATAGCACTCTCTATCACTCTCTGTGACTCTATGACACTGCTGCAGCAGCACACACAGAAGTCACAAGATCCAGGAAGTATCCAGCTGCTGGCAGGACGCTACCAGCGGTGATCAGGTAAGTTTCAGGCAAGGATCAGGTATGTATCACGACAGATTGGCACGGTGACCGCTCTGCACGCAATTCCAGACCGGAATGGCGTCTGCAGCGCAGTCACCGTTAGTTTAAATCACGCGCCTTGGCTGTGATTGGTCCGTGGGTCCCACAGACCAATCACAGCCTTGGGGGCAGGTGGGGTGAGGTGTCGTCGTCACCGATGACCCCCTCATGCCCCCTGACGCCCGGCGGTGATTGACACCTGTGTTACCGAGCGTCTGATTCGCCGGTAACACAGGAAACCGCTGTGAATGGCTGTTCACACTGAACAGCCAATCACAGCGATCGCCGACGGGGGGGCGGCATCGCAGCCCCCCCTGGGCATGCAGGGACATGTCTGCTGTCAGGGACAGCAGACATCGTCCCTCTGTCACTGCGTCTCGAGACGCAGTGGCACTTTGAAGTCATGACGTATATATACGTCATGTGTCGGGAAGTACATCCCGGCCATGACGTATATATACGTCAAATGTCGGGAAGGGGTTAAAGAATTATTTCTGCAATTTCAGCAGTTCAAATATTTTCTACATTTAGATTTTGTTGGAACCCTACCTTAAGCAAAGACTATCCTGCTGAATTACAAAACACAAAGGGACAAATGTAATAGGGTGTGAGAATCAGAAAGCAGGTTGATTTTGCCATGTAAATGATTGCTGGTTTAAAAAAAAAAAAAAAATTGGGAAAACCCAACTACTCTATATAGGTATATTTACCCGACACAACGCAATACATCGAATCTGCATACCTGTGGTTGCTGCTGGTAATGCTGAGCATATGGAGTGTGCAGTGGTGTCCCCCAACTGACAGTTGACGATGAATCCGGAGGACCAAGTCTTGGGTATCCCTTACTTAAAGGTATGAAGGTGTCCTAAAGAATATGACCATGTATGTTTACAAACAACAGGGCTTATGAAAACTTTTTGGTTTAATTATGCAAGCCATCCATACCTATAGCAACTAAGAAGCAGTGTGAACTTACAATTTATTGCACGTAGAGAGGTAGAATGAAGGTTAGTGGCAGGGCCGGCTGCCTAGAGCGCCACGATCTGGGGGGGTGCCACCGAGTCTGCCAATAACAAACTTAAAGAGGTCTATAAGGAAGACGTCCTTGTTGTACTTAATGCAAGTGTTGGCTACACTTTCATCGAGAGGCTAAGTGGGTATGGGTGGCAGTGTGAGGTTTGGGGGGGGTAGGCTGAAGTTTTGAAATGGGTGACCACAGGTAAAATGTATTATCTAGGAGCGTACCTTGTGAGTGCTCAACCATTGGATGAGTGCTATATTGACTTATATAAGTAACACTAGGAACACACCTGAGTAGCCCACAAGCTGACCTGCCAATCGATTTGGTAACAGTGGCGTGACTATAGGGCCACAGCCCTGTAGTTAGGTGGGGAGACGCCGGGGGTCTGCGAGCGCTATTGTTTCTCCCCCAGCTCCCCCCTCCTTGTGGCTGCAGCGGGGAGCTGGCAGGGGGGGTCCGTGCGGCGCGGGGGTACCACTACCCGCGGTCAGGAAGAGGCTGGACTCTGGAGGTCCCTGCGGCTCAGAGTATGACGTTGCCCGGGTCCCCTGCAGTGAAGTGGAAATAACGCGCTACCGTCGTGTTGCGGCGCGGGAAGCGCTTCTGACTTTGAAAACACTGGGCGCATGCTGATTGGCTGAATCTCAGCCAGTGTGCGGCCAGTGTTTTCAAAGTTAGAAGCGCTTCCCGTGCCACCGAGCGCGTTATTTCAACTCCACTGCAGGGACCCCGGCAACATCAGACTCCGCGCCGCAGGGACCTCCAGGCTCTCCCTGACCGCAGGTACCCACGCACCGCACGGACCCCCCTGCCAGCTCCCCGGGGGGGAGGTCTTGTAACGGGGGGGGGGCACAAAAGTTTTTGTTACGCCACTGTTTGGTAAGCTATATTGGTCGCTCAATGTCTGGCAGCACAACTGGGTGGGCATTTACCTTTTCCTGCCCAATTCTGAAGTTATCATCTGCAGTTTATTGGGGTAGCATTAAGGGTCGATCAGCAGGTTACATGTAAACTGATATATCTGCATAACATATCAGATTTAGCTGTGCTGCATGGCTGTCTCTGGTATGCACTACCTTCTTCTCAGACATATCGGCTGTACACACAAGCCTATGCAATAGCGATATATGAGTAGTAGAATGATATTGCATAGTTTGTTCCAAGCCTAACTCTAATATGTCTAGCATACATTGAAACCTTTAGCGCTGACCAATCATACTGTACCAACCAAGATATACACATCTAAATAAATAATAATAACAGCAATCATACTCATAGCAATTAATAAAAACACAATAATAAGAAAATAACAAAATTATATTTATAGTATTATTATTGTTTAAAAACAAATAAAAAAACATACATATTGGGATTAGTCATGCGACCTAGGGGTGTGGTACAGGGTTCCGACAGTCGCGTTCCTGACAGTCATTAGCCTGACGTCAGGATCCAGACTGGCTGGACTCAGACAGCGTGGCAAGCGCAACAAAGCCCCATGCGGGCTCCCTGCGCTCGCCACGCTG
Organism: Crinia signifera; assembly: GCF_055691185.1. Taxonomy (NCBI): domain Eukaryota; kingdom Metazoa; phylum Chordata; class Amphibia; order Anura; family Myobatrachidae; genus Crinia; species Crinia signifera. The sequence goes on from NC_139220.1 coordinate 137,666,732, forward strand.
TGGGCACGGTGGCTCGCTACGCTTGCCACCTATTCTATGCTCCCTCTATGGGGGTCGTGGACCCCCACGAGGGAGAATAGCCAGTGGCCGTCTGGAATCTGTGCGTCTTTATTTTAACAGTCGGGATTCCGACATAGGGTAAATGACTGTCGGGACCCCGCCCGGCACCCAGACCTAGTTAATAATTACTATATAGCATTTACTTTGGTAAAGATAAAAACACATGGCAAAATATGTTGTCCTACAGTATATTTACCTCATCATCAGAATCGCCAAGCTTTCCAAGGTCAAGACAAGGTACTCTGAAATATCAATGTAACGGTTTATTTGAATAGTTTTTCATTCCAAATTAAGATTTAATATTTTTTATTTAAAAAAAATGAATTAAACATATTAGGCATCAATTCATAAAGAGTTTAAATGAACATTCCAGATACTGTCAGTTAATCTCTGTGCAGTACATAAAACTGGTCTCACACTTCTCACTATTCCAAATTAGGAGTAATGCAAAAAAAACCAGCAAGTAATTGTGCAATCTGGACACACCATGATGTAATGCAAGGGCTGTAGATAAATTTATTGCATGCAGGTGTAAATATGGGCTGTTTTTGCATGTAGCCCTTTGTGTTTACACTGCAATTTTTTTAATTTGAATTGTTATTGTTTTATGCCATTTAAAATCCAATTTTACAGTTGGAAAAGGTTTTGAAGTTTTAAGTAACTTTTAAGCAACTGTATACACTGGAAGACTTACTCACAATTACATACACAAATATAGATACAATACAAATACATTTACGGACAACATTACAACAATACACTGCTAGTGCATGCAGTTAATATACACCCTATTTTATATCGAGAAGAAGGATAGAAGACATAGTGTACCCGCATCTATTATATGATGCAGGTGAATATTGGAAAAAAGGAATTACAATACAAGTTTATAATACTCCTGTTTGTTGTGGGCAGATGGGAGGCTTTTTACTCCTATTTTTGCACCAGTATAGTATTTTTTCATTTTAGTTTTTACTTCTAAATTGGTATCCAGATTTGTACCTTTACGCATACATGTGGTTGCACATTTTACCTAAACCCTTACCCTTTGTACAGAGTTATATGCAAGCAGACTTATCCAGCTTGACCCATATGTGCATCGTGGGCATTCGTCATTTTCCTCAAGTGCCATTGTGACTGATATATTTATATAATTAGTCCACTTAGTGCTCCGTGCAAACTGTGATGTTTATAACAGAAAATTATATATTTTTTCCCCCTTTTTTTCACTTATATTGTAACATTTTTTTTTTTTTTTTTTTATTATTATTATTTTTTTCTCTTTTACTTTACAGTGAACCGTTTATATGACTGGGCTCCAGCCTAGTGCACCTATCCAAATGGTGTCGATAAAGAATCTTTACCTGCTTTTATATTGTGATTGTCTATCTTTATTTATTTATTATGGAGGATCGTTTATATAACTAGACTCCAACCATTTGTGCCAAATTTTATTATACGTACATAGGTTATTTCTACTTAAATATATATACTTTTCTTGTGCAACAGTGTATTTCACCAGTGCTATCCACGACACATAATCTGGGCCCTCTTTTGACAGCCAGGTTCTAGCAATCATCAATTTAGCCAGGGCACACATATTAAACATGTATGCCTTGTCAAATTTATTCATTGTCTTATCCGTACATATACTCAGTATGCAACTTTTTGGATTTAAAATAGATTCGGGGATACCTGTGTTCACAAGCGTGTTCATCACTCTACCCCAGAAAATTTCTAACACGGCACATTCCCAGATCAGGTGCCAAAATGACCCAGTTGCATTTTTACATTTGGGACATAGGGAAGATGACCTACCCCCCATATTTACCAGCCTTGTCATAGATAGGTAAGATCTGTGCAAGATGTATAATTGCACCTGTTGTGTTCTGATCGAATTTGTCGCATACTGTACCGATGCTTTGGCAAATTTCCCACTCACCTATCCGGAATGATCCTACATCTACTACCCATTTTTCGCTAAGTTTATCCAACCCATCTATACACATCGAGTCCAGTATCATACTGTACAATCTAGATACCCCTTTCTTTTGCCCTCCCTTTTGCAATTCTTTTTTAATTGGTGAGGTCGAAAGGACTGGTATTATGTTCTTAAACTGAGCTTCAAGAGCATTTCTTAATTGTAAAAAGCGGAAAAAAAAGGATTTTGGGAGCGAGAATTCCTCAGCCAGCTGCGCAAATGACTTTAGTCCTATAGGGCCATACAGTTGACCAATGGCTACAACACCATATGGTCTCCATGCTGCATCCGGCTGAAGGACCCTCAGCTCTTCAAAATTTTTGTAGTCTAGTATTGGATGATCTATCTCAATACCAGAAAATTTTACCAGGTTGTTGGCCTCACGCCAAATTTTTACCGCTTGTACCACAAGCGGCGGATCTTTATTAGTGACCCCACCCTTCAGTAGGTATTGTAGAGGTGTACATTTTGTACCACCCTGGGCTAGCATGATTTTAATAAGGCTATTACCGTTCCCCTCTATTACCCACTCTTTTATATGCACTAGCTGCCCCGCTAAATAATACACTCTAAAATTAGGGAGGGCGAGCCCACCTTGCTCCTTTTTCCGCATTAATGTGTTCAGCTGTATTTTAACCCTTTTGTTATTCCAAATAAATTACGATACTAAGCTATTTATCCTTTTAAATAGTGAGACTGGCAGATATACTGGCGACTGCTGTATAACATAACAGTTTAGGCAAAATAATCATTTTTATCAGGTTGATCCGACCCGTAACCGTAATCATTAGTTTCCTCCAGGATTTAAATTTCACTACCATAAGATCCAATAGTGGTTGCACATTTAGCTGACTGAATTCATAAGGATCCCTTGATATACGAATCCCGAGATACTTAAAGGACTCAGTCCAACCAATCGGCAATATCTCAAGGGGCTCATTCATTGGTAGTTGCTTCAAAGCAAGTATGCTAGATTTATTTATATTAATTCCAAACCCAGAGATCTTGCCGTGAGTTTCAATTAAACACAGCAACATTGGTGCTGAATTTGCATAATCTAGTAAAAATATCAATAGGTCATCGGCATATAATGCTATTTTATCAGTACATAATCCGGCATCAAAACCTATAATTTCAGGGCAGAATCTTATGGCGCAGGCCAATGGCTCAATCGCCAAAGAAAACAGACTTGGGGAAAGAGGACATCCCTGCCTTGTCCCCCTGTGCAGGGAGAAGGCAGCGGAGGTCCACCCATTAACTGACACTCTAGCTGTTGGGCTACTGTATAATATTTGTGTCCACCTAATAAAATTTGACCCAAACCCAAATGCCTTCATGACTTCCCAGAGACACAGACATTCAACTGCATCAAATGCCTTAATGGCATCTAAGGACATTATTGCTGCGCTGTTTATAACATTTTGTGGGATCTGGAGGTGTCTAAATACCTTCCTTATGTTTATAGATGTTGATTTACCCGGTAGAAACCCTGTTTGGTTAGGGTGGATGATTTTCTCCATATGTCTGTTAAGCCTTGTCACCAGTATCTTTGCCAGTATTTTTGCCTCTGACGGAAGCAAAGAAATGGGCCTATATGCCTGTTTACACTGCAATTTTAGTGTGATTAATGCAGGGTACACACCAGAACGACAAGGGGTGATGCATACCCCTTCCTGCCTGCGGCTGTATTCGCATGAAACTGAGAAATAGTCACAGTTTAAGAGGAACATCACAACCATCTGGAAATGCTGGCTGCCTCCATCCCGCCACGCAAATGCCTCTAACATGACCAGTCTTGCCACTCACATGTGTTACACAAAAGTATTGGGGAACTGAAAAAGAGGGATCTCCAGTTTGAAAGGAAATATATTATTTGCCGGGCGCTCGCACACAACACTGCGGCCAAGGGGCATGGGGAGGCTGGCCAGGGGATTCCCCCCCATGGGAACGCCCAGCGTTTCATGGGCATTCTCATGGTAATTCCCAGATGACGGGGGGGAAGGGGGTGGGCAGCTAAAATCAGCGGGTGTCAGCTGCTCGCCCGCTTCCCGCACAGGGCACTTACAGATTAGAGACACTGCAGAGGTCTGCGATCGCTTCCAAATTCATTTCATGGTCGGTGACCATCAAATGATTTAGTCCCCGCACGCAAGGCTCCGAATGGATGATTATGCAAATCATCCATTCACATGCCTGCAGGGGATTGCAGTGTGCAAAATTTGCAGCCTTGGGAGCAAACCAGAATAACCTATGTGTATGCGGTGTGAGCCTATGGATCCAGGAGCCAATATGCACCATACACCCATTATATATAATCCAATGCATATGTCCAAAAGCAGAGAGCTTAACCATAAAAATTAAAATAGAGCAGATGGGTCAACCAACTGGGCTTAAGTTTGGGGGTTGCGTGTAGCCAAGCTCTGATTGGAATACGGTCGGTTGGTCACCCTAAAGATGGCAGACAGTCATTAGGTCGACATACTGCAAGGTCGACATTGGGACAAGGTCAACACAAGCAATAGGTGTAGGTCGACATGGGGTTTATCACTGTTTTTTGAGCCAATAGGCGGTATTTCATGCCCTACCATCTACTAGGGCATGGTGGGAGAATAAAATAGTGTGCCCGAAGCATGGCAAGCGCAGCAAGCCATGCGAGGGGACGCCGTGCACTTAATCCCGTGTCCATGTCCACTCTGTTGACATTCGGGTCAAAAAACACTTGGTTTGTCGTCCTGATCCATCAGAATCAAGTGAAAAGAGGTGAAATCGGACAAGTGTATGGGGGACTTTAGAATGTGCCTGCTTAATCATACAACTATATATAATGCATCTCTACTTTCACAATACCAAATGCTTGGCTTTCTCTTCTGTACAATGAAAATCTCTATTGTGATTATTTTATCATGTGTTATTGGAACTGCTTTGATACCTATTGGGGAAAAAAGTACTAAAAAAAAAAATTTAGTACTTTTAACATAACCAGATGTTAACCTTTGTTTCAACAAATAAAAAAAAAAAAAAAAAAAAAATATATATATATATATATATATATATATATATATATATATATATATATATATATATATATATATATATATATATATATATATTACTAGTAACAATAAACTATGTGAAACCAGAATTACTGTAGAAGTCATAATTAGTAACCTAGTGCAAATAGCAGATATGTGTTATATTTGATTAAACAGCACTAGCCATATTAAGTGTAATCAATGTCTAACATACAGTATATTAAATGTTCCTAGTTCCCATTTACATGTCTCATGCTAAATGTTAAAAAGCCAGTTATATACTTACTCATTTGGTCGTGTGTCAGTATACTGTGACTGTGGGCGCCAGCCCTGCAGCATTCAAAAAAATTATACATGTATATTAATAAATTAAAAAGACAATATATTTTGCGATGGATTGATGCAAGTAAACACACAGAATTTTATGGGTTATGGTCTAAATTACATTCTACTATATTATTACAGTGTTTCTTCATATATGGGTAGGAACATAGGGGGTTATTTTGGTTCACTCTTTCTGACAAATTCCTTCTTAGATGGACAAAATTATGTGCACTGCAGGTGGGGTAGATGTTACTTGTGCATAGAGACTTAGATTTGGGTGGGGTTTTGCTTCAAAGTGAGATGTATAGTGCAGTGTAAAAATAAAGAAGTCCGTATGTTCCCTGCACAGAAACAAAATAACTCACCCAAATCTAATTCTCTATTTACGTTTTACATCTGCCCCCCTGCAGTGCACATGGTTTTGTCCATCTAAAGGAGCCCATACAAGCTCCGTTCTGTACTTTTAAAGTACACATCATATCGCATTGCATGCCTTGTGCATGCAATGCGATGCGATACGATGTAAACCTAGTACAAAACGTATGTGCAGCACATACTTTTTGCACTGTACTATGAGATGCCGCGGGAGCGCGCGTCTCATAGTACAGAACGGACGGAGCAGGAACGGAGCGTGTATGGGCTCCTTTAGAAGGAATTTGTCAGAAAGAGTGAACCAAAATAACCCCCATAGAGTAACAGAATAAGATGATGGTGTCTGAAAGGGTGCAAAATGTAGCATATTCTGACAGCAGTAATGGGATGGTTTAGGTCAGGGGTAGCCAACTCCAGTCCTCGAGAGCTACCAACAGTTCACGTTTTCCAGGTCTCCACACAGAATCACCAATGAAGTATTTAGCTCCACCTGTGGATCTTTTAAAATGTGTTAGTCAATAATGAGTGCACCTGTGAGGTGAGCTGGTAAACGTGAACTGTAGGTAGCTCTCTGGAGTTGGCTACCCCTGGTTTAGGTGTTTCTTGCTATGGACAGGCGCAACCATGCTCCTTTATACTATATTGTGCCCACAGGCGCTAAAATGACATATAGCGCTGACAGACAATATATTTATATGAGATTGAAGGGATGAACAAAATACATGTACAGGAGGTGGAGATTGTTATTTGGCCTATAATATATATGGTATGCCTCTTGCTCCTTATAAAATGAATGTTGATTATGCAGTCTTTCAAAGCAAAAAGTTCAATGAAAGAAGGGCGAAGTTGTAAAGTGTTATTAGGCACACAATGTTGACAGCACCATAGGACTGTGTACAAAAATCAGTGAGACTGGACAACCTGCACTGATGCTGCTACAGCAACTTACACCTAATAGATATGACAATGTCAGTTTCCATAACCGAGCATGCAGCCAGGGTTTAAGCCAATAAGCACATTTGTACAAAACTATACACCTTGTGGCGCACGTTTTTTTTAAATGTTGGTTTGATGAGGATTATTGACCAACACAACTAAAAGGATAAGAATCAGACAGTTGCATTCATGATGTTACTTACACTTAGCAAACTATTAACTAATTGTGGTTTGGTTGCTTAGAGCAATAACCCTTAGAGGACAAAAACAATATGGCTTATTTTTCGTTGTACCCAACAGTAAAAAAGCATTGCCAAGTTTTCAGAAGAATCTTTGTTGTATAAATCTGTATATACTCTGGGCAGATCTATTTTGACAATGTCACCACCATCTGGTACAGAGTCCTGCATGGGCCAATATAATTTGTGTTTTATTCCTTTATACCGATCATGCTGCGCCTTATGTTATGTTGTAATCTATGTTCTCTTTGATCTTATCATTTGTTTGCTCTTTGTCTGCTAACAGACCAATGTGTATGTTACTAAATTCGGATCAGTTTATTATAATTCTGAGCAAGAACGTTTTACAGCAACATGATTACATACAGTACAGAAGTATGATTGTCCTTATATTTCATATGTGGAAAATACCTTGTCCTATCTAAGAAAACCTCAAGAGAGACATAGGCCCAGATTCTCTAAGCTTCAAAAGTGATAAAAGGGATAGTGATAAACAGCCAGCCAATCAGCTCTTGTATGACATTTTTCAAACACAGTCTGTGACATGGCAGGCAGGAGCTGATTGGCTGGCTGTTTATCACTTTCCATGTTATCACTTTTGAAGCTTAGAGAATCTGGCCCATAAACTGTTTATTTTCCTCTTTTGAGTGTTGAGCTTCACCTTCAAAGAAAAAAAATAAGGGTTTCAGGTCATTGGTTTCTAGGTTTGAGATGCTCTACAAAATTCTATGTTGTGCTAGTACAATGCACAGGTCTACAGATATACTCAACCACACTGGCTTGGCACCAATCCTAACTTTTCATCATATAGCCAACCATGTCTTCATTAGCTATTGGAATCAGTCCTCTCACAGCAATGCTTATCATTTGTTAAGCACAGTGTTACCAGTTTTACATATCCTGTTCTAGTAAATCATGCGTAATCATAAAAGAATAAAGAAAACTCCTCATTACACAGGAAGTACCTTAGCAAGAGATTGTTTGGATTGGAGGTCACTCTGACCTCTAGCAGAGGCAGCTACTCCTTTTATCTCCAAATTCATCTTGAGATGTGCTGAAATTAAACAAAGTAAATATCATTTGCATACAATAAAATATGTTGTACAGCATTTAACGCATATGTAAAGGAGTCAAGAAAGCTCTTAGTAGACCACATAAACTTAATTTACAGGGTGGTATTCAATGCCATTTGCAAAGGGTTTGTGTGGTGAGGATGGCTTGTTTTCAGTGAGGATCGCTAAAAAAAACAAGACATCCTCACTGTCAAACCCCCTAGCCGGCCGCTCGTCGTATTCAACATACTGGGAAATCCTCGCTGTCGGAGGATGGCAAGGATTCCCTTAAACAGCGAGGTTCATCGCAAATGCAGGGAGCCTGCTGCATTTTGTGGTGAGTCTTTCCGTTTTAATCGCCGTTTCTACCTCGCTGAAAAGAACCAGTGAGGTGGAAATGGCAACTGATGGGGGGTGAGTTGAAAACTGACGGCGAGCTATCGGCACATCTCGCCATCAGGGAATTGAATATACCCCAATGTATTCATTATATAAAGTTTTAAAGGACTAGTTTAATATAGTTCATTCTTTTCCAGCCTCCCATGTGGAGTTCACTTCATTAACCCCTTCCTGACAGAGCCTGTTTTTGCCTTCCTGACAGAGCCCTTTTTTTCAATTCTGACATGTCTCACTTAAGTGGGGATAACTTTTTTTTGCTTTTACTTATCCCAGTGATTTTGAGATTGTTTTTTCGTGACACATTGTACTTCAAGTTAGTGGTAAATTTTCGTCGATACAGTCTGTGTTTTTTTGTGAAAAATACCAAAATATCGTGAAAAAATGGAAAATTTAGCGATTTGCAAAATGTTAAATTTTCTGCTTGTGAGACAAATAATCTTACCACTCAAAATAGTGAATAACTAACATAGACCATATGTCTACTTTATGTTGACATCATTATTTCAACTTCCTTTTAATTTTTTGGGACACTAGGAGGCTTACAATATGAATAGCAAATTCTCAAATTTTCAAGAAAATTTCAAACACTGATTTTTTTAGGGACCAGTTCAGTTCTGATGTGACTTTGAGGGACTTGTATGTGAGACACCCCCATAAATGATGCCATTTCAAAAACTGCACCCCTCACAGTATTCAAAACAGCATTTTGGAAGTTTGTTAACCCTTTAGGTGTTTCACAGGAATTAAAACAAAGTGTAGGTGAAATTTCAAAATTTCTTTTTTTTTGCAGATTTGCAATTTTAATACATTTTTCTAAGGAACACAGTACATTTTACTAGAGAAATGTGACTAAAAATTGATTCCCCCAATTCTTTTGTTTTCATAAATATCCTATATGTGGCCCTAGTGTGCACGGTGACCAAACCACAGGCTTCATAATAGAAGGAGCACCTACTTGATTTTGGAGCCTCCTTTTTATGAGATTATTTTTTAGGCACCATGTAGGTTTCTAGGCACCATAACATGCTAAAAGTTAGGAACCCCCCCACAAGTGACCCCATTTTGCAAACTACACCCCTCAGGGAATTCAGCTAGGGGTATAGTGTACATTTCAAACCCGCAGGGGTTTCACCAATTGTGGTACAACTGGGCAGTGAAAATGAAAAATTATTTTTTTTACACAAAAATGCAGTTCTGGCTCCAAATTTGTCATTTTCAGAAGGTATGAAGGAGACAAAGCACCCCAAAATCTGTGCCCCAATTTCTCCCGAGTACAGCAATGCCTCACATGTGACCAAAAAATACCAGTTGGGTGCATGGCAGGACTCAAAAGGGAAGGAGTGATTTTTGGATTTTGCAGCTCAGATTCTGGTGGAATTTTGGTGGGTGCTATGTCGCATTAGCAAGACCCCCCAAGCACCAATACAGTGGAACCCCCCCACAAGTCACCCCATTTTGCAAACTACACCCCTCAGGGAATTCATCTAGGGGTATAGTGTACATTTCAAACCCCCAGGGGTTTCACCAATTTTGATACAAGTGGGCAGTGAAAATGAAAAATTACATTTTTTTACACAAAAATGCAGTTCTGGCTCAAAATTTTTCATTTTCAGAAGGTATGAAGGAGAAAAAGCACCCCAAAATCTGTGCCCCAATTTCTCCCGAGTACGGCAATGCCTCACATGTGACCAAAAAATACCAGTTGGGTGCATGGCAGGACTCAGAAGGGAAGGAGTGATTTTTGGATTTTGCAGCACAGATTCTGGTGGAATGAATGGTGGGTGCTATGTTGCACCAATACAGTGGAACCCCCCCACAAGTCACCCCATTTTGCAAAGTACACCCCTCAGGGAATTCATCTAGGGGTATAGTGTACATTTCAAACCCCCAGGGGTTTCACCAATTTTGATACAAGTGGGCAGTGAAAATGAAAAATTACATTTTTTTACACAAAAATGCAGTTCTGGCTCACAATTTTTCATTTTCAGAAGGTATGAAGGAGAAAAAGCACCCCAAAATATGTGCCCCAATTTCTTCCGAGTACGGCAATGCCTCACATGTGACCAAAAAATACCAGTTGGGTGCATGGCAGGACTCAGAACGGAAGGAGTGATTTTTGGATTTTGCGGCTCAGATTCTGGTGGAATTTTGGTGGGTGCTATGTCGCATTAGCAAGACCCCCCAAGCACCAATACAGTGGAACCCCCCCACAAGTCACCCCATTTTGAAAACTACACCCCTCAGGGAATTCATCTAGGGGTATAGTGTACATTTAAAACCCCCAGGGGTTTCACCAATTTTGATACAAGTGGGCAGTGAAAAAGAAAAATTACATTTTTTACACAAAAATGCAGTTCTGGCTCAAAATTTTTCATTTTCAGAAGGTATGAAGGAGAAAAAGCACCCCAAAATCTGTGCCCCAATTTCTCCCGAGTACGGCAATGCCTCACATGTGACCAAAAAATACCAGTTGGGTGCATGGCAGGACTCAGAAGGGAAGGAGTGATTTTTGGATTTTGCAGCTCAGATTCTGGTGGAATTTTGGTGGGTGCTATGTCGCATTAGCAAGACCCCCCAAGCACCAATACAGTGGAACCCCCCCACAAGTCACCCCATTTTGCAAAGTACACCCCTCAGGGAATTCATCTAGGGGTATAGTGTACATTTCAAACCCCCAGGGGTTTCACCAATTTTGATACAAGTGGGCAGTGAAAATGAAAAATTACATTTTTTAACACAAAAATGCAGTTCTGGCTCACAATTTTTCATTTTCAGAAGGTATGAAGGAGAAAAAGCACCCCAAAATATGTGCCCCAATTTCTTCCGAGTACGGCAATGCCTCACATGTGACCAAAAAATACCAGTTGGGTGCATGGCAGGACTCAGAACGGAAGGAGTGATTTTTGGATTTTGTGGCTCAGATTCTGGTGGAATTTTGGTGGGTGCTATGTCGCATTAGCAAGACCCCCCAAGCACCAATACAGTGGAACCCCCCCACAAGTCACCCCATTTTGCAAACTACACCCCTCAGGGAATTCATCTAGGGGTATAGTGTACATTTCAAACCCCCAGGGGTTTCACCAATTTTGATACAAGTGGGCAGTGAACATGAAAAATTACATTTTTTACACAAAAATGCAGTTCTGGCTCAAAATTTTTCATTTTCAGAAGGTATGAAGGAGAAAAAGCACCCCAAAATCTGTGCCCCAATTTCTCCCGAGTACGGCAATGCCTCACATGTGACCAAAAAATACCAGTTGGGTGCATGGCAGGACTCAAAAGGGAAGGAGTGATTTTTGGATTTTGCAGCTCAGATTCTGGTGGAATTTTGGTGGGTGCTATGTCGCATTAGCAAGACCCCCCAAGCACCAATACAGTAGAACCCCCCCACAAGTGACCCCATTTTGCAAACTACACCCCTCAGGGAATTCATCTAGGGGTATAGTGTACATTTAAAACCCCCAGGGGTTTCACCAATTTTGATACAAGTGGGCAGTGAAAAAGAAAAATTACATTTTTTACACAAAAATGCAGTTCTGGCTCAAAATTTTTCATTTTCAGAAGGTATGAAGGAGAAAAAGCACCCCAAAATCTGTGCCCCAATTTCTCCCGAGTACGGCAATGCCTCACATGTGACCAAAAAATACCAGTTGGGTGCATGGCAGGACTCAGAAGGGAAGGAGTGATTTTTGGATTTTGCAGCACAGATTCTGGTGGAATGAATGGTGGGTGCTATGTTGCACCAATACAGTGGAACCCCCCCACAAGTCACCCCATTTTGCAAACTACACCCCTCAGGGAATTCATCTAGGGGTATAGTGTACATTTCAAACCCCCAGGGGTTTCACCAATTTTGATACAAGTGGGCAGTGAAAATGAAAAATTACATTTTTTTACACAAAAATGCAGTTCTGGCTCAAAATATTTCATTTTCACAAGGAATGAAGGAGACAAAGCACCCCAAAATCTGTGCCCCAATTTCTCCCGAGTACGGCAATGCCTCATGTGTGACCAAAAAGTGGCAGGACTCAGAAGGGAAGGAGTGATATTTGGAGTTTGCAGCACAAATTCTGGTGGAATTTTGGTGGGTGCTATGTCGCATTAGCAAGACCCCCCAAGCACCAATACAGTGGAACCCCCCCACAAGTCACCCCATTTTGAAAACTACACCCCTCAGGGAATTCATCTAGGGGTATAGTGTACATTTAAAACCCCCAGGGGTTTCACCAATTTTGATACAAGTGGGCAGTGAAAAAGAAAAATTACATTTTTTACACAAAAATGCAGTTCTGGCTCAAAATTTTTCATTTTCAGAAGGTATGAAGGAGAAAAAGCACCCCAAAATCTGTGTCCCAATATCTCCCGAGTACGGCAATGCCTCACATGTGACCAAAAAATACCAGTTGGGTGCATGGCAGGACTCAGAAGGGAAGGAGTGATTTTTGGATTTTGCGGCTCAGATTCTGGTGGAATGAATGGTGGGTGCTATGTGGCATTAGCAAGACCCCCGAAGCACGGTGAAATTATGAACCTAATATTCCATAGATGTGTGGTATAATTTAAAACACTCCTTTATACATAGGCCGGGTTTGTCGGGGCAAGTGTCACACTGGAAAATAGTTTGCTTTCTTATTCCCTTTTTATAGCAAACTTTGCACCTTTTTTGTGTCCTGCCCTTTTTTCCAGTGGAGGGGATTTCATCAGGAAAATGCTGCCCTGGTACAATACGGGGGCCAGTACTAGAAGTACTGGGGCCCTCTGCCTGCTGGTTCCCAAATATTAGGCCCTTTATGACTTCCTCTTGAAAGTGCATAAATGTCCCCCTCTGGCCGGTAGAACGGAATAGCACGTAAGCGTTATACAGTGCCATCTGGATGATATACACGGCCACCTTCTTGTACCAGATTTTTGTTTTCCGCAGGGCACTGTACGGCTTCAGTACCTGATCTGAAAGATCCACTCCGCCCATGTACCTATTGTAATCCAGGATACAATTAGGTTTTGAGGTGTGGGTACTGGTACCTCGTACAGGGACGGAGGTGGTACTGTCTCCGTGAATTGTTGTCAGTATAAGGACATCCCTCTTGTCCTTATATTTGACCAACAACATATTTTCGGTGCATATTCCCCTGCTTTCACCCCTTCTCATTACTTGGGCAATGTGCGTTTTTGGGAGGCCTCTTTGGTTCTTGCGCACAGTACCGCAAGCTGCTGTACCTCTTGAACCAAGGGCCTTAAACAGGGGGATGCTAGTGTAAAAGTTATCCACATAGAGGTGATAACCTTTATCCAGGAAGGGGTGCACTAAATCCCAGACAATTTTCCCACTAACACCTACGAGGGAGGGGGGGGCATTCTGGCGGTTGAATTCTTGAATCCTTCCCTTCATAAACCCTAAACCTGTGGGTGTACCCTGAGGTGCTTTCACACAGTTTATACATTTTTATGCCATACCTTGCCCTCTTACTGGGAAGGTACTGGCGGAATTTAACCCTTCCTTTAAAATGTATAAGGGACTCGTCGATACAAATAAATTTTTCAGGGATGTACACCTCTTCAAATTTGGCACTGAAATGATCAATGACCGGCCTGACTTTGAATAGCCGGTCAAAGGTGGGATCATCTCTGGGTGGGCACTGTGCATTATCGGTGTAATGTATGAATTTAAGAATTGTCTCAAATCGAGTCCGGGGCATGGCCATACGGTAAAATGGAGTACTGTACAGAACATCTGTACTCCAATATTGCCTAATTTCTGGCTTTTTTACTATGCCCATATGAAACACCAGACCCCAAAACGTCATCATCTCTACTGCATCTACAGGGGTCCACCTAGCAAATGATGACGTGGGGTTTTGAGCAATAAACTGCTGGGCATATAAATTAGTTTGGTCCACCATTAAATTTATAAAATCATCAGAGAAAAATAATTTGAAAAAGTCAATTTCTCTGAGACCTGTGGAATCAAATTGGATTCCTGGCATGGCCAAAAACTCAGGAACCTGGGGCTCAAAATTGTCTGGTGGTGGGGTCCATACTAGATCAATTATTGGGGGGGGAATCTCAGCTGATCTACGGGGGCGTCTTTGAGGGGGTCCCTCATCAGCAGAGGAGGAAGAGGAGCTTAAGGCAAATCCTTCAAATTCCCCGCTTGCATCACTGGCTGTGTCAGAGTCAGAAGCAAGCATGGCATATGCCTCCTCCACTGAATACATTCTCCTGGATGATTGGGAGGACATTTGGGAGGACATTTGGGAGGACATTTGGGATGCCATTTTTATTTTTGTGTTACCGGTAGTGAAATGTTTCAACACGTGTATAGTGTAGGGGGGGGCACAAACTTTATTTCAATCCGGGGGGTATGTAGTGTGTAGTGTGTATGTGGTGCAGAAAAAAAAAAAAATACTTTATACCAATAAAAAAAAAAAAAAATGAAGGGGTTAAAAAAAAAAAAAAGGAAGGGGTTAAAAAAAAAAAGGTCCTGCGCCAAAAATTGAGCACAGATGTTGGTCAGTAACGTCTGTCACTGAACAGCGCTCAAAGGCAACAGGAATTTGATCAAAAAAAAAAAAAAAAATAGATCAACCCTGTGCCGAAAGAGATGATCAGTGATGTACGTCACTGATCAGCGCACAGCGGCCACAGGACACCCACAAAATCACAGTGTGTGTAAAAAAAAAAATTAAAAAAATACCCCACAGCACACACACAAAAAAAAAAGGTGATCAGTGATGCGACACTGATTACCAGTGAGGTGCAGCAGGTGCACAACCTTTGGTGCAACTGACAGGTATATATAAAAAAAAAAAACCTCTGTACCCCCAAAAAAGTTGCTGATCACCTCAGATATAGTGATCAGCACAAAAGGCGGGGACAGCAGACACAAAATTTAGCACTCTCTATCACTATCTCTCTCTATCTCTCTATCTCTCACTATCTAACACTATCTAACACTCTATGACACTGCAGCAGCAGCACTCACAGGTATATCTATATATAAAAAAAAACCTGCGCCCCCAAAAAGTTACTGATCAGTTAATTTATACTGATCAGCACAAAAGGAGGGGGCAGCAGTCAGTTATATAAAAAATATATAGCACAATCTGTCACTATCTCTCTCTATCTCTCTCTCTCTATCTCTCTCTATCTCTCTATAACTATCACACTGCAGCAGCACAAAATATAGCACTCTGTCAGTAGGCCTCTCTCTCTATCTCTCTCTCTCTATCTCTCTCTCTCTATCTATAACTATATCACACTGCAGCAGCACAAAATATAGCACTCTCTGACACTATCTCTCTCTATCTCTCTCTATCTCTCTCTATCTCTCTCTATCTCTCTCTCTCTATCTCTCTCTATCTCTCTCTATCTCTCTCTATCTATCTCTATCTATCTCTCTATCTATCTAGCTAATACTAATACAGTGCAGCAGCACAATATCACAGTATGGCACAATTATTGCACAGGATCCAGGAAGCAATCAGCAGCGATCAGGTAAGTATTGCAGCAAGTATTTCTGGTCAGTATGGCGGCAGGGGGGTACGGTGACCGCACTGCACGCTTTCCAGACCGGAATGGCGTCTGCAGTGCAGTCACCGTTAGTTTAAATCTCCCTCCTTGGCTGTGATTGGTCCGTCGGTCCGACGGACCAATCACGGCCTTTGGGGGCGGGCGGGGTGAGGTGGGGTGACACCAGTGTCACCCTTACACCCCGCGGTGATTGGTGCTGTACTTTACAGCACCAATCACCTCTGATCCCGTGTCACCGGCGAACGTTATTCGCCGGTGACACAGGAAAACGCTGTGAATGGCTGTTCACACTGAACAGCCAATCACAGCGATCGCCGACGGGGGGGCGGCATCGCAGCCCCCCCGGGGCATGCACGGACATGTCTGCTGTCAGGGACAGCAGACATGTTGAAACTGTCACCGCGTCTATAGACGCGGTGACAGTTTAAATCCATGACGTACATTTACGCCATGTGTCGGGAAGTGCTTCCCGACCATGACGTAAATGTACGTCAAATGTCGGGAAGGGGTTAATATTACTCACTAGGCAGCTGTGCCTGAAACCTTCATATCGGTCATACCTATTCATAGCCTTGGACAGTGCATTATGTTTGGTAGACTAGGTTATAGTGGTAAATGGAATAGGGTGCAAGAAGCAAGAGGCACAGGAGCTCATCTGAAAACAGACCTATTTTTAAAGCTCCAATCATTTACAAGATAAAACAAGGTTGATTTTTGCACTTTAAAAATATAGCTATTCTCGGACAAACTCCAGCACCTCCAACCAGCTTCTCACACCCGATTACATTCACTCCTTAGTGGGGTATTGAATTAGTCTAGTTTTTCACCTAGCTGAAAAACTGAACAATTTGCCACTATTGTATTTAATTGCAGCCGCATCCGCCCGGTTTTTATCATTTAATAGAATAAAAAAAAAACTTTGCCAATTCACGTGTTTTTTTAGTATGCTAAAAATCGTCACTTTAAGTGAATAGGGTAAATCTAAATTAATTCAACATTGAAAAGTGCAGATTTCTCCCTAGGCAAAAAAAATCAGCACCAATTGCATATCCCCTATGTTCATTGTAGCAGTCTGCAACTTATAAGTGAAAGGACATATTTTAGTTTCGAAGGGCAAAATTTAAGATGTGATGTACCACTACAGCTACTGTAGCAATACATACATTTGCCCTTAAATATAAAAATATGTCCTTCTCACTGATAACATACCTCCCAACTTCTGACGTCCCCGAGGCGGGACGTAGCTGCTGCTCGGGGGGACGTGGCCTAATTCCAGGGGCGTGGTCTATACTCGCGACTCTCCCGCGAGGCCACGCCCCCATTTTGCCGCTATGGGGGCATGACCCAGAGGCTCTGTGAGCCTCTAGCCATGCCCCCAGCCCCCTGACTGCGGGAATAGACGCTGTGCGCATGCGCACAGCGTTTATTCCCCGCTGCTTAGCAGCCGACAGGGGGGACTCCCAACAGCCCCCCCTTACCGCGGGACACTGCCGGCCGCGGGAGGGACAGCGGGACAGGCCCTGATAATCGGGACTGTCCCGCTGTAATCGGGACTGTTGGGAGGTATGTGATAAGGTACAGACTGCTAGAATGAACACTATAGGTGACTGGATGGATCATTACAGACAACAGCAAGTAGAAGTCTTCCATATGGGATGTAGTCAAACTGTCTATTGTGAAAATCTAAACAACCATGAAGTCTAGAGGACAATGTTGGCAGTAAAAATGTGGTTGACACTTAAAAAGGAGACAGTCAAATTGATGACATAAAATAATAAGTAGTGGTGACCAGTAATAATGGACAAATGTACAAGACAGTGCTCCCCTGTAGGAAGAGAACAGCACAAAGTATTATCACATTGGGCCTTATTCAGATCTGAGCTCCGTACAAAATTTGTTTGAAAAATGTGCAAAACCATGTGCACTGCAGGTGGGGAAGATGTAACCTGTGCAAAGAGAGTTAGATTTGTGTTATTTTGTTTCTGTGCACTGTGTTTATTTTTACACTGCAATTTAGATTTCAGTTTCAGCACACCCCACCCAAGTTTAACTCTCTTTGCACAAGTTACATCTGCTCCACCTGCAGTGCACATGGTTTTGCCCATTTCCCGAACAAATTTGTACTGAGCTCAGATCTGAATATGGCCCATTGTCCTAACTGCCATATGAATATAGGTTCAGAGGGGGTAAGCTACCCATGGCACTCCAGCTACACATGCCAGAATGCCTTGCTACAGATTTGTTGTTAGATAATCCTAAAATGATGGAATACTTTATGTCAGGCATGTCCAAACGATGGCCCTCCAGCGGTTGTGAAACTACACATCCCAGCATCCCTTACCATAGTTTTAGCATTCCCTAATAGCAAAACTGCAGCAAGGCATGATGGGACTTGTAGTTTCAAAACAGCTGGAGGGCCATAGTTTAGACATGCCTGCTTTATGCTGATTAACTACATGCCAGATACATATGTACTGCACATAACTGAAATGTAGCAAGCGTTATGCTAAACCCAGTCACAGTAGGGATAAGCCATCCTGCATGCAAAACCTTGGCAGAGTATGTGGGCGCATGTAGTTCCGAAGCAGCTAGAGTTCTACAGGTTTCCTACTGACTGAACAGCACTGCGCATGTGTAAAAATGTATCCTATTATGTCAAGTGCGCACATTGGGTCTTATTCTAGTTCACTCTTTCTGACAAAATCCTTCTTAGATGGACAAAACCATGTGCACTGCAGGGGGGCAGATGTTACTTGTGCAGAGAGAATTAGATTAGGGTGGGGTTTTACTTCAAAGTGAGATCTATATTGCAGTGTAGAAATAAAGCACAGTATTTTCCCTGCACAGAAACAAAATAACTCACCCAAATCGAATTCTCTCCGCACATTTTACATCTGCCCCACCTGCAGTGCACATGGTTTTGTCCATCTAAGAAGGATTTTGTCAGAAAGAGTGAACTAGAATAAGGCCCATAGTCAGCAACATCAAGCATACACGCTGGATGATATTCAGATTTTGCTGGTTCGACCTGTTGGAATCGTTAAGAATGTAATCTAAGGTGTACAGACCTTACCTGCCTGTCCATCATGCGCCGTACCATAAATGAACAAGCCTGCTGCGCTAAATCCTGCCATAGTAGCGCTAAGCCTCTTTATAGTTGGAATAAATGACAGCATGTTGACCTGCCTATATTTTGACTGCAGCTTACCTATATTTTGGATGACAACAATTGGACATGGTCAAAATACTGACGTCTAAAATATATACAACTATGTAGAATATGATGGCATGTTTCTTATCAGCACCTTCTAACTTCAACACTAACTTGATATTATCCTAGTGATATTCTTTAGTGGGTATCCAATTACCCGCTGTCAATGACTATCCAATTAGCTCTGATGCCAGCGCCTGTATCTCCCGATACCAGTATTTATCAGGGATTATGCTTCGAATGCTTAAGGCATGTGAAGCATAACCCCAATAAGTAGCCACCCGACCCACGATAACACATGGGATCTGAGATCCCTAACCCTGTGTTTTTACTTGATCCCGCGTCCATTTTCAACTGGTAAAAATGTTCTATAATTGTCATAAATCATGATATCTGCCCATTTTTAATGGTCAAAACTGCTTCAAGGATAATTGGATACCCCCCTAATTTCAGATAATAGGGAATGTCACTATGTTTTGGGGGTTATTTTTGGTCATGACAAAATTGATTCAAAAAGTTATTATTTTGCAAGGGTACGAATTGATATATAGAATAAGATATATTTCATATAGTGATTTTTTATTTTGACTTTCAACATTCTGAATACTGTATATCTAAATTGTTATTGTCGCCATTTTGTTTCTGTTGATATATTTAACTGTCTATATATTAAGAGGATTCAATTGTTTTAAGGCACAGAGGATGCCCAAAAGTATCAATTCAAAAGACAAAGAAGAAGTCCAAGAACACGGAGAATGGTGTTTTTATAGCACTTTTCTACAAACAGGACTCAGTGATTTACATTTACCTTTACAGTACAAAATAGGGAACAAGCTTAACAGTATATATTAGTAAAATGCCTGCATAAACAGATAAGTTGTGAGTCTCAAAAAAAATACAAAGCCCCCTGGGGGGTGGTAGTGGCGCTATGACAAGAACTGCTTTACTAGCAGCTGCTCTAAATGGGACAGTCAATCCACCGTTTTTTCTAAAAGTTGTGAGTCTCTTAGTTGATATATTCTAGAGCAGGGCTGGGCAACACCGGCCCTCCAGATGTTGATGAACTACACATCCCAGCATGCCTTGCATAAGTTTCGGCATGGCCACAGAGCAAAAGTAATGCAAAGCATCCTGGGATGCTTAGTTCACTAACATCTGGAGGGCAGGTGTTGCCCAGCCCTGTTCTAGAGTGTAGGCCTCTCAAACTGTGCAGCGAAGAGATTTCTGTAGAGTCTGAGCCACAAAGCTGAAAGCTCGACCCTCAAATGAGTGCAGGGAGATTCTATATATTGTTACTAGTCCATCATCTACAGATCACAATAATCAAGTGGTACAGTAAGGAATCAGAAGCTGCTTAAGGTACCTTGGGCCCTGGTCATTTAGATCTTTGAAATTGAGAAAGCCAATCCTGAAAACGATTTTCCCTTTTACAGTTGGTGAGTGAAGGGAGTAGAGATCGGTGTTATATGGCTGGAATGGGGCTGGTTGGTGAATAGTCTGGCAGCTGAATTTTGAACATTCTGGAAGCAGGGCAATTATTTTGATGGGTGACCAAGGTAGAGGCCATTATAGTAGTCTAGGTGTGATGATATAAACATGTGTAACTTTAGGCAGATCTTCTGAGGAAATTAAATGGGTACTTCTTTACTTTCACGGCGCCAGCATGGCGCCGTGCGTCTGAGTCCCCTTGCGGGGCTCGCTTCGCTCGCCCACGCTGCGGGCTCGGTGGCTCGCTACGCTCGCCACGCTAATTAAAATCAACTCCATGCCAACATGGATAGTGGAGGTATGAACTATCCATGTTGGCATGGCGTTAACTTAGTTTATTTTACTTAATTAGTGGCGAGCGTAACCCGGAAGTACGCGCGGCGCCGTGAAAGTAAAGAAGTACCATTAAATGCTTGAATCTGGCTATAGTCTTTACTTGAAAGAATGAGGATCAGTCTGATACCCAATGTTTCTGTGTCAAGCCCCTACCCATGGCAACACCAAGATTTTGCAAATGTTTATTTGATTTGTAGTTCTCAACTCCCAAGTGTAAGCCCCTTAATTTGGCTACGTTGCAGTGGTGTTCTATTGCCTATCATTAGAACCCTGCTTTATAAGGCTTCAGTCGAAGCCAAATGGAACTCATCTACTGCTGGAGCTCAGCTAGACACCCATTTAGCGTTGTTATTGGGTTCTCAGTATATGGAGCAAAGAACAAGCACAGCTGTGTTTCATGTGCATTGCATCGGTAGATCACGCCATTACGTCTGATTATTTCACCCAGAAATAGCATGTTTACTGCAAAAAGTATAATAGTATAGAATGTGTGGGACACTATATAGAAATGGCACTGATGATGACAAATACACTCCACAATAACCTCTCTGTGTCCTGCCGGTAAGTAATTATTTGAACCAGCTAAAGACAGATCTACAGAAATTACTCAGGCACTCAATTATAATCCCATCATCCATGGTGTCAAATACTGCCGAAGGATCCAGAAGGATTAAGATTGAACAGTCACCTCTGTCTCTTGCTGTTAGAAGATCATTAAGCACATATACCAGTGCTATGTCATCTCCTGACTCCTGACTGGAATAGATGATAAATATCATGGGTTGACAGGTAGGTTTCTAGCTGAGTTAAGGTACCTTGGGCACTGGTCATTTAGATCTTTGAAAGTGAGAAAGCCAATCCTGAAAACGATTTTCCATTTTACAGTTGGTAAGTGAAGGGAGTAGAGAATGGGTGTTATGTGGCTGGAATGGGGCTGGTTGGCGAATAGCCTGGCAGCTGCATTTTGAACATTCTGCAAGCGGTTCACCTGCCGTGCACATGGTTTTGTCCATTAGCAAAACAAGAGTCAAATGTAATAGGGTGGGAGAAACAGAAAGTGGGACACTTTGGGAGAGTTTTCCCATTTTTTTTTTAAAGCGCCAATCATTTACATTGCACAACCAGGTTGATATTGTCATGTAATTGATTGCCGCTTTAATAAAAATGTGAAAACTGTCTCAAAGTCTCTCTCTTTCTGATTCTCACACCCTATGACATTGGGCCCCAAATGTGCTCTGCGAGCCAACCTGAATCACCCCTAAAATTAGGTGTTTTTAAAGTTTTTTTAAAGTGGTTTGGGAAAAATGTCTGTCTGCAAAAAGCATCAAACTATTTGGAAAAAACAGGACCATTATGTCCATACACCTTATTGGAAGCTTCAATTATAGCTTTTACATCCGTGGGTCGGGATGCATTCAGCATCAAGCCAGTTGGGATGCTGGCATTCATGATACCGACATCGGCAGCACAACTACTGCCAGGGGAATGAATGAGAACACCAAAATCCTGAATGATGAATGCTAAATATGCCCGAAGAGCTAGCGTTAGGCCAGGGAAGGGGGTAAGTTTAGGATTAGGCACTATGGGAGGCTTAGGGTTAGGCTGCAGGGGGGAGGGTTAGGGTTACGCTGTAGGGCAGGTGGTTAGGTTTAGGCTGCAGAGTAGGTGTTGATAGGGTTAGGAACAAGGGGGTTGGGGGCAGGTACGTATACAGGTATGTATACCCTATCAGGATTCCCTTTGAGATGCTGCAGTATTCTGAACGCCGGGCATCCCAAACTCTGATCATCCTTATGTATCCCACTGGGTCAAAGCTATTCCATTGAGAGAGATCGCTTACATTGGCAGGCTTGGTAGATAGGTTATTCTTTCATACCTCCCAACATGACCCATGCCAGGAGGGACAAACTACTCTGCTGCTGGACTTTCCTCTTAATGTATGATTGCTATCACCTGTTTTTGAACAGGTTAACTAATAAGAAAGGTGTTTCTCCACAGGTGACGGCAATCATACATTACCAGGGAAGGCCAGGAGCAGAGCAATGTGTCCCTCCTGGAGAGGGTCGTGTTGGGAAGTATGTTCTTTGGTGGCATTTTGGGCATTTCAACCCAGATAGTGGATTCTTTGTCTGCAAAGAATTTTGCAAACTTATTGAAGCTTGACTAGGAGAGAAGGCAGCAAGTCTGTGCTCTATTTTCTTATATATTATTGTTGATTTATATTCTCCAATATATTAGATTAATCTTATCCTCTACTAAGATTGTCTTCCACCCAATGTTTTTTCTTGAGTTCACCAACACGGTTAAGAAATCCAGCTTTAGTTTGCAAATTATCGCTGCCAATGGAACCTGGCATGTGGTAAGTGCATACAGATTTGCCAACACAGAGTCAGATAAGGGGGGAGCAACTGCAGCACGTCATTACTAGAGAAATCACCCATCTAATGTGTACCCATAATATGCACATGACCAGCTGGAGTGCGCATATCATGGGTACACACTAAACAATATAACAGATATGCCGCTCTGATCTGCAGAATAAGGTGACATATAGTCTACATCGGGGCTGGGCAATTGCGGCCCTCCAGATGTTGATGAACTACACATCCCAGGATGCTTTGCATTAGTTTTGCTATGTGGCCATGCTGAAACTGATGCAAGGCATGCTGGTATGTGTGGGATGCAGTTACCATCCCGGCGGTCGGGATCCCGGCGTTCAGAATCCTGATGCCGGAATCCCGACACTTTCTCCCTCCGTGGGTGTCCACGACACCCCTGGAGGGAGAATAAATTAGTGTGCCGAGCGTAGCGAGGCACCGGGCCCGCTGCGTGGCGAGCGCAGCGAGCCCGCAAGGGGGGGCAATCCACGTCCCCCCCTTGTCGGCATTTCGGCTGTCGGGATTCTGAACGCCGGGATTCAATACTGAACCCGTATGTGTAGTTCATCAACATCTGGAGGGCCGCAATTGCCCAACCCTGGTCTACATTGTACCCAGCTCTTAAATGTTGCAATATTATTTATGGGGGGGGGGGGGGGGGGGTGTGAATCAAAGTATCCGCAGCTCCAGTAAGACCCAACCTTTTTAACTTTTCAGGTATGAACTAAATGTTGCATTAACCTGCTGTGTTAGAAAAATGTGGGTTTCTAACTGTGGGGTAGATGTATAAAGCAGTGATAAGGGAGGAGAAGTTATAAAGTGCCTGGTACTTTATCACCAGCCAATCAGCTCCTGAATGTTAAGTTACAGGCTGGGTTTAAAAAGGCACTGTTAGGAGCTGATTGGCCAGGGACCAGGCACTTTATCTCTCTCCTCCCTTGTCACTACTTCAAACATCTACCCCTCTATATAAAAAACTAGTGCATGTGAGGTGTTGAACTGATTAATACCCCTTTTGCACCTAAATCCCAGATCCAACCCGGCATTTGGAACACGGATCCAAGCCAGGTCGGATCTGGCATATTTCCCATTCACACTGCGGTACCTACCCGCAGTGTAAATGGAGGCGGCACTTGGAGATGACCCAACTGGGGCCACCGATCGTCTTGCTGGAGGCAAGTCCAGCACCAAGGTAAGCTGATGGGCTGCCCCCATGCACCCCCCCAGCCTCCTACCGCCAGGAGAGTGGATGCCACACAAAGGCATTCATTCACCTCCTTTCTGACACCGCTGCTATCTGCCGAGTACAGCAGCGGAGGCTGTGTGTGCCCTATCACCCAACCTGTAGACATTGCGGGGTACTTGTGTACTAGCACGGCTCCCATCGCATACCATAAGGCATGCGATGGCAGCCAATGTTATACAATTTTAAATTGTATACCATCGAATTGTATGGCATTGTATGCCATTCTATTGCATATACAATGGTATGCGATTTCAAATTGTTTAAGCTCCCTAATGGGGGCTTACAATGTTAAATGCACCCCCACTATGAACGTGAACCCGAAGCATGGCGAGCGCAGCGAGCCTGCGAGGGGCGTCGGTACGCGTCCTACGACCTTTTTAATACCCCCACTATCCACGTCGGCGTGGAGTTGATTCTATATAGTGTGGCGAGCGCAGCGAGCCACTGAGCCCGAAGCGTGGCGAGCGCAGCGAGCCCTGCGAGGGGATGCAGAATACATGTAAAGTAATACGTGTGCGCTCGCCACGCTTTGGGCTCGGTGGCTCGCCACAGTATATAAAATCAACTCCACGCCGACGTGTATAGTGGGGGTATGAAAAGGTTGTAGGACGCGTACTGCCGCCGCTCGCCACGCTTCGGGTTCACGTTCATAGTGGGGGTGCATTTAACATTGTAAGCCCCCATTAGGGTGCTTATACAATTAAACATCGTATAGGGGGCTTATACAATTTTAAATCGCATCGGGTGTATGCTATGCGATTATATGTCGTGCAACCAAATATCGTGGGCGCCGTGCTAGTACACAAGTACCCATTGTGGTCCAGAGGTTGGGCTTCCCCCATTGATGTGAACGTGTTCTACCCTGATGCCTGTGTTCTACCCTGGTCAGGGCCTGGGTAGAAGTCCAGTGTAAAGGGACACGGGTTAACCGCTGACCCGGATCCACAAGGGAAAAACCCGGGTTTGTGCAGCTGTGTAAAAGGGGTATTAGCTTACAGCGGCAGAATATGGCATATGTGGTGATACCAGCCTGTCAGCCTTTCTTCTACAATAAATGCAATGTTTCCTGGTTATAGCATAAACCTGCTGTATTATACACTCTATAACGAAAGGGGTGTGGTATACTTGACACCAAAAAAAAAAAAACTCCTCAATAAGCAGCCATCTCTGGAGCGCCCAATTAAAACCATTTTTTTAATCCAATGCTGTATACTACAGTATCTCCCTGTTATAAAATAAAAAAACACCGTAGGATTACCAGGTGACTGCATATGGAAGGACCACCCGCCTACACAGGTGCTATTACACAAAAACTGCACAATCTGCTCGGCAGATTATCTGCATATGGGGCCCGGCCTAGCTAGCTGCACACTCCGGCCTGTTCCACTGGCTGCAGGAAGTGGAACAGCGCAATGCTCGCACAGACGGACAAATGATGGACTCACCCGGTCCGGGGCGTGCTCTGATTGCTGCGGGAGGGAAAACGAAAAGAAGTAGCAAAAGCAGCTGCGAAGGCGGAAGTCACACGGTGCAGCAGCGTGAGTAACCATGGCGACCACCATGCCTCATATGTGGTGTGTTTGCGTTCCAGCAGTGTGGAACGCACATCATGCTGCAGCGCATACTAGCGGCCTGCTGCTGCTAGGGCTCAGCAAACTCAAAATCCGCCATGTAACTATTACATGTACCGGCACGCGGTAATTAAGTAGGTTGGCGGCGTGTGCGGGGATAGTGCACGGCGTGTTCTACTGTACTGCCAAGATACTGGTGGGTGAGTAGCCTCCGCCTGTCCCGACTGCATCCCCGTCGCCAGGGCGCACACGTCACTCGCGTGGCGAGCCAACCATATTGACTGATTGTAGGGTAGAGCTCACACCCATGTGTGTGGCTAGGCAGCAGGAGGAGGAGGTGCAGCGTGAGACCAGTAGTAGACTAGTAGTAAGGCACGGCTCTAGGCGCAGGCATCATGGTGTTCTCCAACTCCCAGTACCTGATGTTGTCCGTGTCCTTGGCGCTGTGCGCTTGCTTTCTCCTGCCCAGAATGTTTGGAGGTGGAGCTGTACGGGACACTAACAAGCGGGACTCCCGGAGGATGCCTCCTCCCGTTCCCGGCCGCTCACCCAGAGGAGGTATCTGCTGCTATATTACCATGTTCTGACTCCATGGCAGTAATGTGCGGCGATAGAGACCTGTTCTTAGCGTGCGTGTGTACAGTAGGACTGTCTGAAGCAGCAGCATTCGTTGTAATGTGCAATGAAGTCGCAGCTTTCATTATAGGAAGCTTTAGGTTACATTACAACGAGTAACTGCGTTCTTCACCGTTTAGGGGGGACTATGTAAAAACCGGACCCGGACTACACTCCGGACCGCCGGACAGGACATCAAAATCTGCAGTCCGGAGCTTGTAGGGTCCGGCCGGGGGTGTCCTGTTAGGGGGGGTGTCTTGTCCTGGGGGTCCCTGTGATAGCTATCACCAGGGACATGGGGGAGGGGAGATTACAGCCTCCCCGTGTGGTCCGGACCGTCCGGTTTTTGCCACATGCCCGGACCATACAGGGAGGCTTTATTCTACCCATCCTCCTCTACCTGGTGACAGGTGTCACAGGCAGAACCTCCAGACAGGACACCCCCCGGACCGGACGCTACAAGCTCCAAAATGCAGAGTTTGATGTCTGGTCCGGCGGTCCAGGGGTTTTGTCCTGGTCCGGGTTTTACCCATACCCCCGTTTAGGGTATTCTAATGCTTACATTGTGCTATTGCTATGATAAGTGTTGACACTGTCAGAAAGTGTGTAATTCCGTTAGAGAGGAATTATAGCATGATTACAAACACATCAACATAATGACTTTCGGCTAAACACACGCCATGTTTTGGTAATTTGTTTACTTAATGGAAACAGTCATGTTTAATAGAAATGTCATCTATTCTCTGCCAGTTCTGAAATATTGGTAATTTTTTTTTTTTTTTTTACCTGAGATAAGTGACCATGGGGCAGATGTTTTAAGCCTGGTGAACTGATACATTGGAAGGTGATAATGCACCAGCCAATCAACTCCCAACTATCATTTCAAACACAGCTGATTGGCTTCACCAGGCTTAATACTGTACATCTGCCTTAATGATCCAATGTTTAATGTCCGCTCATTGACTATTGCAGCCTCCTCTTGGTATTTCTGCTGTCACAAATGCAGCAGCATGGCTGAACTTCTTCAACTCTCACTGTTCCATATCCGCACATTCATTACTACACTGAGTCCCCATATCCTAAAGCTCCCCATATCCTTAAGCTAATGCTTTATTCTCACACACACACACAACTTGTCAGCTACATCAACCTACCCCTTTATAAATTTGAAAGCTCCACTATAATACCATCATTGACATCTCTGAAATGCATCATCATCTATGATACTCCCTTCTTAAGGTGGGTACACGTTGTATGACTTTCATGAAGGATACCATCGAGCATATCGTTCAGTGTGTTCCCACTATATCATTAACGATGCATCCTGTGAGCACGCATCTCTATCCTATCTGTGAACACGCATCATTAATGATATTGAGTGTACGCACTAGACCACAGGCTCTCAAAGTCGGTCCTCAGGACCCCACACAGGGCATCTTTTGCAGGTCTCCTCACAGAATCACAAGTGAAATAAGCTCCACCTGTGGATCTATTAAAATGTATCAATGAGTAATGAATGCATCTGTGCAACTGCCGGGTGACCTGGAAAATGTGAACTGTGTGAGGTCCTGAGGAGCGAGTTTGAAAACCCCTGCACTAGATTATATTTTGAACGATATCACTCAACAGCCTGTTTCTGTCTGAAAGGGTCAACCCGGGTGTTAAAACCCAGGTCTCCGACCCTTCTTTTTACCTGGGTTGAGGACCTGGGATAAGACCTGGGTTGACCCTCTCAGACATAAGAAAAACCCAGGTTTTTCAGCAAATTACTGGGTAGAACTGCTTCACCCGGTAATTTGCTGCTGTAAGTGTGAAAGGGTGCAGGCCGCAGCCGGGAAAATGACCCAGCAGTCAAAATGCCGGGTAATTCCCGGGTAGTATGTCTAAAAGGGGTATTAACAAAGTGCTTACTTAGCTCATACATTTATTTTTCTGCAATGGTTTCCTCTTTTAATTGTACATTCTGAAAGCAATCATTGCAGAAGCATATCTTTCTTGTAAAACCAGCCACTGTTGGTTTTTCACCTATAACTGGAAAATGCACAATTGCATTACATGCTACAGTACATTGACTGTATTGATTGGATGTGGTGAATAGATAACTCCATTAGCACTGCCAAGAAACATGTACATTCATTTATTTTTGATATTCTGGCTCCACTTGTACAACAGTAAATTAATTCTGAGAAGTAGAAAGCTTTTAGCCTGTTACATATTGTTTTTCTAGTTGCAGACATTATTGGAAATGGATGGTGGGAGATTTTAAATACACAACTCAGTTTTAAGAAAAATCAATGTTAACTTTTCCTTTTTTGAATCTCCTCTCTAATTGAAACATTTCAGTTTTACATCTGCAAAACTTTACACAGTTCTCATTATTCAACAAAACTCTGAATGCATTTGGCCATCCCTCTTCTCAGAGGTGGAAAAACTTGCTGAACTACTGTAGACATATCACAGAACCTGTTTTGGTGCTCATACAACATTCTTTCCAATGAAAGTGTGCTATGTGAAATCCAGATTGTAATGTCTACAGCAGTGGTTCTCAAACTGTGGGTCCTGACCCCAAAGTGGGTCCCGACCTTCTCATTGTGGGGTCGGGAATCCATTTTGCTGACCATCAGGTTGATGACTTTTTTCATCTCAGTCAGTGATTCAAGGAGTCTGATATATTAGACTTCTCCCATCACTCTGTGCCCCCACAATGCTGCCATGTTTGTGCTGTCTGCTGACTACACAGGTGATGTGATGACCTTCTGCAGTAACTTGCTGGGGTCCCGTAATTAATTTTTATTGTCTGATGGGGTCCCATCATTATTTTTATTGTCTGATGGGGTCCCAGAGCACAATAGTTTGAGAACCCCTGGTCTACAGTGTATGTCTTGCAGTTAGTGTAGTGCATGTTTTTTTTTTTTTTTTTTAACCTTAATACCAAAAGTCCCATATATATCACTGCACTAGTGTTCACAGTGACCCAATAAAATGGATGTAGAGTTTTACTGGAGAATCCAGTGAAAAACGCAGGATATGGTTACCACAAACAAGGGCCGTAACTAGGGTGGTGCAAAGGGTGCTGTTAATGGCACTTGTTAATTATAGGTTTTACTAATTTTCACGTTCAGCTTCCCTCCTGTTTGAAGCCTGACTTTTCCTGACTGCTCCTGTCTCCTTCCCCCACCCCTTCTATCACTAATACCCATACAACATTCATGAACATAACTTGAGAGCTCTTTGTTATTCAGTCACACTGTCCATTATTACATTTCAAGATACTGACATACCCAGCATCGAACACATCGCCTGTAGCATTGCAGTCAGACACACTATTTATGAGCTATCTGATTTTTCATAGAAAGCTAGAGAATTCTAACTATTTTGATGCTCGCCTTATGATTCATTAAAAAAAAAATGATCAGCATTGCAGCTGAGCAGATCTATGTAGTGTGTGGCTTCAAGGGATTGAAAGTGTGGCACACACTACATAGATCTGCTCAATTGCAATGCTGAATATCTTTTATATAGTACAAGTAGCTTCATATAGTTAGAAAGCTCATAGTTTGTATGCAGGATCAAATAGATAAATGAGTAGGGTGTTTAACTGCAACGTAAGAGATTATGATGTATATTATTTATATTAGCGGGAAGGGCATCATAGCATGGGCTTTCCCTAAGATCAGTTTTTTTTTGTTTTTTTTGCCCTTCCCTCCAAAAGTGCATGCATCCTATGTTCCTTGTTGGAAAATGGGTGGTAACCAGTGTTCCCTCTAAGCTGTGCGCGTGTGCGCGCGCACACAACTCGTCAAGCCCGCGCACAGACATTACAACTGAGCGCACCAAGGTTAAAATCTTGTTTAGTGTGCCACGAGGTTGAAAATCACTGCTATAGCCTATATGTGTGGTGTGTGAAGTCTGTAAACGTTCAAATTGCTTTATTAACTCAACAGAACTCAAAACCTAGCCTTTATACATTATGTGACGCACAAAAATTAAAATTTCCTTCCAAAGTTGCACAGCCAATATCTTTTGCCGCACACAGCCTTTGTAAAATTAGAGGGAACATTGGTGGTAACCAATCTATTTCTGGCAGAGGACACCAAGAAGTCTAGTTACAGCTCTGACAAAAACATTTCATGTTCACTGGTTAAAAAGAAAGACCTAAAACACACAATTAAACAAACAATATTCAGCATACTAATAACATAACATGTTGGGTGCAAAGTATGCACTACTGTAGAAATCACTTCTGGCTAAAAAACAAGCTGGTTGTCAAAAGCACAATACACTACAGCTTAGCTTGTGACTTGTAGTAATTACTGTACAGCGAAAAATCAATGTAAGTCGTTACTGGGTAATTTGTCCAATTCCCAGAGCACATCTCCATGCAGGTGAATGTTTTTAGTAAGCATCTCCTGTGTAATGCATTGAGTTATCTGGTAATACACGATCCTTCTATTTTGAGTCACTTTGGACACCAGCACGTTCATTTGTTGCACTGTGTATTTTTGTTTTGCATACATTGTATGGGTAATAGCAAGTACCTTTTTTCACTGCTGCAGGTTGCCCCCAGCTACTGTCTAGCTCCTAGGCATATGTCCTTGCTAAAGATGTAAGCCCTTTTTTTTTTATTATTGTTGTTCCAGAAAATCTCGGTAAAAATCCCATGCATGGAGGGGGGTCAGAAAAGAGATTTCCTAGCCATGATCAGGTAAAGGGTGAAATTGAACAAGAACTAAAGAAAGAGAACCCGGGGAGTGGTCGAAGCATGACCTTTATGCTAATGCCTATTTATGCCGTGGGGATAGCGATCTTTGCAGCATACAAGTTTACAAAAGTAAGTAGAAGCAAATTTGAAACAGTTCTAGTCTATATTAGTAAGCCTACTCGAAGCAAAAGCTTCGAAAGCTAGTCTGCTACCTTCTGTGTTTGTGCATGTGTGAGAAAGATGTAGTTTCACTCTCTGCCTGCGGATGGCAGAATTTCGGAGACTCACGGACACTAGACATACATATATATGTGTATGGGTGTAGTTTGTGCAGGGGGCATGGCCTGTGTGCTGTAGGATGTGGCTAGCTGGATGAATGATCATTCTAGTCCCTCTCACCTCATCCAGCCATAACTGACATAAACTCCAGAGCAAATTTACAACAACTAAAAGAAGTCACAATAAACAAGTCTACCATCTGGTGCTGTAAGATTTGTTTGCGCCTTTTAGGAGGGTTGTAACTAGAGATGTGCGACTGATGCTGCTGTGGAGAGTTTTCTAAAATCTTGGAGAGCGATAAACCAATCAATCAACTTCTAACTGTCCTTTCTATTGTATAGTCTGTAAAATGACAGAAGCTAACTGGGTGGTACTGTATCTGTCTCCCAAGACTTGATAAATCTCCACTTATTTTCCAACCACAGAAGTAGTATGATTATAGACCTGATAATTACCAAAGTTGCTATTCTACCATAATTGATATACCATAAACAATGATTATGCTGTTTCGGTACTTATGTATTATCTGGGCTCCCATGTTAAATGGACCCCATTTTTTCATACCCCTACTATCCAACTACGCATGGAGTTGATTTTATATAGTGTGGCGAGCGCAGCGAGCCACCGTGCCCGAAGCGTGGTGAGCCCCGCGAGGGGACGCGGTCGCATAAGAAAAACGGGAGTCCAGATATTACATAAGTACCGCTGTTTCTCCTGTGATTAGCTGAATAGGGCAAGCTTCCAAAAATTGAATATCTGGTTCTAAGCAATCAGCATAATCAATAAATGTAATCAATGGCTACGAACAGGTTAAACCATGTGAACAGTGGAGACAGTAGATATATTTCCTCTACCTCCCCATGGCAGCATACTTCTGGGTTTCCGCCCCCTTGGGTAGATATCTGAAAGGAACAAAAAAAGACACTGCCCCCCTATATAAGGGACCGCCCTCCTAGGCTCTGTGTCTTTTTTTCCTTTCATGGGTAGATGGATGGCTTACCCTGCGGAGATCAGGAGGGCTGGTTCCTCTGCCCAGTGCAGCTGTGAACTTAGCGTATCGTGTCTGGGACCCCCGCCATCAAGTGTGGTCTGGGACGTCCGTCTGCTGTAGCTCCCTGCCGCCCAGTGCGTCCATGGGAGAAGGTGCCCGGCGAGGTGTGCGGCGTCTGAAGCCGCAGGCTGAAGCCGGTAAGCGCGGCGTGTACATGGGGCGCGTCATCAGACGGCGCCCGGAAGCGGAGGTGGCGTCTGACGTCACGGGGATACACGCACGCCGGGCATGGAGTTAAAACTAGTCTGCAAACAGTGGAGGTTGCTGCAGACGTGTTCTGAGACCAGCAGACGAGGTAAGGCCCTGTGGAAGCAGCAGCGCTGCTAGGGCAATGGCTGTTCTTACGGAAATGATACTAAGTGTATGAATTTTTCTATTAGAGTACAGCGTATTGTGAAAGTGTCATTATGGAAGAGGACAGGAAGCAGCCTGCGGATGCAGGGTAAGCCAGGAATTATTGGAGCATTAGTGGAACATACTTCTTGTTGTTGTTGGAGCATACAGTTAGTGACTTGGCGTTTACTTATACAGGGCAGGACCCAGTAAAGAAAAAACGGAAGGGAAAGCCAAGTATAAAAAATTGCATACAGCAAAGTGTGTATTATGCAAAAGAATTTTACCTGAGAAATGTTCAGGTTCTACATGCAACAAGTGTGAGGGGACACAACAGATGGGATTACCCCAAATGACGGAGCTGGTCTCACTGTTAAAAACAGCATTAGCTGACACGTTTATGGCAAAAAAGGAAAGTACTAAGGCTTCTACAAAAAGGAGAAGAGTAGTACTCTCTGATTCAGATGACCCAGAGGAAGGGCCTGCAGCTAGACCAGAGGAGGAAGCAGAAGAGGGGGAAGTGTTTCAAGAGAAAGAAGAAATTGACTTCAACCCAGATCTGTTAGAAAGTCTGTTGTGTCTCATTAATAAATCCCTGAATATTGAGGATACACAGGAAGAAGGAAAACTTCAAGATTTACTGTTCAAAGATAAAAAGAAAAAGGGGAAGCAGTTTCCTTTATCAATACCTCTGAAAGAGATAGTGGAGGAAGAATGGCTTCACCCCGATAAAAAAGTACCTGTACCCATAAGAGTACAAAAAATGTACCCGTTTAACCCTGAAGAGGTTAAAACATGGGAGGAGCCACCAAAGGTGGACGCAGCGATTGCTCGCATATCAAGAAAGACAACACTGCCGTTAGAGGACGCTAACGTATTTAAGGATTCGATGGAACGCAAAATAGAAATGAACCTGAGGAAGCAGCACGTGACGTCTGGTGCAGCAATCAAAGCGTCATCAGCCATGGCTATTACGTCTAGGGTCCTAAGGTCATGGGTTCAGGACCTGGAGTCGGATATGCTAGATGGAATTAAAAGGACGGAACTGATGAAAATGGTACAGAACATTCAGATGGCGGTAGAGTTCCTGTGCGATGCCTCCCTAGATGGGGTACGGCTGGCAGCAAGATCCAGTGCAAACAACATAGTGACAAGGAGAGCGCTCTGGCTGAAGCCATGGGCGGCGGATAATCAATCAAAAAATAGATTACTATCTATTCCCTTCCAGGGCAAATACCTATTCGGACAGCAACTGGACGAAATAATTACAAAAATATCGGGTGGTAAGTCCGTATGGCTACCCCAAGATAAGGCGGTAAGAAGAGGACAGTTTAACAAAAACTTCAGGTACTCTACAACAGATTATAAAGAAGCCAAAACATATAGACCAGGTCGTAGTTTCAGGAGGCCCTGGTTTGGGAATAAAAGTACTTTTCGTGGCCAAAGAGGCAGAGAAGGCCGCTTTGCCTTTCGTCAGACACAATGACGCCAGACAGAGGGTTGGCGGCAGACTGATACATTACAAACAAGTCTGGTGCCAATCAACCCAGGACAGGTGGGTATTAGAAGTCGTGTCTTCAGGCTACAAAATAGAGTTTACCAAACTGCCGGGAGACTGGCTGGAAGAGTCACCTGTCCCAAGCAACTGGGAAGAAAGATCAGCATTATTAAGCAGTCTACAGGTCATGATAGACCAAGGTGTGGTAAAAAGAGTACCAAAACATCAAGAAAACCAGGGATGGCACTCAAGGTTTTTTGTGGTGAAGAAGGCATCAGGGGGTTTCAGGACAATACTAGACCTGAGAAGGTTGAACACTTTTGTCCACACAAGAAAATTCAAAATGGAATCGATCAGAAGCATTCTTCCGGACATAGAGAAAGGAGCCTATCTAACAACGATAGACTTAAAGGATGCTTACCTGCATATTCCGATATTTTTAGGGCACCAAAAATACCTGAGATTCAGACTAAAAGGAAGAACTTATCAGTTCATGTCTCTACCATTCGGCCTATCAACATCACCAAGAACCTTCACAAAGGTATTAGTGGTGCTGGTAGCCAACTTGAGAATTCAGGGGGTGTCGATATGGCCATACCTGGACGATCTCCTTATTATGGCAAGATCAGAGGTTCTGTCAGCTCAGCACACAAAACTGGTGCTAGACTATCTAAAAAAGCACGGCTGGTTGATAAATTATCAAAAAAGCCACCTCGAACCCGCACAAAAAGTGATATACTTAGGAATGGTTTTAGATACACAATCTATGCGTGTGAAGCTGACAGAAGACAGACGTCAGAAGCTGATCAAGGAAGTAAGAAAAATGTTAAAAGAAAACATAAGTCATACAGAGGAGTGTATGCGAGTGCTAGGCCTTATGTCGTCAGCAATAGAGGCTATACCATGGGCAAGGTTCCACATGCGGGCATTACAAGGATGCTTCCTAGAACAATGGAATGGAGAAGAAAAAGACAAGAGGCAAAAAATCTTTCTATCAAAAGAGGCAAAAGCAAACCTCAGATGGTGGAACAACATGGAGAGACTAAGTCAAGGGAAGTCGTTTGCAACTCAGACACAGATTATAGTAACCACGGACGCCAGCAAGCAAGGCTGGGGGGCCGTGTGCGAACAACGGATGGCACAGGGAGAATGGAATATAGAAGCAAGCCGGAGCCATTCCAATATAAGAGAGATGATGGCTGTACTGATGGCATGCAAAAAATTTCAGAAGTTACTAATCAACAAGGAGGTTGTGATAAGATCGGACAATCAGTCTGTTGTGACATACCTGAACAAACAGGGGGGAACGAGGAGCAAAGCCCTGATGATGGAGGCAGCGAAGGTACTACAATGGGCAGAGAGTCATGTGGTAAACCTCAAGGCTGTATTCATTGCAGGGAAGGAAAATCGGCTAGCCGACACCTTAAGCAGGAGCAGGATAGCCCCAGGAGAATGGGAGCTGTCACCAAAGGTGTTCGAGGCAATTGTGAAGAGATGGGGCCTACCACAAGTAGATCTTATGGCGACAGAGAAGAATGCGAAGGTGCCTTGTTACATTTCCAGGCACTGGGAACCAGGATCATGGAAGGTAGATGCCCTGACGGAAAGGTGGGAGATGAAACTAGCATATGTCTTCCCACCATTTCCGGTTATTCACAGGCTAATCAGCAAGATAAGCAGAGAAAAATCCAGGGTGATCGCGATTCTACCATACTGGCCGAGGAGAGCGTGGTTTGCAAAACTAACTCAAATGGCGATAGACGAACCATGGATACTGCCAGATTACAAGGACCTAATACAGCAGGGCCGGTATTATCAAAGGCAGCCAGAAAACTGGAGGCTAACGGCCTGGTTGTTGAAACCAGGACATTGAGAAGAAAGGGTTTTTCGGAAAAAGTGGTGAATACACTTTTAAAAGCGAGAAAATATTCAACATCCAGTGTATATTACAGGACATGGAGGAAATATATATACTTCTGCAGAGCAGGGGGCAAAGATGAGAGAAGAATAAATACAATTCTGGAGTTCCTACAAACAGGATTGGAAAAGAACCTATCAGCGAGCTCTCTGAGAGTACAGATATCGGCACTAAGTGCTATCCTGGATCTGAAAATTGCAGACAACAGATATATTCAAAGATTCGTGCAGGCAATAAAAAGGATCAGGCCAGTGTTCCATAACCCGCTGGCACCCTGGGACCTTAACATGGTCCTGAATGTGCTGACGGAGGCACCCTTTGAGCCGTTAGAAGAGGTGCCCTTGAAGATGCTCACCATCAAGGTAGTCTTCCTTGTCGCAATTACTTCGGCTAGGAGAGTCTCGGAGTTGCAGGCGCTATGGGCGGAGGAGCCGTTCCTCAACTTCTTCGAAGATAAAGCAGTATTAAGGACAAACCCGCATTTTTTACCAAAAGTTGTTTCAAAGTTTCATATGAATCAGGAAATAATATTACCGTCCTTCTGTAAGAACCCAGCAAACTCCAAAGAGGCAAGGCTGCATAATTTGGATGTAAGTAGAGCATTAAAAATATACCTAAAAAGATCAGAGGCCTGGAGGAAGTCAAAGAGACTGTTTGTGCTTACAGAAGGGATAAAAAAGGGTCTAGGAGCAACAAAAATGACGATATCCAGATGGATAAGGGCATGTATATGTGAAGCCTACAAGATTAGGAAATTAGATCCTCCAGTGGGGCTAAAAGCTCATTCTACGAGAGCGCTAGCAGCATCGTGGGCAGAAAAAGGGGCGGCGTCACTGGAAGAAGTGTGTAAGGCAGCATGCTGGTCCTCGTCACACACGTTCACCAAGCACTATAGGGTGGACGTGGCGGCTACTGAAGATACAAAACTAGGAAGAAGAATTCTTAGTGCAGTAATTTAAAAAAAAAAAAAAAGGAGGAGTAGAAGAGAAGTAGTACTCATAAGAAAGACTTGGAGCACACTGTAGATACGGTGAAAGAAACCAGTATCCTTTTTCCTTTTTACATTATATTACTATGCCCTCCCAGTGAAGAAAACTGCTAGGGTAGACCCAGAAGTATGCTGCCATGGGGAGGTAGAGGAAAGTACAGATTATTACCTGTTAATAGGCTTTCCTCTACTCCACCATGGCAGCCGTTTTCCCAGCCCTGAACTAAAGGGTTGAGTGTGTTATTTAATATGAATAATTATATGAGTTAAGCTTGTAAAATGAAAGACACAGAGCCTAGGAGGGCGGTCCCTTATATAGGGGGGCAGTGTCTTTTTTTGTTCCTTTCAGATATCTACCCAAGGGGGCGGAAACCCAGAAGTATGCTGCCATGGTGGAGTAGAGGAAAGCCTATTAACAGGTAATAATCTGTACTTTCTCTTTGGTACATCCTGGTGACACAGCTAACCTTGGGATGTAGGAGGGTCCGCAGGAGCCAAGGCACCTATTCTGAAAGTCTTTGGAAGCAGGCTCCTCCCTTCCCATGAAGCTTCAGTTCATTTAGGTGCCCACAGGAGTGGGTGCTATGCTGATCGGCTGCTGCTGCAGCCGCTTTTTTCTTTAGATTTTTAACAGAGTAGTTTGTTTTTTAATTTATTAACTCACCAGTTAGTGCAGGTTTTTTAAGTGTGTTACTACTTACAGAAGTTTGCACATACTGAGAGCGCAGCAGAGGCTGACAGAAGCGCGTCCTGTCAGCTCTCTGTATGCAGAGGGACCCTGTCTGCTCCCTCTGCACAGCGCTTCACCTCTATACAATAGAGCAGTGTTTTTCAACCACTGTGCTGTGGCACACTAGTGTGCCTTGAGCTGTTCTTAAGTGTGCCCCCAGATCTAGAGATGCCCAAACTAGTTTACAGCCACCCCATAGAAACATAGAAACATAGAATTTGACGGCAGATAAGAACCATTTGGCCCATCTAGTCTGCCCCTTTTTTACCCTTCAGGTAAACTCAACCCTTTTTAATCCTTATTTCTTTGTAAGGATATTCATATGCCTATCCCAAGCATGTTTAAATTGTTCTACTGTCTTAGCCTCTACCACCTCTGATGGGAGGCTATTCCACTTATCCACTACCCTTTCTGTGAAGTAATTCTTTCTAACATTTCCCCTGAACCTACCTCCCTCCAGTTTCAGTGCATGTCCTCGTGTTTTATTACTTGTTTTCCTTTGAAGAAAATTTCCCACCTGTACTATGTTAAAACCCTTGATATATTTGAAGATTTCTATCATGTCCCCCCTTTCCCTTCTCTGCTCCAAACTATACATGTTAAGATCTTTTAGTCTATCCAGGTAAGTTTTGTGATGTAGGCCATGAACCATTTTAGTTGCCCTTCTTTGTACACTCTCCAATGTATTTATATCCTTCTGAAGATATGGCCTCCAGAACTGGACACAGTATTCCAGATGAGGTCGTACCAATGACCTATAAAGTGGCATTATTACGTCTTTTTTTCTGCTACTGATTCCTCTCCCTATGCAACCAAGCATCTGACTAGCCTTCCTCATTGCTTTGTTACATTGCCTCCCTGCCTTTAAGTCACTTGAAATAGTGACTCCTAGATCTCTTTCCTCCTCAGTAGTTTCCATTATAGTACCCTTGATACCCAAATGTGAAGATACGAGTTCTTCAATCACTCAGACACCGAGCAGATGAAACCAGAAGAACGGTTTATTTTCCACAGCACGCACAAATAGACAATAAACAGTGGCAAAGGTAAATTGCAGAGTAGAAAGATATTCAGGTAGCAGGCCCAAACAGACAGTCCTTGTATAGTCACAGTCCCAGATCAGTTCCACAGGGCAAACTATCACTTATCCACACAGCTGTGATAGCAGAAAACTGTATAAGTCCACAAAACACTGGCAACTCCACAGAAGCGAGGATGAGGCGTTCCACAAGACACAGGTAGAGCATACCTTTGAACCTTAAGACTGCGACTAACCTCCTTCCTCCTCTCTTCTCCTTCAGCTCTCATTCACATCCCCAGTCTAAGTGTTATTTACTGATCTTGTCTTTTCATTTAAAGGGCCAATGTATTTTATTTGTGTTACCTGTGGGGACCAGTGTGATTGTTTTTTATATGGGGGGCAATAGGTTTGTTTTTTTCCTGTGGGGGGCAATGTGTTTTGCCCTGTGGGGATCTCATGGCGTGCCTTGGCAATTGTAAAATCTTATTTAGTGTGCCGCAAGGTAAAAAGGTTGAAAATCACTGCAATAGAGGTTTTTCTGGGCCCTGGGGGGTGTCCTGAACTGGCTCCTTGCATAGAAGGGGATCGTGGGGGATGGACCCCCTGCAATGGTGGCCGTCATCTTGGTAGGGTTTATAGACTGAAATCCCACTAGGGAGGTGAAGTCTGTTACAGGAGTCCAGCGCTGCTGGACAACTCCATGTGGTCCCAGAAAGAGGGGAGGCACAGGAGGTGAGGAGAAACACTTGTGGGAGCGGCTAAAGGGGAAAGGCGCCAAAAAGGCTATCCTTCCCTGCTGAAGCAGAGACTTGGCCTCTTCCTGCTCTTGTGTGCTGGCGCCATTTCTATCCATGCTGCGGAGCTGTAAAAAGGTTTTCATACAAAGTGCAGAGAATGCCGTTTCTCCTGGACAGCGCTTCCCCCGCTGATCGCTGAGGTCACTGGCAGCAGAAAGCAGACAGATAAGTACACTGTTACATGATTCTGTGCTTTGCCTGACATTGTGCACAGTGTATTAGACATGACTGAAGGGTGTAATGCTGCTGCCTTGGGGGAGGGAGCGCAGTCCTTGTTACTTGACTGCAGGTTTTGTGGGGTTAAATTAACATGTGAACAGATGGACCAAGGGGATTTGTGCCCCTCATGTGAGTCTGTGCCCAATGGAGCGCAAGCCCAGAGGTCTGAGCAGTCTGAACCTGCGTGGGCTGCTGCGTTGGGGAGGTCCATGAATGCCTTGGTGGAGTCTTTAAACAGGCAGAGAGATAACTCAATGAAGTCTCCTGGCCATATTTGTTCCTCCCAAACATCTATGGGCTCCATTACTCCATCTCAGGGGAAACCGGTATTATTGCAGGTCATGCAGGACACTGCACAGGGTGTTCAAAGGATGAGCTCCTTTATGGAAGTCCTAAGTCCTCTTGAGAGTTTTTCTTCTAGACACCCATTTCTACACCCCCACTTTTGAATTTGGATTCTGATGAAGAGGGTGTGTGTGAAGAGGATTTGAGCTGGGACCAGGGGGAAGAGGCTGAAGCTTCTGTCCCTGGTATTGACGATTTGATCCTTGCAGTAAAACAGACATTAGATTTGTCTGAGGAAGACAAGGTTCCTCCACACTGTGTCTTTAAGAAGATTCGCAGAGATTCTGTGACTTTTCTCTTTGATGAGGGTATGGTTTCCTTGCTGGGAAACAAAAAAATGTATTATGTCTAAGAGGTTTGCTAATATGTATCCCATACCTGAGGAACATGTGAAATTATGGGAGGAAGGTTCCCTTGGTAGATGCTCCTGTAGCTAGATTTTCCAAGGCCGCGGTCTTTAAGGTTCCTGTGGACAAGAAAGTGGAAGGATGCCTTAAGGCGGTTTTTGAAGGAGTGGGTTTCACACTCCGCCCCATTATTGCCTCTGCCTGGGTTGCCAAGGCAATGATTAAGTGGGCTGAAGCCTTAGAGAGTCAGCTCCAGCCTGATTCAGAGGCTTGTACACTGACCGAAAGCTCAGGTGTGCAGCAGAGTACATTTGTGAGGCTGGGGAAGAAGGTGCAAGAATGGCGTCTAAGGTATTTGCCACGTCTGTGTCAGCAAGGAGAGCCCTTTGGCTAAAAGCCTGGGAAGCAGACAGCGAATCTAAGAAGTTGCTTGAGACTTTGGCTTTTAAAGGAGAGTTGCTTTTTGGGTCAGAGCTTGAATGCATTATAAAACATGCTACAGGAGGTACTTTTCTCCCCACTAAATCTAAAACTTCAGGGTCTAAATTTGGAGTTTTTAAGCCTTCCTTTCAGGGGTGGAGCGTCCAACAGAGGTCAGGTGGAAAGAGGTAGGTTCCCAGCCAGTAAAGGGAGGTCATCCAAATACTGGTTTGAGGCCTTTTCTAAGAAACATGTGTCCAAAGGAGAGGATAAATCCTCTGCATGACGGGGCGGAGACTACCCGTTCTGGCCTCAGAGTGGGGGGTCGCCTCCTACAGTTTTGGGACAGGTGGAAAAATCCCACACAGACCCTTGGCTTTATTCCATTGTCTCCAAGGGTAACCAGATAAATCTCAGGGGCCATCCCCCAAGAAGATTTCTCCCTACTCCTTTACTGCGGGAAGCCCGAATGCGGAGTGCCCTCTTGTGGGCAGCATTGTCTCTCAGAGAAAAAGGGGTGGT
The DNA here is from genome assembly GCF_055691185.1 of Crinia signifera. Lineage (NCBI taxonomy): Eukaryota > Metazoa > Chordata > Amphibia > Anura > Myobatrachidae > Crinia > Crinia signifera. The sequence goes on from NC_139220.1 coordinate 137,708,669, forward strand.
GGTCCCGATACCTCAGGAGAAAGGGAAGAGAAGATTTTATTCAATAATTTTCTTGGTCCCCAAACCAGACGGGTCTTTCAGACGCATTCGAAATTTAAAGTTTTTAAATCTGCATCTCTGGATGGATCATTTTCGCATGGAAACTTTACGTTCAGTGCTATTAAGCATAGAACCAGGAGAATTTCTAGAATCAGTGGATATTATTTATTTTATTTATTAACAGTTTCTTATATAGCGCACACATTACCACAGCGCTTTACAGAGTGTATTTAAACATTCACATCCGTCCCTGCCCCAGTGGAGCTTACAATATATATTCCCCACGCACACACAGACATTCTAGGGTTAATTTCGTTGGGAGCCAATGAGCCTTCCAGCATATTTTTGGATTGTGGGAGGAAACCGGAGTACCTGGAGGAAACCCACGCAAGTATGGGGAGCATATACAAACTCCGCCCAGTTAGGGCCATAATGGGAATCTAACCCATTACCTCAGTGCTGTGAGGCAGTAATGCTAACCATTACACCAATGCAGGATGCTTACCTACATGTGCCCATCTGCAAGGAACATCAGTCCTTACTTCGCTTTGCGATAAGGGAGACTCATTTGCAGTTCCAAACACTACCTTTTGGTCTGGCTACGGCCACGAGGGTCTTTACAAAAGTGATGGCTGTCATGGCAGCGACCCTCAGATCCTTACTTGGACGATCTACTGTTCAAAGCTTTAGTAACAAAAATGGAGCATCGCTGTGTTAGATAATACTAGTATTTATTAAAAACTATTTTTTTCAATAATAATAATAATCAAGCATTGTGGCCAACAATTATGACAGACAGACAAGATTTACAAACCTATAATAAAAGCGATATTCTCCCAACTCTATCGGTCCTTTCAGAATACTTTTGTTAGTAGTTGTTAGATGCATGCATTTATGAATTAGTCCTTTGTTGAACCGGTTTTAGTATAAGTTAATACAACACAGTCCCCACATTATGTGCACATATTCTTTAGTTAATACTTCAGCGTATTCTGGGAGACAACAATAGGGGTCCAGCCTGCAACTCTCAACGATCCACTCCGTCCTCTGTTCATACCTTTACCAAATTTTACAGGTTCCATGAGTTCTCGTCGGAGGACGCTTCATTTGGGCAGGCAGTGATGAGAACTGTCAGTCTGAGTGTACCCTCCCAAAGGGCCGGCTCGTGAACATCCCAAGGTTAGCTGTTGCACAGCAGGATGGACGAAAGAGAAAAGGTTTTTTTTGTAAGAACTTACCGTTCGAACCCCTTTCTCTGAGTCCATCCTGGTGACACAGCGATCCCTCCCTTACGCTCAGTAAGTTGTACCATTCATGTGTTGTCATGTTATGGTTATATGATTATGCATGTAAGATGTTCAGGCATTGTACTGAGTTATGTATCCTAGTGTGCTTTAGAAGTTGAACTGGAGCTTCATGCTATGCAGAAGGGAGGAGCCTGCTTTTAAAGACTTTCAGCGGGATGCGGTCATCTATTAGAATGAACTTAGGTCTACAGTCATTAGGTCGACCCCACTAGGTCGACTGGCAGGAAGGTTGACCTGACTTAAGGTCGACATGGGTCAAGGTCGACATGACTTTAGGTCGAATTTGCATAAAGGTCGACATGAGGAAGGTCGACTGGTCATAATGTCAACATGGGTTTTTCACTGTTTTTTTAACCGACATGTGCCGACAGGCGGTATTTCATGCCCTACCATCCACTAGGGCGTGGTGGGAGAACAAAATAGTGTGCCGAGCGCAGCGAGGCACCGTGCCCGAAGCATCGCGAGCGATGCGAGGGTCCGATTCTCATTGCCAACTGTGTCCATGTCGACTGTGTCGACATTCGGATCAAAAAAACAGTGAGAAACCCATGTCGACCTTATGACCAGTCGACCTTCATCATGTCGACCTTTATGCAAATTCGACCTTAAGTCATGTCGACCTTGGCCCATGTCGACCTTAAGTCAGGTCGACCTTCCTGCCAGTCGACCTAGTGGGGTCGACCTAATGACTGTAGACCTAAGTTCATTCTGACAGATGTCCCGATTCCCTTTCAGCATAGGTGCCTTGGCTCCTGCTCCGACATCCCAAGGTTAGCTGTGTCACCGGACTGGACTCAGAGAAAGGGGTTAGAACGGTAAATTCTTACAAAAATCCCCTTTTTCATGACCGATTTCTTATCTACTTAAAGTGATTCTGAATCTAAATTAAGGAAAACTTTGTGGGTTTATAGAAGTGGAGATGTCCATATCAACCAATCGAAATCTACTTATATAATGTTGGCCAGACATCTACAGATTGATTGTCAGATTGGGCTGGTTTGGACAAATACCTGGTAATATCTGAATGATAGTTTTTGGCAGTTCTCCAGCATTTCAAAGCAAATGGTCAGCTGTCATTTGTTCTCATCCATTACCAGGTTTTTGTTCCAATCAGCCCAACCTGACAATCAATCTGTAGATGTGTGGCCAGCTTTATACCTTCTAGAAGATAATAGCTTGATTCTAGTTGCTATGGGAAACATTTCCACTTCTAAAAACTCACCCTCAATTAACTCACCCTTGTGTATTGCTAATGGGTATTACATGGTGAAATAGAATTATGCTGTGAACACTCTTGAGACTCATACCCCTTTCACACTAAAATGCAGTGTCGCACCCTGGTTTTTGGACCCAGCTTCAACCCAGCTTCTGCAGAGTACAGCAGACCATCCACTTTATCCATGGCTTTGTAAATAGCCCCCATAGTGTGTTTCAAGCCATTGTGTAGGAAGGGATCAAGATATGATTTAGAACTTTACCATATTCAGTAGATATCTCGCCAACATATTTCACATTCAAATGTATGCAAACTATTTTGTAAATGTAATAATCTATTTTAAGATGCAAGCTAATAAGCAAACGCAAATAAAGCCTGTGGTCTTCTTTCACTTTTATCCACCCAAAGTTGAAGTCAAAGGAGAACAACAAATCAAAATCCTCTACTGAAGATGATAAAAAAGCAATGGCAACAGGTAATGTATGGTAACCTAATTAGTTTTCAATATATATTCCCTTTTCTGTTTAAATACGTTTTAGAAGCAGTATTTTATTTAAGTTTTAAAATATAATTGGACCATTTTGAGCAGCATATAGTATATTTAGTATAAGGGTTTTGTGCAGTTATGGACTAAATGTGGCCCTCAAAGCCTACAGGTGTGGCCCCCAGTTCCTTCTTCCTTTTTTGAGTCCTTGTTGTTATTCTCAGCTTTGTATCCTAATAAATGCTGGACATTGGGTCAAGTGCAGCAGGTTATAAAATAAAAAGAGAATATGACTGCCTGGAACAGCATTGCTTTACATGTCCTTAACACAACACTGGGAGGTCATACAGCACCAGCAGCAATCCTATCAGAGGAACATGCTGCCTGTATTACCACTGCTTTCCCAAGGAAATAGCTGTTTTTTTCCTGCTTACTGTAGTTCTTTAAAGTTAGGACAAGACCCTGTTGTGCACCAGTGCACTACAAAGTTGTTTTCAATTATTTTTCCACTTGGACATCCTTTATCACAGTGCACATTAAAAACTGGTTAACAGATGAAAATCTGCAGGAATGTGTTGTCACTGTTCCAACTTTTAGTGGGTCACCTAGAAATCACATTGATCTGTCAGAATTGTTTTTTATTTGTATTTTTTATGTCACATTAAAATGCCTGGTAATGTAAAATTATGTATAGGTATTTATTTATCATTTTGAGTGTCTCAATCACCAAAAATTTGTGCGCGCACTAGTTGTGAATGGACCCCATAAGTTGGCATCTTGGAGACCACCATGAAGTTTATTATCAGATGTGAGTGCAGAAGTTTCCCAAAATTTGTGAAATGGATATAATGAGTACAGTGAGGTGCTCCAATAAAGACCACCAAGTCCAAAATATCGAAATCTAAGGATTAGGTCTTCAAAAAGGTACAAGGACCTTTTTGAAGACAAAGCAGTCAACCAATGAATGAACCCCATCACAGAGCTGACTATAGCCCAAGCAATTAGAACAAATCCCACCAGCACATTCTGGAAATAGTCATAAATCACATAAAATGGCAAATAAATAAATAAGCAAAACATCAATAATGTGCTAGTAAGCAGCAGTGCAGATCTATGGTTTGGCATGATGACATAACTGTCAAATCTGAGTTCCTTGTGATCGTGGAATAGTTTCTGGTGTGGGTTCAGCAGTGGGCACGTTATGCAGGAAGCTCGGTGGACATACTTACTGTAAGTGACTATTGTGCATGAGGTATGCTGTTACTGGGAGTACTGGTTTTCAGTGGTTAATGACAACTACAACGTATCTCAATATAAATTAACTGAGAAGTTCCCAAAGGAAATTAGAGGAATTGTGACTGCACAGGAATAGCACTAGTCTGACTAAACTGGTACCATGAGTCATGCTCGAGCTGGCTTTGCACTGGTTGGACTGGAACTGGTAGAAACTTGAACAGGTATGTCATAGTGTGGCTGAACCTGATACAATACCATTGACACATTAGACTATGCACCACTATTCTGGGATTTTGATAATCCCAAGTATAGGCAAGCATTCATTGCCCATCTGTGACTTGTGACCCAGGCTGGGGCTGACTTGCACTGAATGGAGTGAACTGGTAGAGTCTAGAACTAGAACTGACTCAGGAAGAAGGTGGACAACTGTATTTTCTATAAGCATACTAGATGGTAACTGAGGAATGCTGAGATTTAACGTGCTGAATGACTGAACTGAAGAGCCCTGAACATAGACAGCAGTGGCCTTCTGGGCAGTTTGCTGGAGCTCCCAGGAGTCCTTTTATCCCCCTTGCTGCACATTTGGTTAGAGAGGGATTCAGCTGACCAGACTGAGGCTTGCAGTTGGTGAAGTCATCTGACCAATGGAAACCTAGTGACTCCCAGTAAACGGGTGGTGAGAGACAGGGCCGTTTCTAGAGGCGGACAAGCCGTGCAGCAGCCCGGGGCGCCGCACGGCTTGTCCGCCTCTGAAACAGCCAGGGCGCCCGGCAGTCTCCCCCCCAACACCCCGTAGCCGTAGCCGCCGTAGTCTCCCCGGCCGGCCCGACTACACGCTGGAGAGGGGAGGGGAACGCATTGTGCGTCTCTCCGTCCCCTCGCTCAAGTCACTGGGATGCCACTGTCAGCCAATCGGAGCTCGGGCGCGAGATATGAATGGCTGACGGCTCAGCTCAGGTACACACACTGAAGGGGAAGGAGAGAGGCAAGATGCGCTCCCCTCCCCTCGGAAGCAGCATAGAAAAAGTGAGTTTGGCACTGTGGGGGCATATGTGTAGCAGTGTGGGGGCATATATTTGTGGCACTGTGGGGGCATATATTTGTGGCACTGTGGGCTGGGGGCATATATTTGTGGCACTGTGGGGGCATATATTTCTGTCACTGGGGGCATATGTGTGGCACTGTGGGGGCATATATTTGTGGCACTGTGGGGGCATATGTGTAGCACTGTGGGGGCATATATTTGTGTCACTGTGGGAGCATATATTTGTGTCACTGTGGGGGCATATATTTGTGTCACTGTGGGGGCATATGTGTGGCGCTGTGGGGGCATATCTGGCACTGTGGGGGCATATTAGTAAACGGCATCAGTTGTGCGGCAGCGGCACATGGGGCATAATGTGTAATGGGCATTACGATGTGGGGAGTATTGTGTAATTGCCATCACAGTGTGGGGTCTAATGGGCATCTTGGTGTGCGGTGTAATGCATCACGGATAAATAGTGTATAATGATTTAAGTAGCCTGTCATTGTTTGGCCTTGATCTGTGAGGTGTACTAGGTCACTGTGTGTGGCCTTCAGCCCGCCAACTTAAGTGTGGGAGGACAATAACAATTCCTGCAGCAACCAATGTCTGGTCATGCAGGTTGCAACAGTGTGATATAAGGTAATTGTTTTCCTGCTAGACCACGCCTTACATTAAGCCACACCCCTTTTTAAATCAAGCCACACCCCCTATTTCAGCGCGCGCAATTTCTATGATACCATGTTATGTATTGGGGGAACGCATTTTTTTTTTTCGCCCTAGGAGCTAAATTGTCTAGAAACGGCCCTGGTGAGAGACTGCGGGGAGTATCGGTCTGCTGCAGGGAAGGGAACAGATGAAAAACATGTTTCTTCTATGATCCCCATGGCAGCCATGAGACTGACTTATCCTCCCTCTCCTCTAGTTTAGACAGGATGGTTTTCTAGGGTTCGACCACCTATTGGTATATAACCTCACTCCTCCCCTTCCTCCTGTCTCCTAACTAGTTTGGATAGGTAGGGAGTGTTATTTTTATTTCCAACTAGGGCTTACCTCTATCTCAGCATGGAGCTAAAAACTGTACCTCCCCGGGCGTAAGAGTATCCGGGAGTGTGGCCTGTATAGAAACCTGCCCGTTGTATACTAAGACTTGGTAATTTTTAGGGAGTGTGGCCCTTATAGAGTGCTGCCCCTCTGTTTATTCGGCTATAAAAACTGCACTGGAGCCACATTGATTGTTCGTGTGCTGGACGAGAAGGCGCCAGCTTTGACCACCTGTTCCCTTGCTGTTAGAATGTCCACTATCCATGAGCATGTTGATCCTGGGACTCCTAAGGAGAGGAGTTTTGGCTGCAGGATGCCGGGGACGATAGTGTTAAATGCTGAGCTGAAGTCCACGAATAGGACTCTTGCATAGGTGCCTTGGTGGTCGAGGTGTTGTAAAATATGGTGCAGCCCGAGGTTGACCGCATCCTCTACACTTCTATTCGCCCGGTAGGGTCAAGGTGAGAGTTTGTCACTTCTCTCAGGTGCTTCAGTACAAGTCTTTTGAATGCTTTCATGGCCACTGAGGTTAGTGCAATTGGCCTGGATGGAGCTAGGTGAGCTGCTCTCACCTGGCTCGGCGGCGGGTATGTACGGGAGTCGGTGGGAGGGTGTGGGCCGCGGCGAGAGGCTGCGGGCTACAGCATACAGGAGGGCAGCGCTGTGTAAGCTGCTGCTGCTCACACGGCGTCGTCCTCCCTGCCTCAATCCAGCATCTTGTTATGCCGGACTGAGAATGCTGGAAACCCTGCCAAAACCTTTCAGTTTTGGCTGTGTTTCCGTCAAAAGCAGGTGAATTAGCGGCTCTTCCGTCAATCCACCTGCTTTTCAGCATGTCGAAACATTTCGACATGCCGAAAAAAAAGCTCTGATTAAATAGATCGGAACCCCTTCCGATGTATTCATGTCAAACTGCCGTCTTTTCAGCAAGACGGCAGTTTTGACCTCTATTGAATATACCCCTATATGTGAAGTGGATATGGGTGTTCAAATTACTCAAATGTTCTACCATATCCATAAATTGAGTGTCAATGCTAAGCCACATCAAAAATATTTAATCAATGTATCTATTATAATACATTATATATAGATTGGAGTATGCTGGTGCTATATTCGATCACATTACAATACCTGTATTTTAGAAGTAGTCTTATCAACATAGTGAAAATGTTTTTATTTTAAGAACAGTTCTGTCAGTGTAAGTAATAACTTAATGGGAGGACCCTGACGGGTATGACTAGAGCGTGCATGTCTAATCATATTCAAATAAACTTAATGGGGGATAACTGTCTATGGGGAGCTCATGTTGAGTGTTGCCAACCAGGGACAGTAGATTTGGTCTTAAGGCTGGTTAGCAGCTCATTAGTATTCCTAAGGTAACTTGCCATATTACACACATGGTTGGAGAAAAGTATGCACAAACTGAGCTAAAGGTTGCTAGATGGAACTATAAGCTGCAATGATTGGAGGCGCAGGGGGATCATTGAAGTATTTGTGAACCATAGGGGGATATATATATTATTGGACAACATTCAGGAAACCAATTATTGATCCACCCATGATTGCCAGACATTTTCAATATTCTATATGTAAATATATAAAAGAGACCATAATGTTAAATGTTTTTGTTAAATTTCAGAAAATCAACTTCTGACATTAGAAAGACATCTTTCACAAACCGAGAACATGTTGAATTCTTTACTGACACAACTGGATCCGCTATCCAATTGGTAAGTAATGTACAACTACTTTGACACACAAAAATTCTGACATAAAAGATTTTCATTATATGGCTATTGGAAATGATCTGAAATTCGGGTTTCAGAATCTTGATTGAATGGGGGCAACATTAACCCACAAATGGGTCTCATAGCGTAGGTGTAGTAGAGACCCAATGCAACCTTATATCTCAATAACAATTAAAATGCTTTTACTTCCCTTGAGTCAAAAATCTGGGAAATGTTAATTTAGTGTATATCCTACATTTACATGACCAGGAGTTTCCTCATGAATTTGGATTATACTTCACCTACCTACTTAAATCCCTTTGTATTCCTTATTTGTAATTCCTTGACAGCTTGGACTTCCTATCCTTGCTGTTTGGAGGGATGGCTGTTTGGAGAGATGATTCCATGCATTGCCTAGTTTCCAAGTCTATAAAATGGCCTCTTTTTCAGAGTTAGCAGTTGATATTCTGTTTAACATTAACAACCTTGTGATTGTTGTTGGAAACAAAGCTTGATGGTTTTCACACATGTTGCCTTATTTACATGCTTTTGTTTTTGATGTTAAGCCAGTTTTCAGTTTGAGGAACTTTGGGTGCAAGGGTGCTTTCTTAAAAATCACCCTTGGTTGTGTGGGGAAAGAGGGTTTTAAAGACTATCATTCAACTGCCAATGTTTTTGATGATGCACTTAATCTACTATGATTGGTCATTATACACTGATGAATATGACTACAATGTTTGTTTCCTTTTCAGCAGTCACTTTGTACTTTTATTAAATCTACTTTGATCACAGATTCATATTCATTAATGCATATATTAAGGAAGTCATCCATGTCACAGTGGCATAGGACCACTTTTGCTGATATTGGGCTATGTTTCTATATATGACCGTGTTCCCAATATCCCATAAAGAGATTTGCCTGATTTGGCATAGACTTGGTCCCCATGGCTGTCCCCTGCATTTGGATATAAAAGCAATTTCTGCTTTAAATGAATGGTACTTGTTTCCTAGCACGGCCACAATCGCGGGCATCGCTGGTAATTTTTAATGGTCTGCGATGCGACCGACGCGATGCCCACGATTTCCCATTGAAATGCATTGAAAAAGTCAAAATCGCGTCGGTCGTATCGTATGCGGCCAAAAAAAGCATGCGATGGTACCGACGCGATGCCCGCGATTTCCCATAGGGAACAATGTAAAATGCCTCAATTTACCCAAATCAACATAGGGAACAATGTTAAATGGGCCAGACACCCCAAAAAAAACCCTGACCAGTGAAATGGCTCCCCCAAAAATAGTTAACGCCACCCCACGATCAACGTCAACCCGAAGCGTGGCGAGCGCAGCGGTACGCGTCCTCCGACCTTTTCATACCCCCACTATCCACGTCGGCGTGGAGTTGAGAATAGATAGTGTGGCGAGCGCAGCGAGCCACCGAGCCCGAAGCGTGGGGGCTCGCCACGCTTCGGGCTCGGTGGCTCGCTGCGCTCGCCACACTATCTATTCTCAACTCCACGCCGACGTGGATAGTGGGGGTATGAAAAGGTCGGAGGACGCGTACCGCTGCGCTCGCCACGCTTCGGGTTGACGTTGATCGTGGGGTGGCGTTAACTATTTTTGGGGGGCCATTTCACTGGTCAGGGGTTTTTTGGGGGGTCTCTGGCCCATTTAACATTGTTCCCTATGTTGATTTGGTTAAATTTAGGCATTTTACATTGTTCCCTATGGGAAATCGCGGGCATCGCGTCGGTCGCATCGCATGGGATTTTTTTTTAGCCCGCATGCGATGCGACCGACGCGATTTTTTTTACCTGCGATGCCCCAGATCAAGATCGTTGTGGCCGTGCTAGGAAACAAGTACCAAATGAATAAATTGGGTGTGGTCATCATTCAGAATATCAGCACACACACTATGTCGACATTGCTACAATCTATACAATGTGAATGTCAATGGTCCATATGCCAACATAGCATTATTGCCATATTTTTGTCTATCCTTAACCTAACATCAAAAGGAAGTGTTTTATATTGTGGCTCCAACTTTATGTCCATTTTGATATCGTGAATACTGACATGGACTCAACATTTTGTCCATGTCAGCATCTACACCATGTCCTCATTCTTACTCCAAACTCAGTAAATTCTCTCTAAATTAAATACATTTATTAATTTTTCTAGCATTGTTCTTTCAAAAAAAATAGTAGAGTCCTCTCAGATATATAAGTGGTAGATGTCATATATGCAAAAGAAATATGGCAAAATTTACTGTGTAGGGTTCTGAATCTGGCTGTTTCACAGTACACTGATTTTTCTGAGGCCAAAACCTCAGAGAGAAAGCACACATTTGTATAGACCTGAATATCAATGTTTTAGCATATGCAAAGAAAAAAATACAAATCTGTTTTATCAAGTGATCGTTTTATAACTGTCGGCCACCCTGTCCTAAAAATTACTTGGTTCAAACAGGTGTAATTGCTGAAACAGGTATCCAGGTGGCTGATAGACAGTGTCTAGGACAACGTGTCAATGGTTGATGCATAAAAGGTCAACATGGGTTTTTCACAAAAAAATTGTAAAATTTTTGGGATATTTACATACTTTGCCATACACTTGGAATCTGATTGGGAATTTAAACTGTACCGAGCACAGCAATACACCAGTCCCAAAGTATGGTGAAATAAGTAGCATTGACATCAAAAAAAGTGTAAAACTCATGTCCAACCTTTTCATGTGTTGACCTTTTTTTCCAGTCGACTTTGTACACGTCGACTTCCTGCTGTTGACCTAGACATTGTCTATACCACACCCACTGAAACAGAAGGTAAATTAATGTATTTTGATAGGCAAGATTAATTGACAGGAATATCCTCTTTCATTGGGCTTTTGGAAGTATACAAACCAGTAGCTTGTCTCTCTCTTCATTGCAATGCTGTTTATAATTGGGCAGCATGGAAGATGTAATGGTTAGCATTACTGCCTCACAGCACTGAGGTCATAGGTTTGATTCTCACCATGACCCTAACTGTGCAGAGTTTGTAGTTTCTCCCCGTGCTTGCGTGGGTTTATTTCAGGTACTCAGATTTCCTCCCACAATCCAAAAATATATACTGGTAGGTTCATTGGCTCCCAACAAAATTAACCCTAGAATGAATGTGTGTGCATGTACATGTAGTAGGGAGCATAGAGTGTAAGCTCCACTGCGGCAGGGATTGATGTGCATGTTTAACTATTAGCTGTAAAGTGCTGCAGAATATGTGTGCGCTATATAAAGAACTTGTAATAAATAATTGTTGTCCCTCCCCTTTGTTTGCGGGTTTAAATCTAATCTCTACTTTTCAATCATTTCAGTCTCTAATATCTAATTTTCACGAAGCTCTTTTCAAAGTGCACATTTCTATGCAGGATTATATAATAGATTAAAGAAATTTGAAAATATAAATAAAGAATTGTAAAAAAAATCTATATATATTTTTGTCAAAATAGATGACCGAAGTAATACACATTACAAGAAAACCTTTGTATAATGTGTAGAATGTTTGCTGTGTATCATATAGCACTATGTAAAATTAACCCTTAATTGATATGAACAGATCTGTGTACAGGCGTATGAAAGGTCGCCATACTTTTGTGTACTCAGAGGAAGCCACGTTTCTGAAGACTTTTGACTTCATCTGATGCAATAAATACTGCTTGTAATGTGATAATTACTATTTCTTTGTAGTGTGAATACCTTGGCCTCTGAGCAGAAAGATGAAATTATGGGTCAGCTGCAGTCTATCAGACAGCTAATGAAGAACAGTGGAATGGATAAGACTAATCTACGTAACTCAGGTAAAGGTTCATTTAGCCACCAATAAAATCATTTTTCAAATAAGAATGGAATGTCAAGACCTAGCTGCTTATTAACGCTGTCATGCACCAGTTTAAAAGTAAAATATTACCTCCAATAATCGTGTGAATGTTATGGGTTCTGAAACCAGTTACAAAGCTGTAGCTAGTTATTTTAGCTTCTATGGCATCACTGGCCCATTCCCTATGTATATATGAAAAATGGGGTAAATTCCTTCTGCGCAAATAAAGCCGCCTGTATTCAAATTAAGATAGAGGGTACCACCTGATGAGCCTAGAAATAGAACCGTGTAACGATAAAATAATCTCCATATATGAATATATGCGCTTTCTAGTAAGAGGCTAGTACTCCCCTGTAAAGCTGATGAATCCTGATGGACTTCTTTCGACTGGCTACTCCATGCGGATATATGAAATGACAAGAGGGAAAGAGAGAGCAACTCTCCTCGTGTAATACTATTTATACGATTCTTTTTCTAAAAACAATTGTAAGGGTTCCAGATAATAGATTATATACATTTCGGGGTATCATTTAAAGTTTATGATCAAGGCTGTCAGGTGAAAAAGGGAGTGGAGTGGAATAGCCATAGGCATTTAATCCCGAGGCTACCTCCCTTTTTTTTAACCATGAAAAGTTTTACAGCTAATTGAATTTCCCTACTTTTAGTACAAGTTTCATTGTGGCACCTGTTTCCATGTTTTGAATTTTAAGTTTCTCGCATTAATTACCCACTCTGAACAGGATTTCAGGAGGTGCCTTTGACAAAGCACTGCGCTTCAATAGAGGTCATCTCTTACTTGGCCTACCTCTTCGACATTTGCTCCATAGAGCCAGCATTGATCAATGTTAGATGCTTTAAAATCAACTGATTCTTATAATTAACATCAGACATTTGATACAGCAGCCATGCATTTATAGAAGTTGCATAAAAAAGTGATAGACCAGCCAAATGTACCATCTCCTGTTTCTGTATGTGTGTGTGAGTACATACTGGGCTTAAATTCCTATTTGTATACAAACTCAAAGGTTTACATACAAATATGATGTTTGGGGATCTGTGAAGGCTCATGGCCTGTTATTACAAGAACCATTTTGCACATGCACATATCATTCATAGGCTTGTCAGGCACAGCATGATTGACATGCTGAGGTGTTTGGGGGAGATTAGAGGGTGTGCACCCACCATCATTTTGAAGACCAGATGCGATGACCAGCCTGGCTAATCTTTTAGTTTATGCAGGCTGATCGATTCCTAAAACCATCACTAATTGCAACCGATTAAAGCATCCACCATTACTACCACAGCTGTGACTAATGATAATCATTTAAAATTATTTACAATTTTAAAAAGTTAAGATAACATATAATTATAAAGCTATTCATTGTCAAAACTGGCATGTGTGGCTATTATAGAAGGATAATATTTGGGCTAGGCATACATTCCAGGATAAGCCTTGAACATATGATGGATCTATGTATTGTTTGCTGTCCACTGAAGTGTACATATGGTCAAATATCCAATTATCACGGGTAATTGGCCCCCGGGGCTGTCCTATTGGCTCCTTTAAGCCGGAGATTGTGTCAGGTAGGTGATGCAATATTCCCAAAAGCAGCCTCATTTTCAGTGAAAACTGGGCTGTAACGGCTTAAAAAAACCCACAAGCTTCTCTGCGCATGCATCCAGACCCCGTGCACACAATTGCACTTGGTACTGAAATACAAAGGGGTACATTTCTAATAATGAAAAGAGGGTATATTGCCAGGAAACCAATCATATTCATTTGATCATTTCTCTATTGTCCTAGAACATCATAGTCAGAATCTGAGCAACATCACCTCTTTCCTTAGAAGCTTTAGTTTTTTTAACATACTTGCCTACTTTCTGGCTGCCCTATCCGGGAGAGGTCAGCCAGCTCAGGGGGGCAAGGCCGTTGCCAGGAGCGAAGCTACAGGAGGGGTAACTCACTTGAGGGCATGGTCAGAGTGAAAGCAGCATTTTAGCTACGCCCCCACCGTGAAATGCCTTTATTCCCGAAGAAAGAGGGGGTGCGGGAGCTGGTAATCTTTCCGGGAGGCCTGATTTCCGTGACCCTCCCAGCCATTCCAGGAGGGTAAGCAACCCTGAATTTACTCCATAGTGTTAGAAAAGTCATGGCTATGTAGACACATGGAGATGGTTCTACTAAAGGGACTGTCGCAGGCATGTCAATGAAGCCGTTGCAGCATGAGAAGCATTCTTGTTCTCATTGGAGGCTATACCAGGTCAGCGAATCTGCACCTACCATGGTGCTGATGCAAGTTTTTGTGCTGGAACCAATATTTGTATTTAAAAATACATTGATGCGTGGCTGTACACAAGCGAGGGCTTGTAGTGGCATTTACAGAAGCAATACCAGCAAAAGGCGTTGACACAGACTCTGCAGCTTGCTACTCTGAATCAGCCCCATACTCTCACATACTACAGTGTATTTAATACTTTGGTGTAATAGTATAGTTACTGTGATACATTTTTAATTTTGTTTCCCTTTCTTTTTCGTACTTTAGCTAAACATACATGTGAGGATACACTTGAAGGTCTAATTCATTCATTTAAGACTCAGAATTCCAGTATCTGTGAAAGAGATGTTGAAAATGAAAGTGAGGAATCTACAACACCGACAGAGACTGATGTAGTTGAAGATACCCTTGTTGCTGGAGAATCTGACATACAAACAGTGGAGTCTCTCTGTGACGAAGAAGCCAGTAAAAGGCCTTTCTGTGAAGGGTTGAGAAAGCGTACTATTAAAGACTGATGTAAACCTACAAATGAAAAAAACCCATGCCTTACTTAGCTGCATTGTTTTATTTCAGGATAGTTGTTCCAGGTGTATTTTATTCTTTCATGTGTTAACTATGTACAGATATTTCAAATGCCCATATTTTATTAAATGCAATGAACTATGCAACATGCTGCATTTTATTAAATGATATGCCAGAAGCACCAGAGTTGTTGGTTTCACTTCATTTTTACTTCCTGGCACTACCTTAAAGCTGCACTACTGCTTTCTGCTCCAAAGGGAGCTGCCTTTTTTGCCTGTGGCTCTACCATTTCTCTAATATAAAACTTGCAAACAAAAAGCACTCACCACTTTTGCCCTTATTCAGATCTGATCGCAGTACAAATTTGTTCTCAAAATGGGCAAAACCATGTGCACTGCAGGAGAGAGTTAAATTTGGGTGGGGTGTGTTGAAACTAAAATCTAAATTGCAGTGTAAAAATAATGCAGCCAGTATTTACGCTGCACAGAAACCTAATAACTCACCTCAATGTAGCTCTCTCTGCACATGTTACATCTGCCCCACCTGCAGTGCACATGGGTTTGCCCATTTTGAGAACAAATTTGTACTGTAATCAGATCTGAATAAGGGCCTTTGTGTGGGGGGAGAAAGCAGACCATTCAGATGCCACAATCTCTCATTTCCAGCTGATGCTTCGAAAGGATCGAGAGAGTAACTGGGGCATTATTATTATAATTTTATTTATAAGGTGCCGCAAATGTTTCGCAGCGCCGTAAAAAGGAACAGTAACAGTAACAAAAATAGAGTACAAATAAAGAGCGCCACAGTTCAATACACATTACAGCTTGAATATAAGTAGTGAGGACTCAATCAAAATACTATAAGAGGCTTGAGGCCAATGATGGAGATGAGTATGCAGACGAAGATGGTCACTAAGGGTTTGAGTATAGGAGAGCTGTGAGTGAAATGTGAAGAGAAGAGGGCTTTGACAGCAGGAGGGAAGAGGGCCCTGCTCGGAGGAGTTTACAGTTTAGTAGGAAGGGGAGACAGACAGATTACAAGGGGTGCAAGCAAGTGGGTGGTGGCTAGATACTGTAGCAGGATGTAAACAGGCAAGGGGTCGGAGAACCAGCTACAGGACTAGTTTATGCAGTGGAAGGGTACGCTTTGATGAATACAGATGGGGCAGGTCCCATCTTGTCAGGCGATGGCGGCGCCATCTGCATAACGAGAAGGGGACGCGCGCACACCCTTCCGACGGCGCTTCCAGCCGCTCCCCCGGGTCACCGCCGGCTTGTCGGCGGTAACCCAGGGTCCCCGCCGCCTGCCCGCACCACCCCCCCCCCCCTAACCCTGTCCGTCTCCCTGAGACGGACAGGGTTCCCGTCGCCCTGCCGACAGAGATTGAGACGTGCGTGCGTGAGAGACGCACGCGCGTCTCAGTCAGATGGTTAGGCAGGCCGCTGGCGGATCGCCAGTGCTGACGTTCTGGCGATTCGCCAGCAAGTAAGATGCCTGCCCCTTCTGTAGGTGAGTTTTTAGTGCCCAGTTTTCAGGGGCATGTTCAACCATCAATTCAATAAGCAAGGATTAACCCACACTTTAATCCCAGGAGGTATTTTCCAGAATAAGGCACCATCTGGGATTAACACGCTGGGCAAACCCATTGATTCTGCAGTTTACCAACATTCCTTGAGTTTCGGTGTGTTTACCTTTTAATTTATGGCATGCAATTAAAGCGAAGTAAATCTCCAACTCCATTTACTGTCACTCATTTGATATTTTCAACTATGACTTTCAAGAGTTGTTTAATACATTTATTAATGTTCTATTTCTCAATGTTTATTCTTTGCTTGCGTCCGTGTCGACATTCTCTATATGCTAATCTAATAACTTCTTCCCCTAACCACTAGTGTTTTCACATAACAGGCTTGTTTTGCTCTAACCAGTTAAGTTTCATACTGATGACGCGCTACAATTATCTTGGAACCATATAAAATAGCTTTTTCAGATTTTTTTATTTTTATTTTGCACAAGTACTTTATTTTTTTTAGCCCTCGTTTTATGTATATATCACAGACTCTTCATGCAAACTTTTGACCAGGAATCCTGGAAATGTGAAAGTGGAAACACTGCGGGCGAGATGCATGAAAATTTAAATTCATCCTGACCTCAAAAATACAGTTTTTGAAGATTTGCCCGCGGTCCTCATATGCACCAAGCCCAGAATACGATACATTGTGGGGCTTGGATGCAGAGTGCAAAATCATAGTTGACCATAGAAGCCTATGGGCTTCTATCACAGATTCCTGCAGTGAGAGATCCAGCTGAATCCCTTCCAGCACCCGCAGCTGTGGGCGCGTCACTCGACACGTGCACCGATAATACTCCGGGTCTTAACCCTGGAAGTCCTATCATCACAAAGGACGGCTCTTACAGCATAAATATTAAGTGCCAGGAGTGCACTAATGCTGTGTACACACGGGGGAGATATATTGCTCAGCCATAAGTTATCTATGGTATTTCTCAGATACCAAGGATTTTGGAAGATGTTCTATTTTAGTGTTGTGTTCATCCGTCTTTGGCCAGTATTACTTTTCTTAAATACCTGACATGCTATTATTAAACATACAGATAGTGGTAGATGCTCAATTAGTTCAGTAGCATTTCCCAGGTGCATGAGGGAGGGGTAAATACTGGGTAAGTAAAACAAGACATTTTTTCCCTCAACACACTGAGCAATGCTAGTAACCAATCTAGAACACTACATGATAATAGAATTCAGAGATATTGGTTACACCTGCGCAGGTGTATGCTATGCCCCCAAGCCGCGTCAAGGCTTCTCTGTATATTGGGGGTCCCTAGCGCTATATCTAGGTGCAGGGTGCGGCACCCCAAAAAACCATCATAAGCTGGGAAGCCCAGCGCGGCATGCCAGTGATATACTAAGTGTTAATAATTAGTGATAGGAAGCCGAAGCTATATAAAAAGAGAGAGATAAATGAATGTAATTAAAATAGGATAGAGATAGTGTTAGTGAGGGAAAAGTGTTAATAGAATGTAAGGGCATGCCGCACTAAAGCCACCCAGCCCATCCAGTCCAGGAGCACCGCACCCCACACCACCGTTACCCTAAATAGGGTCTACGATTAACCAGCAAGGAGCCACATGATAATGGCTTCTTACTTGATATATCCAATCTAAGAGCTACCTACCTTGGAGCAACCCCGGACTACTCCATGTGGCATATCAGGACCCACATCTCCTCCTAATATGGGCTCCCTTCTGCCTCTAACAACATACATACAGATAGTGGTAGATGCTCAATTAGTTCAGTAGCATTTCCCAGGTGCATGAGGGAGGGGTTAAATACTGGGTAAGTAAAACAAGAAATTTTTTCCCTCAACACACTGAGCAATGCTAGTAACCAATCTAGAACACTACATGATAATAGAATTCAGAGATATTGGTTACATATACCTGCGCAGGTGTATGCTATGCCCCCAAGCCGCGTCAAGGCTTCTCTGTATATTGAGGGTCCCTAGCGCTATGTCCCTGCGCAGGTATATGTAACCAATATCTCTGAATTCTATTATCATGTAGTGTTCTAGATTGGTTACTAGCATTGCTCAGTGTGTTGAGGGAAAAAATGTCTTGTTTTACTTACCCATGCTATTATTAAAGTTTGGTCCTGAAATGTCCGAGGAAGTGATACACCTGTCAAAAGGTTCAAAAGGGATGCAGTCAATTGACAACAGTCAAAATACCGACACGTTCAAAATGCCAACATTCATTATGCAGACATGGTCAAAATGCTGACATTTAACATGTTAAAAAGTCAACATGAGTTTTTCATGATTATTTCTTCAAAATAACTTGTTCTTACGTTGTGATCCAAGTAGCGTACAGTTAGATTATAATAGTGTGCCAATTGCAGCGAGGCATCGTGCCATGAAGCATGGTGAACAGACGCAGTGCACTTATACAGTATCCATGTCTGCATTTTGACGTCTGCAATGCTTGTCTGTATTTTAAATATCAGGAAATCCTACTGAAACCGTTCAAAATACTTGAGTGGCTTAGTAAGCGGGAGGCAAATATAATCTTCTGTCATCTGAGTATTTAAAATGATCTATGCAATGGCAGCAGGTTCATGGTTAGTAAAAAGAAAATATGAAAAAAATGAATAATAACAAATGATGCAACTACAATCTGAATCAGGCCCTATATGTCACTCCAGCTGGTGTGTAACTACACATTCCAACATAGCATGCTACAGTTTTGCTGTTAGAGGGGGAGATTCTCTAAGCAAAAAATGCGGTAAAAACCCCGTTATCGGGGTTTTTACCGCATTTTGGGATGCTGTAAGCATCCCCCGCCGGGTTACCGCCGGCAGGGGGCATCGCCAGAAAGATCTGGCGATGTCCCATAGAAGCCAATGGGCTTTTACCGCAACCTTCCGCTGCCCTGTGCCGACCCCCCGCCGCCCCACATCGCCCCCTCACCTGTGTCCGGGCAGCACAGAGCTGTGCTGCTCGGACCTGTGACCTCCTCCCTGCACTGATCCTCTTCCGGGTGCAGGGAGGAGGAGAGCCCGGCGCAGCAGCAGCGCCGGGTGTGTGAGGGAGGGGGGAGCCGCCGGGACCTGCTGGGACCCGGCGACTCTCACCGTAAAGGACAGCTCTTAACGCAAGAGCTGTCCTTTGCCTTAATTATCGCATATGTTACAACATATCATACCCTCCAACATCTGAAGGGCAGAAATCGGTACACATTTAGAAGGGGGCGTGGCCATCGACAAATGGGCGTGGCCCCTTTCCGAAAGTGTACTAGCCCCCCCCCCCCCCCCCCCCCCAAAAAAAAAAAAAAAAAATGGGGGAAGACACCAGACTAGGGAGAGAATGACAGCTGGATGCCAGTTGGCATCCTAAACACATCCCATTAGGGATCCCCATATGTACTGCAATGCTGCATATACTGCTCACCGGTGCCCCCCTGCACTGATCCCTTCCCCTCTGATGCCCCATACACATTCACTACACTCACTGCCCCTGCACTGATCCCTTCCCCTCTGATGCCCCATACACATTCACTACACTCACTGCCCCTGCACTGATCCCTTCCCCTCTGATGCCCCATACACATTCACTACACTCACTGCCCCTGCTGGGTATTTGGGTCTCCGGGCACTGCACACAGGAGAGGTTGCCAGCCTCGTAGTACTCCTGCGCCGAGCCTCAGCTACTACTCAGCTACAGTCCAGGCTGCAGCTTCTCTGATCTGCCCCATTTCTCACACCCCGGCAAAGCATGTATCGTGCCGCAGTGCTCGCTGCTATCACACACAATGCATAAACAATATACGCTGCCTAAGAGGCAGCATATTACGGCCAGGCCGCAGCACAGCCCTCCGAGCCGGGACCTAGCAGTGAGCAGCATCCCGGTCTCCATGAACTCGAAACCCGTCATACAGCCAGACCCAGACCACTGAGCGGCGGGGGAGGGGGAGAGAGGACAAGTAAGGAAATGAGACGGTGGGAGGAGGCAGCAGCAGGCTGGGCTGGGACAGAGAGTCGCACAGACATGTGTGAGGGGACATGGTGCTGCTGTGTAACACGGCTACTTCCAGAGCTTGTCATTGCACCGCTGTGATTGGACGCCTCGCTCTGCAGCCAGACCCACTTTCCCATCACCCGCCTCCAATAACACCGACACTTATGATTGGCTGCCCAGCCGCTGTGAGTGTACAGTAACCAAAAACCGGTACATTCGGTACACTTTGATTTAGCCGGTACAGACCGTAAAAAAACGGTACTGTACCGGCTAAATCGGTACAGTTGGAGGGTATGACATATGCGATAATTATAAATGCGATGGGCGTCGAAGGGGGGCAGAGATTCTTAGAGAATCTCCCCCAGAGCCTGTTAAAACTGGCAAGACTTGCTGGAATGTGTTGTCAACTGCGGCATTGGAGATTCCCAAGCTTTCTGGTGTTGTAGTATTCTCAGCAACACAATGTCAGTTTTATTTTATTTTTTTATATTTTTGTTATGCTATTTAATAACAAGATACATAATTATAAGATTATTAAAAAAATACAGATTTATATTTTCATAATGTAAAAAAAAAGTTCATAAATAATTAGAAATCTTAGTAGTTGCGGATACAGTATGGGTTCGATCTATTAATCCTTCTATATTAAGCAACACGGATGCAGTAACCAATCATTATTAGAACTGTAAATAAAGGTATCTTATGAGAAACCTGTATTACAAATATGTGATCTTTACTACAGTAGGCAACACAGGCCCTGATGCTGCATAAGAGATGCTCCCTTGCTCAATCCTCTTTACCATGGCAACCAACTTAGCAGCAGTCAGTAGGAGGAGCTTGTCTCCTATGCAGCCATTTTAATCTTCTGCCAGCTGCACCCAGACATGTTGTCCCTAGTGATCTTGCTCCTCTGCAATGTCAGAGTAATCCTGGAAGCAGACCCTCCCTCCATTACAGATGTAAACTTCATCAAGAGCACCTTGGATGCCCACAATATAATACGGTCCAAAGTGACACCAACTGCTAGCAATATGAAGTACATGGTATGACTCCTACTTCTCTAGGTGGAGAAAAGAACATATTTTTGTGAAGTGGTCTATGCTGTGTTCTGGCATACTTGCTAAATATCTTAACATTTAATTATTTCACAAGTAAAGGGATCTGATGGGTGGTGCTCCTCCACAGCTAGGTCTGACTTGTTTCCCTTAGGCATGTGCCCTGGCTCCCACTGTGCATGCATTTTGGTTACTCGACAGATCTTACAGAATTAGTACATAGATAACTTCCATCATCAAATTGCCAAATACAGACAATGTAGATTGGTTTTTGCAATGTTCCTTTACTTGCATTAATAGATACACATATCCTGGTACACACTTTCAAACTGGAATGGAGTAGATTATGCATACAAATGTATATACCAGAGGTTGCCAAAAGCGGTTGTCAAGTCTGTAGGTTAGGAATAAATAGTCACATCTCTCACTGCTGTCTTTCAATCTGGAATGTGTCATGGAAGTTCAGCATGATTGTCACATGTTCTGATTCTCAAATCAAAAGTACAGTAGAATGCATTGATTTATTTTCAGGTGCACAGCTTCTCCTTGATCACAAGGGCCCTGCACCGTGTTGTGGTATCTGAAAAAAGAGAGTGAGGGAACTCTGTAACATGGCAATTAGGAGCTGATTGGCTGTCTTACTACATGTGCTCTGCCTCAATATCAGGGTTAAATAATCTTAATAAACAATTTAAAAGCCATAAAATTATTCTCTCTATAATATGGCTAAATTAAAACATACAACAGTAAAGTTGATTGTGTTTCTGAAACAGGTACAAAACAAAGTTTCATTACTTATGATTTTTATATATTACCTCAAAGTTCATTTTTATATAAAGGTTTACCATACTCATTACCTCTTGGTGATTCTGTTGTTTTATTAATAAAAGTGCCCAGGTTATACAAATTGTCATTCTAATACCAAGTTTATATACACTGCTGAAAAAAATAAACGGAACACTTAAGGTGAGTACACACGGGTGCAATTTCATGTAAAATCGCTGGGAATATGGTCGCTGAGCGACCATAGTGCCAGTGATTTGGAGCGCAGCTGGCGATAAATCACCAGCTGCGCGCTCCCGTGTGCACTGCCTAATGGTCGCTGGTCACAGGAGCATGCTCCTGCGACCAGCGGCTTTCCCCGGCGATCGCTGTGCCGGGAGGTCAGCGCCGGGGAGATCAGCGTTGATCTCCCCAGCCCCGTGCCGCTGCTCCCTCCCTCCTCCCATCAAAGTGACAGCAGCAGCGTCTGCTGCTGCTGCGCTCCCCCTCCGCCCCGTAGCAGTGTCTCCTTTTCATCGCTGATGAAAAGGAGACACTGAGCAATATGATTGCTGGGGATATATTGCTAGCAATATATCCCCAGTAATCATATTACCCCGTGTGTACACAGCATTAAACAACACAGTGTAACTCCAAGTCAATGACACTTCTGTGAAATCAAACTGTCCACTTAGGAAGCAACACTGATTGACAATCAATTTCGCATGCTTTTGTCCAAATGGAATAGACAACAGGTGGAAATTATAGGCAATTAGCAAGACACCCCCAATAAAGGTTATTCTGCAGGTGGTGACCACAGACCACTTCTCAGCTCCTATGCTTTCTGGCGGATGTTTTGGTTACTTTTGAAAGCTGGCGGTGCTTTCATTCTAGTGGTGGCATGAGATGGAGTCTACAACCCACACAAGTGGCTCAGGTAGTGCAGCTCATCTAGAATGTTCTGCTGCCTGTAACATCCTCCAGCATGACCGGTTTGGCAGTGGGTCAGTAATGGTGTGGGGTGGAATTTCTTTGGGGGGCCGCACAGCCGTCAGTGTGCTCACCAGAGGTAGCCTGTCTGCCATTAGGTACCGAGATGAGAGCCTCAAATCCCTTGTGAGTCCATATGCTGGTGCGGTTGGCCCTGGGTTCCTCCTAATGCAAGACAATGCTAGACCTCATGTGGCTGGAGTGTGTCAGCAGTTCCTGCAATACGAAGGCATTGATGCTATGGACTAACCATCCCGTTCCCCAGACCTGAATCCAATTGAGCACATCTGGGACATCATGTCTCGCTCCATCCATCAACGCCATGTTGCAGCACAGACTGTCCAGGAGTTGGCGGATGCTTTAGTCCAGGTCTGGGAGGAGATCCCTCGGGAGACCATCCGCCACCTCATCAGGAGCATGCCCAAGCATTGTAGGGAGGTCATACAGGCATGTGGAGGCCACACACTACTGAGCCTCATTTTGACTTGTTTTAAGGACATTACATCAAAGTTGGATCAGCCTGTAGTGTGTTTTTCCACTTTCATTTTGAGTGCGACTCCAAATCCAAACCTCCATAGGTTAGTAAATTTGATTTCCATTGATAATTTTTGTGTGATTTTGTTGTCAGCACATTCAATTATGTAAAGAACAGTTATTTAATAATAATATTTCATTCATTCAGATCTAGGATGTGTTCTGCTAATGTTCCCTTTATTTTTTTTAGCAGTATAGCTGTATCCAGTGGTGGGATTCAAATACAACACTACTACAGGTTCTATGACACTTCTCACACATAGCAGTAGCAGCACCACTCCCAGCTCTCACACACACACGTAATAACCCAATAGCAGAACCTGAAATGTTGTATATATTGCATGTGCCTGACCAGTGCCGGCTGTTGTGAGTCACATGAAAGGGAGCACTCAGCTGGCTTCTAGCAAACATCACTGGCTGGTTGGCTGAGCAGTGGTGGGCTATGGGAAGCCACCCCACCTCCCTGCTCATGGTCATGAGAGGGGCTGCCGCGGAGCCTGTTCCCCCTGCATGGAAGGGGTGGGGATCATATTATCTACAGCAACTAGGTCAACAAGCATTGGTTCGACACCACCACACCTAACCCATGTCGACATGCAGCAAGGTCGACATGGGTTAGGTCAACAAAAGCATTAGGTCGACATGGGCAAGGTCAGCAGTCAAAAGGTCGACATGGGGTTTTTCGCTGTTTTTTTTTTACCCGAATGTTGACACTGTCGACATGGACACATTTTAAAGTGCTTAGTGCTATATGTAAGAGACTTCTGGTAGGGTATGCAGGAAAGAAATAATGTATACACTGTTCCCAACATGGGTATTTTCCGGATACTCAGTCTCCACAATATCCTTAAAAAATAAAAAAGTTTATTTCTCCACCAACCAACAGATAAAAATCAAAAAAATACAAAAATATAAAAAATACACATAAAAAAACAGTTCCTTTCAGCAAGAAAAAAATCTTTTTTAAGCTCACCGGACCTCCTGGGGACGTGATTTTATCCTCCTGTTCCTCAGATGTTATATCCACTTTCACACTAGTACTTCTCCTTCTGGACGTTGCACTGCCACTGCAACTATCTGTCAGATCAGGTCTGAATATACCCCAATGTTTGGTAGATGTTATAATAAATCTGTGTGAAATAGATAGACATTAGTCTATTAGTCTAGTATCCAGTGGCGGTGTGGGTTTTCTCCTCTCAGCCTCATGCACCCACAGTGTCATTCACCCCGAACCCTCTCTCCTTTTCTCCTCCTTTGAGTCTCACTCTATCCGTCTATACTACCCCTACCACCTCCGTGTCGCTGCAATCTACCGCCCCCCTGGCCCTATCTCCCAATTTCTTGACAACTTCGCCGCCTGGCTTCCACACTTCCTCTCCTCCGACCTGCCATCTGTCATTCTTGGTGACTTTAACATCCCCTTGGATAAACCCGCTGATCCTGGCACCTCCAAACTCCTCTCTCTCTGCTCCTCTCTTGGCCTATCTCAGTGGACTACCTCTCCCACCCACATCCAAGGACACTCCCTCGATCTCGTCTTCTCTCGCTCTTGTTCCCTTACTGACTACACTATCTCAGCTTTTCCTCTTTCTGACCATCACCTCATCTCCTTCTCCCTCACTGCTTCCCCCTCTCCCACCCCCCCTCCCAAGCGCATTGTCTCACGGCATAACGTTAACACACTTGATCTTGCTGCCTTCTCAAACACGCTGTGTCCTCTTCTCGCCCCAATCGCCCTCATGTCCTGCCCGAACCTCGCTGCCTCCCTCTATAATGACACCCTATCTTCGGCATTGGACTCTGCCTGCCCTCCCTCCTCTATCCCCCTTCGATGCTCCAACCCCCAACCGTGGCACTCACCTATCACCCGATTCCTTAAAAAGTGCTCTCGCACTGCTGAGCGCTTCTGGAAGAAATCACGCTCCCTTGCGGATTATCTCCATTTCAAATTCATTCTTTCCTCCTTCAGCTCTGCCCTTGCTCTGGCCAAGGAATCCTACTTTAAGTCCCTCATCCTTTCCCAATCATCCAATCCCCGCAGGCTCTTCGCCACCTTCAACTCCTTGCTCTCACCCCCTCCTCCAGCTCTTCCGTCCTCCGTCGTAGCCGCTGATTTTGCTACCTACTTTTCAACCAAAATCTCCTCTCTCAGGACTGCCATCACTGCTGCCATAACCTCACCCTCTCCCTCCTCCCCTCCTACATCTCCACTCCCCTCCTTCCAACCCCTGTCCTCATTTTACCCCACCACTGCTGCTGAAGTCCACTCTATCCTTCAATCCGCTTCTCCCTCCACCTGCCCGCTCGATCCTATCCCCTCCAATATTATCCGTCGTCTCAGTCCATCAGTCTGCTCTCACCTGGCTCACCTCTTTAATCTTTCCCTATCCTCTGGGATCTTCCCTTCCTCCTTCAAACACGCTCTTGTCTCCCCAATTCTCAAAAAAACAAATCTGGACCCCAACTCTCCATCCAACTACAGGCCCATCTCCCTCCTCCCTTTTGCCTCCAAACTCCTAGAACGTCTGGCCTATAATCGTCTCCTAAGCCACCTTACTGCTAACTCCATTCTAGACCCCCTCCAATCCGGGTTCCGCCCTTTACATTCCACTGAAACTGCCCTGACCAAAGTCACTAACGATCTACTATCGGCTAAATCCAAAGGCCTCTTCTCTATCCTCATCCAGCTTGATCTGTCGGCTGCCTTTGACACTGTTGACCACCCTCTCCTGCTCAACACCCTCCGCTCCTTTGGCATCACTGGCACGGTCTTCTCCTGGTTCACCTCATACCTCTCCGATCGCTCCTTCTCCGTCTCCACTCCGAGCTCCTCCTCTCCTACTACCCCCCAGCCAGTCGGTGTTCCCCAAGGGTCAGTCCTTGGCCCTCTCCTCTTCTCCCTCTACACCACCTCTCTGGGCACCCTCATCAGCTCCTATGGTTTTCATTACCACCTTTATGCTGATGATACCCTAATCTATCTCTCCTCCCCCGACTTATCCCCATCACTCCTGTCCAAGGTCTCCGAATGCCTCACGGCCATCTCAGCCTGGATGACCCAACGCTTCCTGAAACTAAACATGGCTAAAACTGAACTTCTAATCTTCCATCCCCCGAACATCCCCTCTTCTCCCACTATCTCCATCAGCATTGGTGAAACCGAGATCACGTCCACCGACCAAACGCGCTGCCTCGGTGTCATCATTGACTCCTCCCTCTCTTTCACCCCCCACATTCGTGCTCTCTCACAGTCTTGCCGCTTTCACCTACGCAACATATCACGCATCAGACCATTCCTCTCCACTGACGCGACCAAAATTCTCATTCACTCTCTTGTCATCTCCCGCCTTGACTACTGCAACATCCTTCTCTCTGGGCTACCTCTCACCCGCCTCGCACCTCTCCAATCCATTCTTAACGCTGCTGCTAGGCTCATCTTCCTCTCCCGCCGCTCTACCTCCGCCTCCCCCCTCTGTTTATCTCTTCACTGGCTCCCCATTCCTTTAAGAGTTCTCTTTAAACTCCTCACCACCACCTACAAGGCTCTCTCCTCCTCCACAGCTCCCTACCTCTCTTCACTGATCTCTATCCACACTCCCTCCCGTCCTCTTCGCTCCATCGCTGACCGCCGACTGACCTCTCACCTAATCACCTCCTCCCACTCCCGTGTCCAAGATTTCTCTCGCGCTGCCCCCCTGCACTGGAACAACCTCCCGCCACCCATCAGGCTATCTGATTCCCTTACCTCCTTCAAGCGCTCCCTCAAAACCCACTTTTTTCGACTAGCCTATCCCTCCTCCTAACCTCTTTTGATCCTCCTATCCTGCCTCCGTTCCCCTCCGTTCCTACTTATCCTATTGTATTTCGTTCGTCCACCCACCTATTTTTAGTATGTTAACTCTTATGAGCAGGGCCCTCCTTCCTCACGTACTCACCCTACCTCATTACCTCACCTGTGCTCCTGTCCTGTTCTTCCCTTCCTCTACTTCATCTTCAGTCTCCTTGACAATTTTGACACCTACTTCTGAACTGATGCTGATTTTAGTTCTACCAGCTATACCCCTATTTATACTGTATCTTTCAACACACCCTGTACGTTACCTTGTAATTTTTTTTTTTTGTTTGCTATGTACGGCGCTGCGGACACTTTGCGGCGCCTTATAAATAAACGTACTACTACTACTACTACTACTACTATCCCAGATAAACCTGCTTGTCACTTAAAATCATGGTCTAAATGCTTTTAATAAGCAGTTACACATTCCCCTGCTCTATAAGTGGTTCCACTACTGCTGCAAGTTATCCCGACTCTACCTCTATGGTAAAACTCTATAACTCAAGAATTTGGTAATTATGCTGAGAAGTACCACTAATTCAGGCAACAGTGGGATCTGTTACATACAGTATATGGGTTAGATTTTTAGAAATAATGAATTTTGCAAATGGACAATAACTAAGTTTAAATTTGATAAATGAAGTTCAGCAATTGTTGTTTTTCCATTCTACAGACATGGGATTCAGATTTAGCAAAAATTGCTAAATCTTGGACACGTAAATGTATATTTGAGCATAATACAGACTTGCACCGGAAAGGCCTACATCCTGTATTCAGTCCTGTTGGAGAAAATCTCTTCATTGGACCAGATATTAATATTATGGAAATAATAACCACCTATTGGGCAGGTGAAGTTGCTGACTATACCTATGATACAAATGGATGCAGAACAGGAACATTATGTGGCCATTATACTCAGGTAGGGTATGTTTTATGATTTGTTCTTTGAAATTAACTTTAATATAGAACATAGTTTAGAAGCATTTGGATTTATTATATATGCTTTACAATTTGTATAAAAAAATAAAATAAAAAAAAAACAAAGAACTGTAGGTGACAGAGGTAATATTTAAGCAACCTACTAGTCTGTAATGGCTGAAAATCACAGTCAATGAGATAGAGTCGCAGGCAAACATAACCAGACTTGGGGGGAGATGTACTAAGCCATGATGAAGTGAAGAGAATTAAAGTAAGCGCTAAGACATGATGAGAGAAGATTTTGTACCCTTAGAAGGAAATACTTTTTTATGGTTAGGGCAATTCAATTATGGAACTCTCTTCCTGGAGAGGTGGTGTCAGCAGACACAATAAATACACTTAAAATAAGTTTGGATAGACATTTATTGGTTAAAAACATCCAGGAGTACAATCAACAATCATATTTTGTCTAAAATTAAATCAAAATACACAATTCATATTAGGGAATAGAACATACCCTCTAACCAAAGGTTGAACTTGATGGACATATGTCTTTTTTCAGCCTAAACTACTATGTATTACTCATTCACTCACAAGTCTAGACTGATGTGGGGTACACATTACGAGGACCCGCTCACGATGCACATTGTGAGTGTGTCGTCAGTGTTTCTTCAGAGCCGCTCACGATGATGCGGGGGGCACGACCTGCTCACGATGTGCACCGTGAGCGGGTCCGATCCGATGGCGACCCGCACCCGGCAGTATGGTCATTATTCAGATCCTACCTGCAGCAGGTAGGATCTGAATAACGACCGACCCGTGGGACCGCGCATCGGATCGGTATCGGTACACACCAGGACTGAAAAGGGCCCAATCACCACACAATCTACATCCAATTGGTCGGAATTGGATCTAGATTGAGGGGATCGGACCCTAGTCATCCTGGTGTGTACCAGGCATAACTCTGCGCTGCAAAGGCCGCGGGGAGAAGGAGGACGGTGATGATGTCAGCGACCTCCCTCCCAATGGCTGGGAAATGCCTGCAGTTTTTAGGGCACTCCCAGAAAACACTGTATTTCCACCCCCAAACGCCCACAGATGCCAGTCACCCTGTGAACAGCAAACAAAGATTAGCCTTTGCTCGCTGCCTTTAGTCTGATGGCTCAGGCATGGTGTACAATGTACACGCGCGGCCATAGCCCACAATGCTGATGTTCACACAGCTGAGCATTTCTCGGTAGACAGTGCACACGCCAAGATACTCTATTGATGCTACGTGCAATTAGCAGCAAAAATATAGTGCTATGGGTTGTTTGAGGAGAGACTCAAACCGGTATCTTGCCTAGGGCCCCATGAGGTCTAAATCCACCTCTGAATCTAACAATCAGGATTGGCTAGTAATCTTCATCAGTTTATATTGTGTGCCAGGGCTCCAGCACACACAATTACAAAGTCTTATGGCAGATACTGTATACATTTAATTTTGTACTGTATGTGTAAAAATCTTTGACAGGCATGCATAGTATGAGTAAACTTATTCTGCACCACAGAAAAAAAAGCACTTATGCACAATGCTACAGAACATCAGCCCCTGTAAAAAATGAAACAAAACAAGACATTTACAGTAGATGGCTGATTATGCAACAAAACATGAAGGTAACAATTTAATCTTTTACAGGTTGTGTGGGCTAATTCTTACAAAGTTGGTTGCGCATCTACCAAGTGTCCAGAAAGCTATGTGTACATTGTAGCTTGTAACTATGGCCCTGCGTAAGTAACTTCATTAAAAAATTAAGATATAAATGAAAAGCACTAGAATTATATACTGTATATATATGCTGGATGATGGCAGTTGTATATAGGAACAGCAACACCCCAAAGAGTGTAATCACAGTGTAACTTCAGAGGGGGAGGGCACAGAAAGGGCAGGAAGTGATTCGTTTGAGACCAGATTTCTTCTTTCAACATTCAATCTTTATTTCAAATTTTCATATTAATAACAAAGGGGTAAACATAAAAAAAAGGGGATAACAAAGGGAAAGGGAAGTGGGAATTGAGGGAGCAGGGCGTACAGAGGTATTGATGATTTAAAGTACTAACAAAGGTAAAGACAAAGGACAAAAGGTAAGCAAAGTACATCAAATATGTTAGACATCAGAGGCCGTTGAAGGTGACTCGTTTAAATCAAAAGGAGAAGGCTGAGACTGTGACATGGTATGTGTTGATGGTGCTCCCTTTCCCTCTGTGACATAGACATGCCATGGGAGCCATTTCATAATAGGAGAAGAGAGTACTGTGGAGTAAGAGACACCTTTGGTCTCCATTTCAAAATTGAAATGGGTTTTAGAAACCACTTTGTCCCAGATTTCTTCTTGATGACCCTGACAATCCCAAAATAGTGGATACTAGAACACACTTGCCTACTTTTGAAAACTAGTTTCAGGGAGATTATAGTTGGTAGTAGAATTTTGCACCGCGTCCCATTGAAGGGGCGTGTCATGTTCCACCGTAGGGCGTGTCTAGTTCCATATATGGAGAGATTGTGAAAAGAGATTGTGAACGTGGCACCTAGAAGCGTGGGTGTGTACTGATACATCTGAGAGGAATCTTTTAAAATGACTTATATCCAAATGTAGATGAGTCCCAAAGCAGTTAGTAAGAGCTACTGTACTTGCCAAAGTGCTGGGAAATGGTGCTGATAATTCAATGTAAATGTATCTGTCTCTCATTCCTTTTTTCCACAAAAATGTAACAGTGTAATGTGGGCTAGGTGACATGAGGGAGATTGCTAGACTGATGAGGGAGAGAGGGAGATTGCTGCTATTTCAGGGAGTCTCCTGCAGAATGCAGGAGGGTAGGTAACTATGTACTAGAATTTGCAGAGAATATTTTTCTATTTATTAATTTTGTGCCAATTAAGATTTACTTTGGCTTGATATCAGTTTTGTTTTTACAATACACAGTCCAGGGCACCGCACTGCAGATGAACAAAAAAAAATATCAGGGGTTTTGTAGCAGTGTTCCACTGTATATTTTGTTTCTCTCAACAAAACTTGTGTGTGCACATCCACGTATTGGCAACAGCCAGCGTTCAGGTAGACACCACCCACTATATTGAAAACTCGCCTTGCGATTTAGTGTAGTCGCTGTGCGAACCGATTTGTACGGCGGCAGATCTATTTGCAGCCAAGTGAAAATCTTCAAAACCATTGGTAAGCTGCTCACCATCAAATTATTTTTCCACTGGTCACCAGTTATCGCAGGCTCAGAGTAGCCACAGACTTACTCAGAGGCTGCCCTGAAAACAGGCATTATGGCTTTTGGTAACACCCTCCCCTAAAACGCTTGGGTATGCCTTTATTTTCTCTGTCACTACCAGCATTTTTTCATTCATACTTTCTTTATCTTTAAAGGGGAAACTATAGGGGACGTAAACCTTACAATTCTGGAGTCCCATGCAGCGAATGTCCAGGTGACCAGTGTAATAACAATCTCTGCAGTAAGTACAGTATATTTATCCAGAGATTATATGTTCTCACAAGCAGGGCTGTTTCTAGACAATTAATCTCCCAGTGTGGACACTAAAAAATGTACACCCCCCATCATATTCAGTATAAGCACAAAATATGTGCACCCAAATGGGGCATGATGTTGCTGTAGGGAATGTGGCCTCACTGCAATGGTCATGGCGATGTAGGAAAAAACTACAATACACTGACACAATACTGTCCCTTGCACCATATGTCCCACACAGTAATGCCCCTTAATCCATAATATGCCCCACACAATTATGCCCTGACACCATATTATGCCTCACAAAATGTATACACCTTGTACCATCTTATTCCCCTTAGATGTATGCCATACCTGTTTGTGGTAACTTCCGGTTACCACTGTTAGCACCTGCCTTTTACTGTAGTAAATGTTGCCACCAAAATGGTCATCACCTCCTTCTAGCATCCTTCAGAAGTGTCTGCTCTGGAGATTGTCAGGAACCCCAGTCCTCGCGATGCTCATATGCACCACTTACCGGCGCATTGGTGTATTCTGCATAGCAGAGGTCTGTGGCTACTGGCATGTGTCAGTCTCTTGTGGCTGCCTGTCACTAAGCGCCCCCCACAATACCCAAGGGACATGGGTGCCGCCATGACACCCTGGATCACCTGACCTTCAGACTCCTGTCCATTGACTCCAGCTTAGTCACATGATCCAGTTAAATTCAGGTATTCATTTCCTGGTTCTGTGTGTGCTGCTGCTGCAAGCTGCATCCAATCAACAGCCATCTGGAGGGTTCTAAGCCAGAATGAGCCTTGCCTTGAAAAACTTGTCAGTTCCCCTGCAAAGTTCAACAGCGTCAGCTCTCAAGGCTCGTGGCTTTCTTCAGCGATCCAGATACCGGTGTCCTGTTGCTATGCCTACCTGGTTACTTACTTGCTGCCAGACACTCCCACTGTTAACATCTCCAGTATGTTCCAGTCTTCTGTGCCCAGCCCAGGATATCTACACAGGCTCTGGATACCATCGGCTCCCAGTCTGCACCATCGGTTCCTTGATAAACCCTACCATCGGCTTCAAGGTTGTCCCTACAACAGCTCCCAGGCCGTACCTTTGGTTCCCATACTGGCACTACCATCGCTCCCAGGCCACACCATTGGTTCATAAACTGACGCTACATCTGCTCCCAGGCTGCACCTTCGGTTCCCAGACCGACACTACCATCGGCTCCCAGGACGCACCATCGGTTCCCAGACCGACACTACCAATGGCTCCCAGACCAAAACCTGCTATTGTCCCCTAGGCCACACCATCATTTCTCAGAAAGACCAGATACCACCAGTTACCATACGGACTCTGCCATCCTCAGGTCCAGCCTCGGCTTACTCATATTCCCCAGTGCTTTGCTATCTACAGTTAGTTCCTAGCAGCCATCAGATCCAATATTGATGGTCCAACGTCCCATCATGGTGCAGTTTCATTCTTCCTGAGAATCCCACAGTTCCTACAGAGAAACCCGGGCAGAGGGCCTTTTCAGGCACAGCACAGCCCTTGCTGGGGTCACTGAGGAAATGCCTTGGCAAGTTACACTCTGCTCCTCTATTTCGGGGTCTCACCAATTCTGTGTCCACTGTGCATTCTCCCAGAGCTCTCCAGCACATGAGCTATAACTATCTCAGACCACCTACAGTAGCTTCCTGCACCCTCCACAGGCTCACCCAGGGTCATTACCGGGAACACGATCAGACAAGTCGTGGCAGCGTGAGGGTTAGGCACTAACGGGGATGATTGGGGTAAGGCTGCAGAGGGAAGGTATCATTATTAATCCTGCCGACATCCCTATATATAAACCGCAAACAATATCATTCATACTAATGTTTTAGAAAAATCAGATCTGACCATTAGGTGAGACTAGTCATGCAGTAATTAAATACTATCATCCACAATTCTTTGTCTAAAGTGCAGATCACATAGCAGATGCATGGTCATTTTTTATTTATATTCACAGAAAATCTACAACGTGATGGGTTGGAGGGTAAGTATATTTGAATTTTATGGTTATTGTATAGACAAAGACATTATCCCTAACAAAAACTAAAAATGCATTATACCTAACAAAAACCAAACATAGACTGATTAATGAAAGAGGCCTGTGTGTGAGATACAGAAATAATGGTTTCTGTTCCCAATGAATGCTGAATGGTATAAATGTAGATTTGCATGGTTGTTACAGGTGCTTCTATGTTGCTTGTCTGGTAGGTTGTCCAACTCAATGCAGGGAGAAGATCAGCTCTTAGGTGGGTCATAGTGGTTAGATAGTGTAACAGTATTGTTGGGATTGTCATAAATTACTGGCACCAAGGTATATCGTGTATCGTGCACCATTACTCAGCCATCCTGGCTGCAGAACCCACAAGACCTGGACTGGCCTTTGTGGATGGGGCTTTCCCTGATCTCCCATCCACCCCCAGGGACCCTTATTGGTTTTCTATGAAAACCAAACTACAGGAGCTAAAATGGTTCCTACTGTCTCCTTGGGGTTTTCTAAAGTCTTCTGTAGGCAGTTTCTAGGTTGCTGTAAAATATGGAACAGATCCTATTTTTCGGTACTTGTGTAGTTTCACGGCGCCGTGAAACTACACAAGTACCTATTTTTCTTTTTGCGAGGCTCCTTTTGGCTGGTCTGGTACACTTCAGACCGTCTGGTGTCTGAACTCTCATCACAATAGTTACAGAAGGATCATATTGCTAAATGGTATAGTAGAAATGAGAAGTGAAGATGTAAAGGAATAATATAAAATGAGTGTAATAAAGATAAGTGTAGAAGACATTGGGGATATAAAGCCAATGGATTATGCCAATGAATGTGAGTAAAAAACATATTTTTCTGCATTATGTTTATAGAATCAGCAGTCTATTTCAGAGCCTTTGTAGGAGTCTAATACACAGTAAAGCATCAGCTGAATTTCCTGAAGTGCAATCACAACATAACCTTGGCCTTATTCAGAACTGATCATGTGAACCATGTGCATTGCAGGTGGGGCAGATGTAACATGCAGGGCTGCCAAGAGAAATCCTGGGCCCCGGTACAACAACTTCCCAGGGCCCCCATGGGGGAAGGGGGGGGGGGGGGGGGGGGTGAAACAGCAGTGCTATTTTTGTAGGAAAATAGGTTCAGGAACTGTGGGCGGGGGCAGAAAGTGGGCGGAGGAGATGTGGGAGGAGCTACAAAAGGGGCGGGGCATTACATAAAAAAAGGAGAGAGAAAAAAAAGAAAAACATAATTCCTCACTCTGTCACACTTATTATACATATGCCCCACACTGTAACCCTTATTATACATATGCCCCACACTGTAACGCTTATTATACATATGCCCCACACTGTAACGCTTATTATACATATGCCCCACACTGTAACGCTTATTATACATATGCCACTCACAGAGATGCCCGTTATACATTTGCCACTCACAGAGATGCCCGTCATACATATGCCCCACACCGTCAAGCCCATTATACATATGCCCCACACCGTGATGCCCATTATACATATGCCCCACACCGTGATGCCCATTATACATATGCCCCACACCGTGATGTCCATTATACATATGCCCATTATACATATGCCCCACACCGTGATGCCCATTATACATATGCCACACACCGTGATGTCCATTATACATATGCTCCACACCGTGATGCCCATTATACATATGCCCCACACCGTGATGCCCATTATACATATGCCCCACACCGTGATGTCCATTATACATATGCCACACACCGTGATGCCCATTATACATATGCCCCACACCGTGATGTCCATTATACATATGCCCCACACCGTGATGCCCATTATACATATGCCCATTATACATATGCCCCACACCGTGATGCCCATTATACATATGCCCCACACCGTGATGTCCATTATACATATGCCCCACACCGTGATGCCCATTATACATATGCCCCACACCGTGATGTCCATTATACATATGCCACACACCGTGATGCCCATTATACATATGCCCCACACCGTGATGTCCATTATACATATGCCCCACACCGTGATGCCCATTATACATATGCCCATTATACATATGCCCCACACCGTGATGCCCATTATACATATGCCCCACACCGTGATGTCCATTATACATATGCCCCACACCGTGATGCCCATTATACATATGCCACTCACAGAGATGCCCGTTATACATATGCCACTCACAGAGATACCCGTCATACATATGCCCCACACCGTCAAGCCCATTATACATATGCCCCACACCGTGATGCCCATTATACATATGCCCCATACCGTGATGCCCATTATACATATGCCCCACACCGTGATGTCCATTATACATATGCCCCACACCGTGATGCCCATTATACATATGCCACACACCGTGATGTCCATTATACATATGCCCCACACCGTGATGCCCATTATACATATGCCCCACACCGTGATGCCCATTATACATATGCCCCACACCGTGATGCCCATTATACATATGCCCCACACCGTGATGTCCATTATACATATTCCCCACACCGTGATGCCCATTATACATATGCCCCACACCGTGATGTCCATTATACATATGCCCCACACCGTGATGCCCATTATACATATGCCCCACACCATGATGCCCATTATACATATGCCACACACCGTGATGTCCATTATACATATGCCCCACACCGTGATGCCCATTATACATATGCCCCACACCGTGATGCCCATTATACATATGCCCCACACCGTGATGCCCATTATACATATGCCCCACACCGTGATGCCCATTATACATATGCCCCACACCGTGATGCCCATTATACATATGCCCCACACCGTGATGTCCATTATACATATGCCCCACACCGTGATGCCCATTATACATATGCCCCACACCGTGATGCCCATTATACATATGCCCCACACCGTGATGCCCATTATACATATGCCACACACCGTGATGCCCATTATACATATCCCCACACCGTGATGCCCATTATACATATGCCCCGCTCCGTAACAGTTATTATACATATGCCACACAGAGATGCCCATTATACATATGCCACAGAGATGTGTGTATATATATATATGTATATATATTATATAATATATATATATAGATTATATATATATATATATATATATATATATATATAGATTATATATATAATATATATATATATATATATATATTTATATATATATATATATACAAATACATCATAGAAATTAAGCCAGGCAGAGGAGAGGAGACAAGTGTACTTACTACTTGTTTTTAGACTGGGTGCACAGGGTGTTTTCTGTGTCAGTGTGTCAGACTCAGCACTTGTTCAGTGAGCTCAGCCAGTCTGAGCTCCTCCGGCTCCACACTGCACCTTCCCCTTCCTGTTGTTGTCAGACTCTCTCCCACAAACAGGCTGCAGCATCCGGTCCCAGCTGCTGCAGTCTGCAGATCCAGGCAGGAGACCTGCGAGATGATGACATCATCTCGCGAGAGTCTCTCTGCACGGAAGCTCCGCAGCGGTGGAATGCCGCTGCCTGCACAACACACTACACACAGTGCAGTGTGTGATAGTAAGAAGCCCCCCGCTCACCGCGGCCTCTCCTTTGATGTACCGCCGCCCACGCTCCAAGTCCCGACTCCCGCTACAAGGAACCCGCACCACTTGGAGATAAAAAAAAAAAAAAAAATGTTTTTTATGTGTTCTCGGGCCCCGGGCCCCCTGATAGGCCCGGGCCCAGGTAAAATGTACCCTCCCCCCCCCCCTCTCGGCGGCCATGGTAACATGTACAGAGAGAGTTACATTTGGGTGGGGTGTGTTGAAACTGAAATCTAAATTGCAGTGTAAAAATAATGCAGCCAGTATTTACCCTGCACAGAAACAAAATAACACACAAATCAAATTTTCTCTGCATGTTACATCTGCCCCTCCTGAAGTGCACGTGGTTTTGCCCATTTTGAGAACAAATTTGTACTGCGATCAGATCTGAATAAGGGCCTATATTCATTAGATTCTAATTATAATGTTGCATGTGTGCTCTCCAAGAACCAAAGGGCAAGTGAACCACTTGATCCTCATCAACATAACATGTGACATCTAGCAAGTGTAACCTGCTGGAACCCTGCGTGGTTTATGTCAGCCTCATTGCTTATCCAGCATTCGGTGTCTCTTTGCTCCTGTATTTTGATTTTTAAATATATATATATATATTTAGAATATAATAATTATAGTTATCCTGGTGATCACTTAATTTGCTTTTAGAATTTGAAGGGGTATATTTACTAGAGGTTCTAAAAATGAATAGTGATATTGCCCATAGCAATCCAGATCAGATTTTTTATGATGCAATAGAAAAAGAATACACATAATCTGATTGGTTGCTATGGAAAACATCACTTTTCATTTTTTTAGAGCATATGTAAATTTACCCTTAAGTGTTTTCGGTCTCTGGCCTCCCAAGGATGCAGGAGACATCTGTAGCCAGAGACAGTGCTCACTTCCTGTACGCGCAGATTAACATGCTGCGGCATTTAAAGAGCGAAGGCAGAACAGCACCTGACACTGTTCTTCAAAACAGGGTAAATTTGCTCCTGTTTTGAAGGCATAATTGGTCCATAATCTATATTGTCAGGTGCAGGCTTCCTGATCCCAGGTGTCCATATCCGATGGCCAGTCTGAGTCACTTTTAGCTTACACAGGCTGGCTGGTCCCTAAAACCATTGTAAATCGCGACAGTCGGTTATAATAGTGATCCGAAGCTGCGTCCTCAGATGACCCATTGTTATTAGGTATGTTTGAGATACATATTTGCAATATATCTGTAATATTTAAATTACTTACCAAACAAATAATTTAATTTTTTTCTTTGCAGATTTAAAAGGATTTCCACATTCAACTTCTTTCAATTACAATTTCCAATGGCTTATTACTGTAGTAGTACTGGGTATTCTAGAGATCTTAAACCTAATTATGACATAGACACCATTGTAGGACAGTCAGTCATTAACAAGTTAAAATAATGCTAGCTAAGTACACTTAAGTCTGTATGTACTGCTCATATAAGATATTTTGCCAACTGCAGGTTAATTTAATGTTATTTTTGTATAAATATGTTTCAGTTGAAATTTTTGTTATATGTAGAACATAAAAAAGAGATTTTATGGTTTATTTGATATAGTGATGTATCTAATAGATTAGTGGGTAATGAACTAAGAAAAAAACTCATGGCCGTGTTACAATGCCGGAGAAAAGCATAATATCCATATCTGCATTAGTCAGAAAAGCTCCAAAGAAGCCATTAAATAGTTTCTCTAATTTGTTACAAGTTTCTTCACGTGACATGTAGGAAACTGATGAGATAATGTATTCCGGGCTTGGATAGGAAGCTGCTCAGTCATATTAAGTAGCAACATAAAACATCTAGTTTACATGTAAGAAACTGAAATTAATTCACATTGTGGAAACTGCAAAATTGAGTTGATCGAAACACCCATGCTACATTATTGGTTACCATGACAGATTAGGTCATTCCTCTGACACATGTAAAAGCCTTGATACAAAAGAGGCCATATACGGTCATTGGGCACATGATCTTATGGGTCATCTGTCTGCCTTTCTGCCGCTTCCAGCATCTGACAAAAATTGGCCCATATACACCTAACTGGCTGGCAGAATAACACTGGAACTTGGAATCAAAAAATATATATATATATGTATTTGTTACAGTTAACATAAGATGTTTTCTTCAAGCAATGTTTAAAGTTAATACCTTTATGATTTTAAAAATGTTATTTGTGTATGTTTAGTCACCACATTAAACTGCTAAAATAATTTTTTTATGTTGAAGGTTTTTTTCCTGTCTCGATTGTATACTTACAACATGGGGGTGATACTGGTTGGTTTGCAAAAGCAACCTCCTTCTTTAATGGCCAAAACCATGTGCACTGCAGGTGGGGCAGATGTAACATGTGCAGAGAGAGTTACATTTGGGTGCGGTGTGTTAAAACTGAAATCTAAATTGCAGTGTAAGAATAAAGCAGCCAGTATTTACTCTGCCCAGAAACAAAATGATTCACCCAAATGTAACTCTCTATGTGTCAGTTACATCAGCCCCACCTGCAGTGCACATGGTTTTGCCCATTAAAAAAGTTTGCTTTTGCAAACCAACCAGAATAACCTCCGATGTGCAGCATTGTGACCCTCAGTCTATGACATCCAGGCTCAAGGCAGCCATTCTCTGTCAAATGTCTTATCAACTTTATAAAAATGCTAAAGTTGACCTATTAGATATGCAAGTCCACTGCTAATTTATGTGGCTAGCCAGAAGCAGGAGTGCTGTGCATGTCATATTGATAGTGGTTACATCTAAAGACAGGAGTCAAATGTTCAGATGGATAAAATGTGCCTGCCATAAGGCTGGGGCAAGTTTCAATAGTGCAACCAATAGTAAACAGAGATGGATTTGCCACACATCAAGTTGGCACCTTAGTTATTGAGATAATTGGTAATGGCAATACCATAAAGATAGTGTTCATTCTAGCACCTTCCACCTGTGACAACCTATGCATTTTATCATTTCTGCTTGGGTTATCGCTCTCTGCTCTTGTGTTTCTAGCAAACTCTGACCTGTAGCTCTGCACTGAGACACAAGCCAGAGTGTTCTAGAAGCACCAGAGCAGGTACCCCACAGGTTGTGACAGGTGCAGGTTGCTAGAATGAACACTAAAAAGATGCAGACACATCCATGGTCAACTCAGAAACAGTGCCAAGATTCCATAGGCTTTGCCATGTAAAATGGTCATGTACGAAATGGGAGAATTATGTGGAAGTCTTTGATAAAAGCAAAAACCATACAAAATGTGTAAAACTTGTACATCAGCAATCCCAGGGTTGCCCTCCCTGGACTGCAATCAATTTTAGACACCTTTCGTGATATTTCTGGTTTTTTGGTGAATTACCAGAAGACCGAAGCGATGGCCATTTATTCTGTGGCCCGCCGGGGTTGGGGGGATGCCTTCCCCTTTCGCTGGAATACTGATTACTTAACCTATCTTGGACTACGTTTCTCAAACAACATATTAGACATATATAAATTGAACTACTCATATTTCATTTCTCAAATGCTTCTGTTCTTTCGCAGATGGAAACATCTTCCTTTTTCATATTTGGGATGCTGTAGCCTATTTAAGATGATCTCATTCCCTAGGCTTTTGTATGTGGTCCAAATGCTTCCCTTTTTGCTAAGGGATCAGGATGTCTCAAACATCAATAGGGCCCTCACCAAATTTATTTGGGCAGGTAAACGACCCCGTGTTTCTCAACTGAAACTCCAGCAAACCCCATTTAACGGGGGTATTAATTTGCCTTGTATTCAAGATTATGCCCTAGCAGCTAATTTGCGTTATGCTTTAGACTGGGTGAGTGGTGCAAATAACTACACCTACAGATCTCTAGATCAGTCCTTTCTTCAAGGCTGTACACTAGACGCACTCCTCTACCTGCCGCCTTCGCTGGTACCACCCTCTGTTAAAGAGAACCCGTTACTCTATACTCCCTATCTTGCATGGCGCACTACACGTCGGCGACTACACTTACCAACCAACATATCCTTGCATACGCCACTGATCCATAACTGTGATTTCCAGGGGGGGAGCGCAGACCCTATTTTCTTTACTTGGCATCTCCTGATGGTCAGCAACATGGAGTCGCGACCCCATGCTGAGAAGGCCGGGACCCACTTTGGGGTCAGGACCCACAGTTTGAGAACCACTGGACTAGTTGATTTTGAGCTGAAAGTAGCTCACTTTTGGTGTTTTGAGCTACTTTCCGCTCAAAATCCCCCAGTGTGTATGTCCCGGCTGTGACGCCGATGCACACTCCCACATCATCTCCGACCACCATTTTTCCAGCCAAATGAATTCCTTGTACTATGGAAAGTGGTTCACCCCCTGTGAAAATCGATGGGATGGACAAAAATCACTCAGTTTGTATGCACTGAGCAATTTTGCACCCAGCGATTTTCACATAATTGCTCCTCATGCACGCTGGGCCAAAATGCCCTGTCTGTATGAGGCTTTGGTATTACTTGTATATACTGTATAGGAATACAGTTTATTGGTGAATATATGGAATTAAAAGAAAAACACAATACAATTCTATATATTTATAATTAAACAAGAATCTATAAAAAAATTATACATTTTAAATGTCATAAATTTCTTATATACACTGATCAGCTATAATAAAACCTCTGAACATTAAAGCCACTTTATGCAGGTACATGTCCAGAAAACCCCATATTCAATATTACCCTGTCTATGAAGACAGGGGATAAGGCACTATCAGATGCACATAAACAATCGAATTGACCCCACAGAGTTTGTGGTGAATACGTAAAAAAAATACAGCAAAATCATAATGTCATCAGACATAAATATAAAAAAAAATAATACAATGGCATGGATAGCTACAAGACAGAGAATGGCCTGCGTTACCGAAAACGTGGGAGTGAGGTAGCCAGAGCCGGCATTTTTAACCACAGACACCTTGGCCCCAGCAGCAACGAACAGCCCAGCCATCCTGCTTAGCTTGATGTAATGTCCACGCAAGGCTGTTTTAGCAGGCAACTTGCTAAAACAGCCTGCCCGCTTGCGCCGCATGAATAGATGCCAATGCATTGGAACAAGCAGTTGCAAAATGTTCACTTAGCAAGTAATGTGCTTCCCACTATTAGCTTTATGCAGTGGTCCAGGGCTCCATCTGGGAGCTCCACTGAGGCTGCTACATTTGAGAACAACATGTAGTAGTAAGTGTCAGGAATCACGGTAATCACAGGTGTGTCACTTACCGCAGAGTGACCACTGGAGTTGTTTGGCATAATGTACCTGTGTGTTTCTCACGGCATTGTTTCCAAACAGTACTAGACATGGGCACCGCCATGACACTTGCGATTAGCTGTCTGCTGTTCACCTATCCAGTAACCCTAGTGAACCCAGATGTGATCAGATGACACAGGTAGAACCAGGTAAATGCTCTTCCTGGTTTTGATCAAATTTCTGCTGCGGTCAACAGCCAATCAACAGGCACTTAGGGGGATATAAGTATGCCTCCCACAATCCTCCAGCACCTTGAATAATTGTCTTTATCCTGTGTTTGTTCCAGTGAAGTTCTCCCAAGGTTCCAGGCACTTTCCAGTATACCAGCTATTGGGATTCTGCTGCTGCTTACCTCCTGATTATTCTCCTGCAACCAGACTGACTAGCTTTACCATCCCTACTTAGCATTTGCAAGTCTATGTGCCCAGTCCAGGATACCTAATTGCAGACTAGCCTGTACCATCGGTATCCAGTCAGATATACCTGTGCCATCAGTATCCAGTCCGATATACCTGTGCCATCAGTATCCAGTCCGATATATCTGTGCCATCAGTATCCAGTCCAATATTCCTATGCCATCGGTAACCAGCCCAATATACCTGTGCCAATGGTAACCAGCCCAATATACCTGTGCCAATGGTAGCCAGCCCGATATACCTGTGCCATAGGTACTCCATCCAATACCACCCAGTACCATTGGTAACTACTCCAATATATTCCTGTATCGTTGGTTCTTATAATTCTACCGTTATCTGAATATATTGCTTCAAAGACTGTTTCACATACACATCCTCTTAACCAACAGCTTGAATAAGGGAGACTCTGTCAGAGGGCAGCGATCTGACAGTCAAGTGCAGCAAATTCTATAGTCCCTTGTGTGACTTCCTGGTGAAGACCACCAATGGATTTAGAATCCATGTCTCTGTCAGAGTATTCATCAACTACCTATTCACCTGTGCCCTCCATGTTCCAGTACTCATCTCTAGTATATGCACCACTATATCAAGTCTCCCTAGTTCCATTACACATCCGTGTCTACTAACCCACTTCGGTCACAGTCGGGAACAAAGCGCCCTCAAGATCTGACAGTAAGTTTGTAAATATTAAATAAATTTTATTGTAATAAAAGGGTTTATTGTACATCTTCCTTCAAATATTGCTTTGGTGAGCAGCTTATGTATTTAGAGAAAGCCAAGTGTCTACTACAAATTGATTAGCTGTTATTATCAAGCAGCCCAGCCGACAAAAGGTGTAGAGATAGAGATTTCAGATATGCAAAGCACAATGAGTGCAAGCCATGAAGACCTTCTGAAGCTGTCCCCAATACTCCTCCTCACACAGAGACACATCTCCATGGCCAGTGTCGAACACAGTGGGTAACAATAGCTCTGCAGATCCCGTGGAGGCTTGGAAAGTTTGGGCGCTGGGGGTTTGCAGGGGCTATTGCTGCTCCGCTAATGGGACCACTGTCATCGCCGGGTCTGTTACTGCTCCTCCGGGACCAGCTGATCTTCCTGTCTGCGATCCTGGAGCTCCTCCTGTTGCCATTAAAAATGCCCCTCACAAGATAACTGCTCCCTTACAGCAGACAGTTATTGAGGATGGTAGAGGAGGTGGCGGCCTCCTCTTGCA
This sequence comes from Crinia signifera, assembly GCF_055691185.1. NCBI lineage: Eukaryota > Metazoa > Chordata > Amphibia > Anura > Myobatrachidae > Crinia > Crinia signifera. Next base: position 137,753,059 of record NC_139220.1, read on the forward strand.
TCCTTAATAACTGTGTGCTGTGAGACAGTGGCTATTTTGCAAGGGACATATTTTCATTGTATCAGGTGGGGCTCCGTGACCACAAACAGGTAGATATGCTAGTCCTGGCAGGCCATCAGCAGAGCAGCAACAGACCTGACGATTGCAGCGGTCCCGTTAACTATGAGATGGGGGGGGGGGTTTGAACATTTTTTGGAGGGTGGGGGTCCCCAAATTTTAGTTACGCCACTGCTCGGACACACACATGAAGAGCTCATTGGAGAATGTAGTATTTATGGGTCCATGCTTGAGGGGTGTGGTCAGCCGCACGCGAGTCCTAGTCTCTTGGCGGCTTTGCAGTGGGTCCCTGCCCGTCTTCACTTAAGGGAGACGGGCAGGGTTAGGGGGGGGTCAGGGCGGCAGTGGGGACCAGCTCTGTTGGCAGGGGAGGCGGCGGGGAGCTTTGTCGCCACGGGGCGCGCAAGAATCTTATGCGCGCACTCCCTGGCTGGAGCTGATGATAGTTTTTCCAGCCCCTGCAATGATGGAGCTGGCACCATCTGTATGTCAAACACACAGTGACAATAATGGAATAATGTATCCATTTTATAACTATAACCTGCAGTGAGGTAACTTTACATGCATGACCAATTATGGAGTACTAGTTACCAGGCCATTAAAATGATGGAACATCATAACAGTAATGTCAATGTTGGTGGCTGTGTTCGGCCAAACAGAACAACACTTGAATTGCCCAGTCCAGAGCCATCTAGTGGTTGCTGACACACACAAATTGCAATCCCCCTATAGAGGTGAGGGGCAGCATTAAGCATATATTAAAGTGGATGTTCCCCGGTTAATAGACAAATTCACTGGCTTTACAAATCATTAGATTTGCAGCTTAATTATACTTCCAGTGGAATACAGATTACCATCTTTTACTCTAATTAGGAAGATGTAGGAAATAAACTGACAACATGTTAATGGAAAACATATTTATAAGTATGTGCTCCATTAATTACACATTTCAGGAGAGTCAGAGCTGACAATCCTTGTAATGTGTATAGGATGCAGATACATGTGAGGTACATAGCGCTTATTTTTCACCTTGGCTATACTAGTTTTATTTAACGTGATCATAAGAAATCCCACACCTATATACTGTGTAAATAAGTTTACTTCTCATATTTTGATAGCTACTGAATCACATAAGAATATATATATTGAAAAAGGCAGCAGCTAGTTTACAGTAATAACATTTGTTCATATGAAGGAAACTAAATGTATGTTTTGCAGTGACCATAAAGTGGTATAGGTTTCAAATAATATATCAATAGCTGGTGAAAAAATTACACAATTATTATACATCACTAAAATCATGCAAATAAGAAAACACAATAAGAACAATATAGGTAAATGCCAATAATGTGAATAAGCTCCAGTTGGATTGAATATTAACTAGCACTCTGAGCAGACAGCTTACAAATACAGTCAAATATGACCAGTTTCAAAAGATCAGAAATAATATATCAGCATGTAAAAGATCATACCAGGAAGAGGATGGGAGTGTCTTCCGGGTTAGTAGCAGGGTGTTTCTGGAAAAATCCTGCTAGACATTCACAAACTAATGCTGAGTTACTACACTGGCCGATATATCGCTGGTTGAATGGTAGATATATTGCTGTCTGTCAAAAAGTTTGTACTAGTGATATGTCTTTGAATTACATCATTCGGACATATCACATTCGCTATGCAACATGGCCGATAGCCAATATATCTAAGGATCTATCTTCCTGCTGTGTGCACGGGAAACCCATCGACCACCTGTTCACCCGCTGCATCTGCATGAGTCGGGGGTGACTGACATTGCACTGGACGGGAACAAGTAAATGCCATTCTAGTTGTGACGTAAATCATGACTGATCAGGCAGTGTGTTTGCAGAACATAATGCTTAATCTATATAGAGATATATTGCAGATCAATTGATCTGCAGATATGTCTTTAAGTTTGTAGCGAAACATCTGGTGGCTGCTGGTAACTGCAGCCACCAGACAAATTTCAAGCTGAGGGTTTTATTTACTAAGATGGGTTATATTAAAGATGGGATGTTGCTATGGGTAACCAATCAGATTCTATCATTTTCTAGAAGGCTAAATAAATAAGTAGAATCTGATTGGTTGCTATGGGCAACATACCATCTTCAATATAACTCTACCTTACTAAATAAATCCCTTAGTGAGCTATTTTTCAAAGTTGCCTTGAAAACTTGTGTGAGACTGAGTAGGTCTCAGCAACAGCATCATCAATTGCAGGCACCACACTTGTGGCAAAGGAAATATGCAATTGGTGGTATTAACCATCAATGGTGTGTTTCATACCATCAATGGAGGTGACACCAAAGGCCATCAATAGCCTAGGTTGGGCATCACTGGTCCTTAAGCCAGGTCGCGACCAGGGTTATGCCCAAGACTGACCTCAGTCGGCTGCAGTTTGAAAGGCAGGCCTGGGTTATTATGTCTAAAAAGAATTTGCGGTGTCAGGAGCCCTAGAGATGACGTTTTCTCCAAGCATCCTGTGTGATCAGCAACATCCCAGGTCGCTCCAGTGGTATGAAAGTGGTTAAGTATCTGAAACCCCGGCTTCTGACCATGTTGACTTTCATGGGACAGACACAGGCTTTCAATGTGAAAGGAGTAGAATAGTGTTTCAGTCACCTGCTCTTTAGGAGAGAAAAAAACTGTAGTTAAGTAAAAGTATGCCCCTACATCCTACACTGTTGTCGCAGACAGTCAAATACCTACAAACAAACATCATTTGACCCTGGTAGATGGGAAATGCAAATATACAATGATAATTACTTTGCTTAAAAAAAAAAATGCATGCAAAAGTATTTCCATACATACGCGCCAGGGGCGCGTATGTATGGAAATACTTTTGCATGCATTTTTTTTTTTACATTAATTTGTGCCCATCTTGGAAAGATCTAGTGATCACAGTGATCCGCAAAATACATATTGGGGCAGATGTATTAACCCTGGTAAAGAGGTATGGGTAAAAACCGGACCAGGACAAGACCCCCTGACTGCCAGACCGGACATCATATTCTGCAGTCTGGTTCGGGGGGGGGGGGGGGGTTTGCCCTGTCCGGGGGTGTACTGTGCAGGGGCTGCCTGTCACTAGGGATGGCCATCGGCACATCCCCCATCGATGGTTGCCATCGATGGCTTCTAGAGCAGGAAACAATCGATGGCTATAAACCATTCTATCTCACACCATCGATGGTTCCTGCCATCGCTTAGCCGCGCATGCGCAGAGCAACGGGAAGGGTCGCTGCGGGCAGCCTGCTCGGCCGTGATCCGCGCGCATGCGCAGAAGAAACTTTAGCCATCAATCCATTTTAAGTTTCTTTTGCGCATGTGTGCACCTTCCGGCGGGGCGGGTCGCCCGCAGCAATGCCGCTGGACGCAATGACGCTGGACGCAATGACGCTGCGCACACAGTGTGCATGCGCCCACAACTTTGACCATCCACTATCGATGCCCAAAACATCGAGCACTAGGTCCCAGCCATCGATATTTTGGGAACATCGATAGTCGATGGCCATCCCTACCTGTCACTCTTGTCAACAGGGAGTGAAGGAGGGGGATAATAAAGCCTTGCCGCTGGTGCATTATCACCTTCCACTTCACGGATTTATCGTTTTACCTGTCCTGGCTTAATACATCTGCTTAATTGATTTTTGTGTAAACAGAAAATAAACAAAAAGGGTGACCTGTTGAAATGCCTTTTCTGGAGTCATGCAAATCAGTTTGCAAAATAAAATAAAAATACGTGAAAAGAAAAATTAACTATTTAAATGCTAAACAAATAAGAACCCTATTGATTATACCTATTAAAAACAGAGTTGAACAGAGTTGCACATTTATCTCATAGCAAGGCAAGCTCACATTGTGCATGCATCGTAGTATACCGGAACGTCTGTCTATTCTGTCTAACTCGCTGTTGCGAGTCGGACAGCATTTGACGTTGCACAGCTGTGCGTGTGTGTTTAGGTCACATGGTGTAGCCAGCTACCGGCAGCATGGCGACCGAGGGATCTCTGGATCCAGGATCAGGCATAGGCAAGAAAAGGCAGAAGAAACCCCAGCCCGGTGAGTATATGCCAACTCCCCGCAGCGTATAACTGAGGCAGCGCAAACTCTCACTTTTTTTAACTGAATAACTGAGAACACACAATGAAAACTAGGCTGTTGCAGTCAAGTCCATTAATCTATTCCACTGTAACATAATGTTTTGTCGTAGACTTTGTTGAATTAACTGTTGATTGGGATGTTTCTTTCCCTCAGCTGTGGATGAATCTGACCTTCTCACAGTACCAGATGGCTGGAAGGAAGAGCCATTCACTAAAGATGATAATCCTAAAGGACTGCTGGAGGAGAGCAGTTTTGCCACATTGTTCCCAAAGTATAGAGAAGCTTATTTGAAAGAATGCTGGCCTCTAGTCCAGAAGGCGTTAAGTGAGTGTGTAAGTATCTATAATAATAAAGATTTATTTATTAGCAGTTTCTTATATAGCGCACACAGATTCCGCAGCGCTTTACAGAGAGAATATTTGACCATTCACATCAGTCCCTGCCCCAGTGGAGCTTACAATCTATGTTCCCTACCACATGTACATGCACACACAGACATTCTAGGGTTAATTTTTTTGGGGGGAGCCAATTAACCTACCAGTATATTTTTAGATTGTGGGAGGAAACCGGAATACCTGGAGGAAACCCATGCAAGTATGGGGAGAATATACAAACTCTGCACAGTTAGGGCCATGGTGGGTATTGAACCCATGACCTCAGTGCTGTGAGGCAGTAATGCTAACCATTACACCATCAGTAATGCCCTACGGTGTGGTTTCATCTAGAGCAGGGGTAGCCAACTCCAGTCCTCGAGAGCTACCAACAGTTTGTTTTCTTGCTCACCTCACAGGTGCACTCATTACTAAATGACACATTTTAATAGATCCACAGGTGGAGCAAAATCAGGGCTCGACAAATCCCGGGGGCCAGGTCACCATGGCGACCAGATTCTACTTCTTGGCAAGCAGATTTTTTACAGGGAGGAAGCAGAATCTAGTCGTGTGCAGACTAACAGCCGCGCTGCCTGACCCCCAGCAGTGTAGCAGTCCTTTTGCAGGGCGCCGCACACCTGGTTTTATTGGTGCGGCCCTGCCCTGTCAGTCGGAGTGGCGGGATGCTGCTGTCAGAGCTGTGCTGACACAGTCAGAGCTGTGCTGACAGCCGCTCTCATTACAGGTCAGCGCGGCAGGGAGGGGGGGGGGCGGGACGCGGCAGGTAGTCCTGAGTGACACGCTGCTAAACAGAGCAGTGTGTAAACTCCCGCATCCACACACACACACCCCAGTGCGTTGGGATGCGGCTAGTACCACTGGCTGACACGCTGCTAAATTCTCAGAGCAGCATGTAAGCTCCTTCATTCACATCCCAACCCCCACCCCCGCGCTGACAGGCAGGTGGTGTGCCTGGATCTGGCTGACCCCGGGTCCCTCTTTTTCACCTGTGACTGTGCTCCCCGGCCCAGCTTGTCCTTCTACCCTCTGAAGTCTCTGTCTACAAGGTGAGCCTCAGCCAAGCTATTCCCAGGCCAGATATACTGTACACATGTCTATGTGTATGTGTGAGAGGGGGCACTTCCAATTCAAGTTCCGGCATAGTCGGTTGGGGGATTGAGAGGATGGAGGGTCCCAGAGATAGCTATCAAGGTATTGGACCTTAAGTTTTCTGTTACCAGCCCTGCTTCCAGGTACAAACCCTGCCACTGCCACCCCCCCACCCTGCTGTAAGTTATTGGGCAGGAAATGCCTGCGCATTAATGGGTAGGAGGAGTGGGAAGTAAATGTCTGCCCTAGGATGGGGGGGGGGGGGGGTTATGGGCAGCGATTGCAAAATGCTCGCTATAAAGCAGTGAGGGACCCCATTTTTAAAATAAAGCGGGTCCTGCTGGACGCACTGCAACAGCCAATAAAAATCCCCGGTACTTGTGAGTTATCCGGGCTGCCGATTTTGTCCTTAAGTTTGGTTAACTTAAGGACACCCGACCGACGCGATGCCCACGATTTAGCTCCAAATCGGGGGCATCGCGTCGGTCGTGGCCGTTATAAGGGGCCGCGACGCGATGCCCCCGATTTCCCATAGACAGTAATGTTAAAAGACACGATATCGGGGGCATCGCGTCGGTCGTGGCCGTTATAAGGGGCCGCGACGCGATGCCCACGATTTCCCATAGACAGTAATGTTAAAAGACGCGATGGACCCGATTTCCCATAGACAGCAATGTTAAAATAAAATTACAATGTGAAATTGCCCAATATGTTTTTAAAAAAAATGTTTCATGGCCCCCCACCACCGTTAACGCCACCCCGCTATTGACGCCAACCCGAAGCGTGGCGAGCGCAGCGGTACGCGTCCTCCGACCTTTTCATGCCCTACTATCCACTAGGGCGTGGAGTGAGAATAGAATAGTGTGGCGAGCGCAGCGAGCCACCGAGCCCGAAGCGTGGCGAGCGCACGCGGACACCTTCACAGGTATCCGCGTGTCCTTGCGGGCTTCACAGGTGTCCGCGTCCCCTCGCGGGGCTCGCTGCGCTCGCCACGCTTCGGGCTCGGTGGCTCGCTGCGCTCGCCACACTATTCTATTCTCACTCCACGCCCTAGTGGATAGTAGGGCATGAAAAGGTCGGAGGACGCGTACCGCCGCCCCTCGCGGGCTCGCTGCGCTCGCCACGCTTCGGGTTGGCGTCAATAGCGGGGTGGCGTTAACGGTGGTGGGGGGCCATGAAACATTTATTTTAAAAACATATTGGCCAATTTCACATTGTAATTTTATTTTAACATTGCTGTCTATGGGAAATCGGGTCCATCGCGTCTTTTAACATTACTGTCTATGGGAAATCGTGTCGGAAATCGGGTCCATCGCGTCTTTTAACATTACTGTCTATGGGAAATCGTGGGCATCGCGTCGCGGCTCCTTATAACGGCCACGACCGACGCGATGCCCCCGATTTCGGGCGCGATGAAAAAATCGGCAGCCCGGATAACTCACAAGTACCAAATCCCCATATAGCTGCAAAAATTATATGATAAATGGGCCCACTTTTTGTACCATGTGAGGCGTTGTGTGCTCCTGTGCATTGCACAGTACAAAAAGTATGTGCAGCATGCTGCAGCACATTGCACCGTGTATGGACACCCTTAATTTGTCTGGCTCCTAAATTTTTTAAAAATTTGTCAAGCCCTGAGCTAAATACTTCACTTTTGATTCTGTGAGGAGACCTGGAAAACGTTAACTGTTGGTAGCTCTCGAGGACTGGAGTTGGCTATCCCTGATCTACAGCATGGTTGCCTACCTGACCCTCTACTGTGGTGAAACCCCTTTCTTCTCAATTACCGAGTTCCCCACAGGTGATGGCAATCATACATTACCAGGGAAGTCCAGGAGCAGGGCATTTTCTCCCTGAAGGAGAGCGTCAGGTAGGCAACCATGATCTAGAGAGGTTTGTATTCCGTGAACCATTAGATACAACTTGCAGTAACTCAACTTCACATGCCAAATAGCACATTTGAGGAACACAGAATTCATACTACTTCTCCTGAAATTATGGGCCTGATTCTGGTTCACTTGCGAAAGCAAATTCTCTTTCTATTGCACAAAACCATGTGCACTGCAGGTGGGGCAGATGTAACATGAGCAGAGAGAGTTACATTTGGGTGGGGTTTGTACTTCAAACTGATATCGACATTCAGTGTAAAAATAAAGCAGCCAGTATTTACTCTGCACAGAAACAAATTAACACCCAAATATAACTCTCTCTGCACATGTTACATCTAACCCCCGGCAATGTACTTGGTTTTGTCCATTAGAGAGTGCATTTGCTTTTGCAAGTGAACCAGAATCAGGCCCTATATCCACTTCAAACTATACACGTCATATTGTGTTCCATGAAATAGAGTTCAGGGTGCTACTATGTCCTCCACAGTTATGACATTCCAAACCAATAGTACCTTTGTGATGTAGTAGGATAGGAGAAGTGCAGAAACTTCTGGATGCGATTGTGTCAGCATGGAAAATAATCTCTAAGGAATTTTGTTGAATTTAAGAATTTTACTGTTCTGGGTGCTAAGTAGGGGCTTACTTAAAAGTAGATATCCTTACTTAATGCTATTGCCACTGATTATTTTATTTATTTACAGTTGCTTATACAGCACAGCAGGTTATTTCGTTTTATGAATTGTTGAAATGATTTGCTTAAACTCTCATTTACTGTTTTCCAGTTTCTAAAAGCAGAGTTAGATTTAATTGAAGGTAGTATGACGGTTACTACTACAAAGAAGACTTATGATCCATACGTTATTGTCAGAGCGCGAGACTTGATAAAGCTGCTAGCCAGAAGTGTGCCTTTTGAACATGTGAGTACCTTCCTTCACATATGCTTGCATTTATGCGCTCAATAATTCTTGAAATATACTATTTGTACTGTACCCTTGTTTTGCTGAAACAAATCGTGTTCATTGCAAAAATGTATTTATCTAGTATAGTAACTTTTTTGGGTTGAGAATGGACTTATTTTGACTCAATATGGTTAGACCTTTTTATTTGGACAATATTGACGTCCCTTTTTTTTTAGATATGGAGGTTTTTATACGAGTGGGACAGGTGTTTTTAGGTTTGCAGCTGGGAGTTAGTGGCTTTTTGCTTTATTTAAGGAGCAAAGGGGGGAATTCATTTATGTTAGAATTTTTCAGCAAGCTGAAAAATGTGGCCATATTTCTTCATGGCCGGCATCTCTGCCAATGCAGATTTACTTTGGTAAAAAGTCGATAATGTATCTTTAGTGTACAGGGCAGTTTCCCTTCTCCTCTTCCGTGCGTGTCACAGCGTGTTTGATTAGGTAATCAAATATTACCAGGGAAGTCCAGGAACAGAGCATTTTCTCCCTGAAGGACAGGGTCAGAGAACCATAACAAACGAGCGCACCTTGCAAGCGCTGTTTGAACCCGGCGCTCGAAGTCTCGCGGGAGCTGAGACCCGGAAGTGACCGGGGAACACGCTGTGACACGCACAGAAGAGGAGAAGGGAAACTGCGGGGACCCACTAGGAGACTGAGACATCCCCACCAGCAGCCGCACCCGATCCCCAGCCAAACCGTGAGTCACACTGCACAACAACTGCGATGCGGGACGCCGCTAGCCGTTCATCCACATCAGACATTTGACTTACAAAAAACAGTGAGCAAGCAGAGAGGGCATAGGTGTCCATTACCTATTAGATTGTAAGGGGGTTCAACACGAATCGCCCGAAGCCCATAAGGCACCTCCCTGCGAACCACAACTACTTCAACCCCATCATCCAGACTCCATTCCTTACACAAATCACCAAGAGAGACCGTAGGTCCTGGGTCAGGACCTACGGTAGCTAAAGAGGTCTAACATAGACTGTCTTAAAGCCCATTTGGGAAATCTCAACTGGTGACACTTGTCAAAGGAATTCCCCACTCTGGGGACCCCCTACAGGTGTAATTAAAACACCACTTAATACCTACCTAGGTACCCACTTACCCCTAGGGTAATCTAGGCTCCCAATCCAAATATCCCTATAACACCAGAGTCTAGTGCACAAGCCACACTTGCATTTTTCATTTATGTAATAAACCTATATTTATTTTACCTATCTCCTTCTCTATTCATTCTTTTCGACACCAACACAGCTCATAGCTTCAACACAAACAGGATAGCGCTGTCCCACCCCAAAATCTTCTATATTTCAACTAAAAAGGGACTGGGATATCCTTAAGGGACAAGCAGCACCTGTGACTAGTCTAGTATAACATACAAGCTGAGCGCAGTTGTGTACATTTTCTCCATAGCAGGTCCCTGGGTGTCCAGCTGTCCATCCCTTGGGACTTACCTACTTAATTGTGCCCGTTTTTTCAGTCAATGCTGATTTGCTTTGTTCGACTGTAGAATCAGCATAGGTGAAAAACATCTGCAGATTCAACCGTGCTGATTTTTGTGACAGTTGACAAATTGGCACTTTGATTGAATAGGTCGAATGTACATTCAACCAAACTTCGGCAAAAAAAGTGCAGATGCTTTCAACTGTCAGAAAAATCAGCACTGATGGAATACCCCCTTAAAATGACCAAATCTATATTACCAATTTTTCCTGGGTTTTAGATTAATGCATAGAGCAGCCATTGTAAGAACCCCCACATTTTAAGAAACAAATACATGTGGTGTTGCTTGTCAAAGACTGTTTTAGTCCAGAAAGAGGGTATTAACTCTCAGCTACTTTAAGTAATTGAGTGGGTCCAAGTTCATATTATAACTATATATAATAGAGGGATTTCTGTCTGTTCTCGATATTAAGACAGACTGTTCTCGATATTAAGAAAGACTAGGCTGCAGCATGGTTTCATCCTGTGCCTTTTCATTGGGGTCTCTTGCCCTCCTGTAATACAGTACAGTCTGGAATTCTCAATGTCCTGGCACAAGGTGCCTTACATTTTCCTTAAAATACATGAACATTTAATGTATCTTTAATATATTAAACCGCAATAAAATATACCTTCCTCTAATTGTTCCTTAAATTTCCTTAGGCTGTGAGAATCCTCCAAGATGACATGGCTTGTGATATTATTAAAATTGGCACATTAGTTCGAAACAGAGAGAGGTTTATTAAGAGGAGACAGCGTCTTCTGGGACCTAAGGGATCAACTTTAAAGGTATTTTACAGTGTACAGCACCTAAAGAAATGTACTTCAATTTGTAGTTGGAACACTTCTTTACTCCACATTGCTTTCCTTAGGCTCTGGAGCTTCTCACAAACTGTTACATAATGATCCAAGGGAACACTGTGTCTGCTCTCGGTCCCTTCGGTGGGCTTAAAGAGGTATTGCTTTTATTTTCACTGCTGTTATTCTTAGGTCACTTTTTTCTTTTGCAAGGAGATTATTGATTAATTCACAATATATGAATATATAAGGGTGTTGCAAATATATATTATGGGATCAATTAAGATAGCCAGGAGTGCAGTGGCTATATTATTATTATTATTATTATTATTATTATTGCCCAACAAGGGATCCGCAGTGCCTATATACAGAGTCAATAAATGATTAAGCAAACAATTACAATACAATAGCATACAAGTACAGGGTACATAAACATATCTATAGATAACACTGAAATAAGTATCAGTGGTTGGATTTTCTCACCAGTAAAGATGGTTTATGTAAGAGAAGGAAAAGTACATAAGGGAAGAGGGTCCTGCTTGTGAGAGCTTACATACGGGGAAGGGCAGACATCTTGCCCCTGCTCACCTGAGACTCACAGATTTGTGTACACAACCCTATCAGGCTACATTAAAAAAAAACAAAGCTTAATGTCATGGGCTATATTAACTTAATTCTTAAGACTTCCAAATAACTGAATTTACCCTTCTGACAGATATTGTATGTACACACATCTGTCCCTGTCATGCAGCTGGGTTAGCATTTGAATTTACCTGCCCTGCTGGTGGTCAGCAGATATTTTGCTCATCCGCTGTGCTGCAGCACATAGGCAAAATGTCTGAACGTCGTCATTCTTGCATATCGTTGGTCTACATCTGCTGACACTCCCACAATTTATCTGCAGTTCAGTTAAACAGCCAATATATTGGCCAGTGTGTACCTAGCATTACTGCTTTTGTACAGATGTGTTGTGTCTAACTATGCTGCTTCTTGTCCATTTACTGTGAGCACTAATTTTCTGCATGATTTTTGTTTGCTTCTTTTAATAAAAGTAATCCCTTTTCTTTTTCTCAATTGTTACAGGTTAGGAAAGTAGTTTTGGATACAATGAAGAACATACATCCAATATATAACATCAAGGTAAAGTAAAATTGTGTACATAATTCTTTAACAGTCACAAACCAAAATGTCCATACATAAATAAGTTACATTGTAAGCTTATGTTAGATCCCACTATTAATAAACACAATTGCAACGTTCTGTCCCAAGAATTTCCACACGTGTAACTGAATACGAAGGGTTTCCAGTGGTGGGAGTCTCCAGACCAATGCGCCTGATGTATTTCATCTGTAGGTCTGACCCTCTGATATTAGTGCACTGGTCTGACACATTCGGTGTAGCTAGAATTGGCCAGAAAGTGCTTTTTCTATATTTATTATTTTTATTTTTTTTCTATCCGGGTAAAACAAAATCCCTGAAAGCTGCCCTGGTTTCCTGCAAGAACAGGGCTGCAACCATGAAAACACACAAGTTTCACTGAACCTGTGTATTTTCATGGAAGTGTTTTTATGTGGTGTTTTTTTGTGTTACAGGTATGCTAATAGGATTGCCCAGAAAAATATCAGCAAAAAATTTTTTTAAAAACCCCACCATGGCATGTATTTTGTCTATTTGTTCATCAAAAGCTGACGACAAATTACCCAATTATTTGGTGAGCTTGGCCTTCCAAATGTCACTTTTTGCATCGCAACTGGGACTTCATTCTGGTTTTAGCCACTAAACTTGCTTTGGTGCTCGTCTGTTGCAGACAACAGCTGACGTATTACGTTCAGATGGGAGATCAATTTAAAATGTATAACCTGTGACTCGTGTGTTGTGAATATAAATTTTCTTTTGTTAGGCTTTAATGATCAAAAGAGAATTGTCAAAAGACCCAGAACTCAGAACAAAAAGCTGGGAGAGGTTTCTACCACAGTTCAAGCACAAAAATGTCAGCAAGAGGAAAGAACCAAAAAAGAAAAATATAAAGAAAGCATATACACCATTCCCACCGCCTCAGCCGGATAGTAAGGTATAGTACTTCCAATATTTATTTTATTTATTTTAAATCAAATATATATATATTTTTTCCTAAAACCTCTAACAACAAAACATACAAACACAAAAAAATAAACCTGCTTTCCAAATGAGTGACAGCTACGATGTTAGCATAGGCTCTCACAAGAAAATAAAAAAATATGCAGTGATAATCAGATTCTAATCGAAAGTTTAAGAATAAAGAGTCCCTTAAAATAAAAGTACAGTACTCCCAATCTTACTATTTTCACACCTGGCTCTTCTATATTTCATATTTTAAAATTCCTACATGCATGAGGTTCAACATTTCTCCACAAACATTAATGTTGACTTATGTGTCTAATTTTAATTAAAACAATATACATATAATATACACTGGAATAGAGCCTTAATATGTTGGTTTTCTTGTTTCGGACTCGCATGTACTTTTCCTTGTAAAAGTAGTCCTTTGCCCTCGTCTGTTAAGAACACAGCACTTAATAAAAGAAAGTGTATCAGAATATTTTTCACGGCACCCCTAGGCCAAAAGTTGGTTACTAATTTCAGGAAAAATATTAAAAATTTGTTATTTAAATGTTTTCCTTAGGTCCACTTATATGGTGAGAAACATGATTCTCTTCTGTTTACCCACATATTCTTAATTGGAAGCCACAACTACTGATTTTGCCTATTTCACTGGCCATAAATAACTTGAATTGATTCCGGACCACCAACCTAAGGCACCCCAGGGAGCCTAGGCGCACAGTTTGGGAACCAACGGGTTACACCAAGCACATACTCCTCTTTGGTGATGTGTGCCTGCATTTCTCCTAAAGCACGGCAAGAGGGCACTATTTGTGTGAGTTTACAGAATGGACACACTGCTAATACGGGCAGTACGGATGGTGTAATGGTTAGCATTACTGCCTCACAGCACTGTGGTCATGGGATCGATTCCCACCATGGCTCTAACTGTGCGGAGTTTGTATATTCTCCCTGTACTTGCGTGGGTTTACTCCAGGTACTCCAGTTTCCTCCCACAATCCCAAAATATGCTGGTAGGTTAATTAGCTCCCAACAAATTAACCCTAGAATGTCTGTGTGTGCGTGTACATGTGGTAGGGAATATAGATAGATTGTAAGCTCCACTGAGGCACGGACTGATGTGAATGTTGAACTATACTCTGTAAAGCGCTGCGGAATATGTATGCGCTATATAAGAAACGTAATAATAATAGATTGAACAGTGCAAAAAAAGTAACTTTCTGAATGAGAAGTTTTTCAGTTAGATTTTGTGACTTTTAATTCTAAATAATATTTTTTTTGTGTTAAATTTGATAGCAATATAAATCTTTTTGTATTTAATGAACCCAAGCAGCCATAAAGAACAAGAATTTGGACTTATTCCATCAAATTTGTTCCAACTTTTGCTAGAGTTCTGTTTTGAATTAGAATCCGTTTTAAATGTACTATTTTTGCCGACAGATTGACAAAGAACTTGAAAGTGGCGAGTACTTCTTGAAGAAAAGTCAGAGAAGGAGGAAGAAATTGGACGAAGTGAAGGTGACTACCTGTTAGCGCACTTTACAAAAAATAGCTTGTTGAAAATAACCTGTTTATTTTTATATCTGTACAATTTTTTTTCTTTTTATTATATTTATTTATTTTTCATTCAGACCAAGCAAGCTGAAGCAGTTTCAAAAAGACAGGAAGAGCGAAACAAAGCATTTATTCCTCCAGTGGAAAAGTCCACTACAAAGCCACAAGAAGGTAACATAATAAAATGTAAAAACAAAACTTTTCAGCAGGGTGCCAAATATACTAAAAGGGAGTACCCTATTTATTTAAATTTATAAGTTATTTAAATTTTGTTCCAAACTAAAAATTTTGGAAGCAGGCATTCAATTTGCCACATTTTAAAAATTCAGTTGTTTTGCCAAAATGACTCCCTTTAGTAGAGGTATGGGTCTGTAGAGGGAAGGTATTGGTGTAATAAACACTAACTGCCCAGTGTTCCCTGCCATGTAAATTCACCTTCATGTATACGCCCAATTTTTAGTTTGAAAAACTTAATTACTGAGAATGAAAATGTCTAATTCAATTTTTCAGTTTCCACTTCCACCAAGATTGATGTAAATGCCATTAAAGAGAAGGTAAAGAAAGCAAAAAGCAAGAAGCTTGGAGCCCTTCCTGAAGCAGAAGTAAAACAGAAATTGTTGGTATCTGACAAAAAGAAGAAGAAGAAGAAATGATTGTACAGTTGGGCCTAAGTTACTGAAATCCTGCAATATATGTTCTTTCCTTATTCAATGGAAGATTTTATTTTTTTTTATATCTAAAAGATTATATTCTTCAAAGAAGATATTACTGTCTCTTGATTATCTTTAATATTGTGTCTTTGTTAACATGTTGCACACATTTTTTGCATTTGATATAATTCCTTTCTTTTGAAAGAGGATTTCACTGTTGAGACATGCATTTATTACGAGTTTAACCTTTTTAAAGGATACTTGTACCTAATAATTATTATTATTTTTTTGTTAACATTGCGACCCATTTGCTTGAGCCCCAAGTAGCGGAACTGCAGTGTCCTGTGTCATTGATTGCAGCATCTTGTGATTTTTGTCCTAGATCAGACAGCTAGATTTGCAAGCCACATGGGGCCAGATGTACTAAGCTTCGAAAATTGATAAGGGACCAACTAATCCGCTCCTGTCATTTTACAAACTCAGCCTGTCGTGTGGCAGTTAGGAGTTGATTTGCTGGTTGTTTATCACTTTTCAGGCTTGGTACATCTCACCCATAGTATCATTATTGGAAAGTGACTGAGCTCTATCCAATCAGCACCTGTGTTAGAAGCAGACAGTGTAGTATTTCAATCCGAGCCAGCCCTCCATCTATATTTATTTCTTTACCAGCATGAGAAGCAGTTAATTGAGCATTTGTGGGAGTGATCATTTGCAAACTATTAGCACTCGCACAGTTCTGATATTTGGGCACTATGTGGGCTGAAAAATAAAAGACTGGGTAGAGTTCTCCTTATATCTGGTTATCAATGTTGAGATGTTGCTCCAGATGTTTTATAGTTAACATTGATTTTTCATTAATAGAAAAACCACATGTGGCATTCAAGTCATAATTAAATAATGGAACTAGTACTGTATTATACTCCCAGATGTGCTTTATTTTTAAACGTGTGTGTGTGTGTGTGTGTATATATCTATAGAGATCTGCAGTATCTAGATTTCTAATATTGTATCAAAGATGTGGAGTAGCTTTGCTTTGGGGCTTAAGTAAATAGTGCATTATACGTTTGCAGTGCATTTGCAATAGTCTATACTAAGTCCAGACTTGGTACATTGAAGGGTGTTTTAAAGCAGATAAGACCTATTTTGCTTCTGCTAAAAAACATATAATATGCTAAAACATACTAGGGCATAGGTTCCCAAACGCGGTCCTCAAGGCACCCCAACCTTCCAGGTATTAAGTGTATCCATGCTTGGCCACAGGTGACTTAATTAGTAGCTCAGTCAGTCTGATTTAACCATCTGTGCTGATCCATGGATATACCTAAAACCTGGACGTTGGGGTGCCTTGAGCACCACGTATGGGAACCTCTGCACTAGGGTCATTCAGATGCAGTTGTGCCTGCCTATTACACACAAAGTATCAATGTTTGGTAGTTTGCGCATGTTCAGGACCAGTTATGTACATGCTCTATGCATCCTGGGACTTCTGAAGCAGTACAGCAGCAGACTGTCAGTGATTTAGAATCTGCTGCCATTGAGCAAGGGCAGGTAGGGAATGTTACCAACATGTAGGGGGTTTGAAAAGGTCAGTGCTTTCCGCCTTAAGCTGCACAATGCTGGGAAAGAGAGCTGATGCTGCATCCTAGGACACCATTTGGTAGCAGGAGGCGTCTGCTTGTAATAGATGCCTCCTGCTGTATATCCGTATAGTGGTAGCAACTAAAACCGCTCCTACATGAGCCTTACTATTCCTATCTATACACCCTGTTCTATGACATTCAACACTTTATCTCTTCCAGCTGGCCTGTGGTACAATGTTAGACTGTTAAAAGTAGATAAAATGCGGTACTCTTTACCTAGAACGGCGCCCGCGATTAGTATCGCGGGCGTCGGGGGTAAAAAATCGCGGGTACATAAAAAACGGGTGCAACGCGATGCCCGCGATTTTCCCATAGGGATCAATGTTAAAAGTCAGATTGGACGCGATTTTAGTGTTAAATGCCTCAATGCCCGCGATTTTTACATAGGAAACAATGTTAAATGGGCCACAGAGCCCTAATAGTCCCCCTGAAGTCTTAAATGGCCCCCACAATTTTTAACGCCACCCCACGATCAACGTGAACCCGAAGCGTGGCGAGCGCAGCAGTACGCGTCCTCCGACCTTTTCATTCCCCTACTATCCACGTCGGCGTGGAGTTGAGAATAGAATAGAATAGTGTAGCGAGCCACCGAGCCCGAAGCGTGGCGAGCGGACGCGGATACCTTCACAGTTATACGCGTCCCCTCGCGGGCTTCACAGGTGTCCGTGGCGACGCGGACACCTGTGAAGCCCGCGAGGGGACGCGTTTACCTGTGAAGGTATCCGTGTCCCCTCGCTGCGCTCGCCACGCTTCGGGCTCGGTGGCTCGCTGCGCTCGCCACACTATTCTATTCTCAACTCCACGCCGACGTGGATAGTAGGGGAATGAACAGGTCGGAGGACGCGTACCGCCGCCCCTCGCGGGCTTGCTGCGCTCGCCACGCTTCGGGTTGACGTTGATCGTGGGGGCCATTTCAGACTTCAGGGGGACTATTAGGGCTCTGTGGCCCATTTAACATTGTTTCCTATGGAAAAATCGCGGCCATTGAGGCATTGAACACTAAAATCGCGTCCAATCTCACTTTTAACATTGGTCCCTATGGGAAATCGCGGGCATCGCATCGCACCCGTTTTTTAGTGCATTCGATGGTCGCGATGGGCGCCGTTCTAGGTAAAGAGTACCTAAAATACTGTATAGAGATTTTTATGAGCATTTGAAACCAGCTATGCCTATGTTGCAACAGTTTTAGGTTTACAGAATATTATAACCCTCCACCAATGTTGTCCTGCTGTTAGTGAAGTGAAGAAGAGCCACTAAGAGGAGCAAGCTCTGTGCATGCTGAAGGCAAGGTTAGAGGTGACTGAGGGGAAGATTTATTTAGCCTGGAGAAGTGCTAAACTTTTTAAAGTATCATGAAGGGAAATATGAAGAGGTTCCAGCCACATGCAATAATTTATAATCAATGTATGAAGCCCACATGGATTGCTGACACTGCAGGGGTGATATAACTGTGGTAAGGGTTCCAGTGACACGGATTTTGTTTTGGTGCAATACACACAAATGTAAAATTTGAATTAGTGAGTGGACTTAATATCATACAGTTTTAATCTAAATTTCACATGTAACTAGTAAAAGTAGAACAAATAGTAGTATATTAGCATAAGCACTGTAGCACCAATGTATATAAAGGACATAATGAACCAAAAACAAATATTGTGTCAGTTACTAAATAAATCCTGCAAGGTTTATGGGCGATGACAGTTTATACAATCACCTGGTGTGTGTAGGCAGCCAGCACTGTCTGTGGCAGTTACTGTAACTACAAAATTGTACGGTCAGAGACGCTGGGTTAATATCACCAAAGATGGGATGTTCCACGGGGATGTGCTGATGGTGTACTTCCCACTATCATCCATGTGGGAGCAGGAAGTGTAAGCTGCAGGATTGTAGGCACTGTGGTACAGGGCATGGAGCTGCTGGAGGGAGAGAAATTTGTATTTGGGGCACTACTGTAAGCATTATGTTTCTAAGGGAACTCCTCACTAGGGGGGTGATTCTCGTTGATTCAGTAAGTTGCAAAGCTAATCTAAATTGAAACCGGACCAATTGGAACAGATACAAGATATGCAAAAGTTGTTCTCAACAATGCATTGTACTCTTCACACAATGAAATCATTATATATATATATATATATATATATATATATATATATATATATATATATATATATATATATATATATATATAATGTTGTTCATGTAGGTAATTGAAATATATTATTGCAATTATTCCCTACACGAATAACAAATTAATCACATGTAAATCACTAAACATACATAAAACAAATAAAAACCTATTAATTGATCAGCTTAAAATGAAAAAAAAAAAACAACATATGGATGATGAACACAATCTCAATTTACAGATGCATTTATATAAACGTGGCCTTTTAAAAAAAAAAAAAAAAAAACAGGTCCCCTTAATGCGTAAATTTTGATAATCAGCTCTTCGCAAAGGTATATGCCGGTATATAAATCCCCATATAGGGTGAAACGTGTCTGGGGACACAGAACACCAACATTGAACACCAACATATGCGTGAATTCTCCTGCCGTTATTGAGGACGGAGCTCACCCGCACCTATATATCAGTGGATACCGGCAAAACAAAGCTGGAAACGGAAGGCAGCAACGCTTGTATAACAGCTGATAGCTGCCCACAGCACGTCTCTCCATTGTGAGTTAAATTTACCTGTGAGGATAAGTGCTCGTGAAGTGTTGCCATATCGGCTCCAACACCCAGCACCACCACATAAATGATCCTGGTGGCGGTTTCGGCACACCACATTATTAGCGGTAGCCGCATATTATCTGAATACAACTGTGCCTTCATCCAAGCGCTTCACCGTCCCAAGGTTGGGAAAGGTAATATACCTGCATACAGAGCCGGCCCTAGCCTAAATGATGCCCTAGGAAAGATTTTGGTTGGTGCCCCCTACCACCGCCACTAGTTCCGCCTCTGACCCTGCTTCCCTTTCCCAGTACCATCAACAGTCATCATAGCAGTCATCATTTTGGTGCTCCTACCCGCAATATTTTAAATAGAAACAGTGCACACATTTGGTGCGCAGCCCAAACAGGGGTGTGTTTTTGCTGGGAAGGGGCATGGCCACACAATAGTACCCCCAATTCACATTATGTCACACAGTAGTGCAACTTTATTCACATTATATCATGCGATGGTGTCCCTTATTCACGTTACATCACACAGTAGTACCACTTTACCTTATATACATTTTTCCTCACATTATTCACATTATACCCTTAGAAAAAAATCCTGAGAAAATATTGTATTTTAAGCACCTCCATGGCCACACTGCAACCCAGCACAAAGCAGTGTGTGCTGGGCAGAGGAGAAGAGCTTCAGCTGCTGCTGACTTAAGGGGAGGGGGCCCGGGGCCCCCACTGGGTCCTTCCATCAGACGTTGGCCTGGGTAATTTGTACCCCCTACCCCTTTCTCTCAGCATCCCTGATAATACCACACAGTAATGCCCCTTACACATGACACACATTATTAATGTCCTTATAACCATAATGCCCCTTACACATTATGCCAACCTTTATTAATGCCCTTCATACACATAATGACACACATAATGCCCCTTACACATATGTTGCACATTATTAATGCCCTTATACACATGACACACATAATGCCTGTTACACATATATCGCACATTAATAATGCGTTTATACATGACACAAATAATGCCCCTTACACATACGCCGAACACTATTGCACAGCCAACCCACCCGCAGACAGCACTCGCACAGCCGCTAACACTGTGACCTCTGCCTCTGCTTGTATACAGATGTTTCCTCATACATCTTGACTCAATAGGCCATGCAGCTCCTGGCCAGTTCTGCTAACGTTGGGTGTCTTTTTTGCTGAAAATTCGTCTTATTTGCATTGTTATGACCAGCACACACAAGGAGTTTCCAATGATTAAAATTATATGCGGCATGCCTATATTCTGTGAGCGACTGTGGCTGTACCTGCATACGGAATGCTATGTTACAGTGATTTCCATGAATACACTATTTCATATGCAGATACAGCCTCACTCACACACAGAATATAGGCATGCTGCATATCATTTTAATCAGCAGAAGCTGCTGATGCCCCTAGGCATTCCAAATGCCCTAGGCAATTGCCTAGTTGGCCTATGCCTAAGGCCGGCTCTGCCTGCATATATCTTTGCAAAGAGCACATTATTCATGTTTGGGATGGTGCAATCCAATTTATGGCCATGTACCTTAGGGTTGAAAGTTGGTGTTTTGAGTGTGCGGCCTCTCTCTCATTAGTACAGTAAGCCAGCCTGATGGACCATCTGTGCTGGCTGATTCTTTCAATGTCCTCAGTCTTCCCTACATACATAAGGCCACACGGACAAATTAGATAATAGATCACATGATCGAGTTGGCAATAAAGTCGATGTTCTAAATATATATTTGTCACACTATGCAGGTGACAGAAATATGTCCCTGTAATAAGTGCCCTACAGGTCGTACACCCGAGGCATCCATTATTCTTCGATAACCACATTTCACCGTTATTCTTATTAGGTCATGCATCTAGTTGTAATAGGCAGTACGGATGGTGTAATGGTTAGCATTACTGCCTCACAGTGTTGAGATCATGGCTTCAATTCCCACCATGGCCCTAACTGTGCGGAGTTTGTATATTTTCCCAGTGGTTGCGTGGGTTTCCTCCGGGTATTCCAGTTTCCTCCCAAAATCCAAAAATATACTGGTAGGCTAATTGGCTCCTAACAAATTAACCCTAGAATGTCTGTGTGTGCATGTACATGTGGTAGGGAACAGCTTGTAAGCCCCACTGGGGCAGGGACTGATGTGAATGTTCATCTATCCTCTGTAAAGCGCTGCAGAATATGTGTGCGCTATACAAGAAACTGTTAATAAATAAATAAATAATAGTCCTTCAGATAATGCCCTCTCGTGACACTCAATAGTGGCAGTTCAGAGCTCAGGTTTTAAAGGCTGAATTAGTCAATATCAGTGGCCCCTTATATTTTTTGGTGTAGTTTTTGCATTAGAATTGCAGTGTATATTCAATATCATCCTTGTGGAGTTTTTGGCACTTGTTTTTAGCCCATGTGAGGAATCTTTTTATTATCTGTGCTATAGCTTCTTTCTCGAAAGCGTTCTAAACACTTGTATAGTTGTCTTTCTGCAACTACCAGATATTAGTTGTTCCTTAGAACGCATAAGACTGAGACTTTGTTAAATTCGACTTTAAAGAGTCAGGGTGATGGCGAGAGGCCCATAAAGGGGTTTTCTATTGGTAGGTTTCTTGTAGAGAGTATAGCCCAGGAAACATTCCTTTTTGAGGACGATAATGTCCAGAAAGTTCATGGCCTTTGAGTCAAATGCCGACGTGAAGCTGGAGACTGTAGATCATTTAAGGTTTCAACCATGTCCTGGAATGATACTGCATCACCCTGCCAGATCAAAAATACATAATCTATGTACCTTTTAAAGTACAATAACCTCACTGAGAATTGCTGTGGAATATATTTTTGTATTTATACAGATTTACGAAGGCTGGGGCTACATTAGAACCCATAGCGGTCGCCGCCAACTGTATGTGGTACTAATCCTGGAATAAAAAGTGATTTCATTCTAATAAGAGTCCTAACAAATTCAGCATGAATTCAATCAGGGGTCCTGTATAAGGGCTTTAAGCATAGCCGTGTTCACTGTGTCTATACCTTCCACATCAGGGACAATCGCATATAATTAAAGTCTAAAGGGCAAAGGAGATTCTCTTGATCTAATACACCCAGGGGCAGATGTATTAAGCCTTAACAAGAGATAAATGCAAGGGTGATAAGGAGAGATAAACATCCAGCCAATCAGCTCCCTACTGACTTTTTTCAAACACAGGCTGTAACATGGCAGTTAGCAGGTGATTGGCTGGATGTTTATCTCTCCTTATCACCCTTGGATTTATCTCTTGTTAAAGATTAATACATCTGCCCCCCAGTTTGTTATCTTTTAGAATTTGCGAGGTGTCTTCAAGATACATTTCAGGGGGATTGATGGGAGACTTGTTGACCCTTTGGTAATGTAAAAGTAATTGGACGAATCTCTGACACGATATTATTTTGAAAGTTTGCGATAAACTCCCAGAGAGGATAAATATGGTGGTGGAGCGCACACGCATTCCCACAATGCGGTACTGTGGTGATGCCATAACTAGAAGTTCAGTATCTGCGGCGGACGTACATTCCAACTGAGTAGAACGTTCTATATGAAACCTGCTTTCTGTCTAAAACTATGAGAATGTACGAACATTGGACACGCTGAAAATTAACTCCATCTTAAATTATTAATTTTGTTATTAAAGTATTTTTATTGTTTCTTTTTGATATTGTCAAGTTTACTGTAACATATGTACCTGTACAAATTGAAATCTGTGGCGGTATTCTAACTTCCTATAGGGCCCTCCTGGTTATAGTCCAAATGGTACGCAGATACTATGTCATCAGTTAACATATTGAAATTCAAAATGGTAAAAAATAACTAATCATTAATGTTGACCGCTAAAAAAAGCTGATCAGTCTTAGGGTTGCCGTTAGGGTAATGGTTGATGCCTGTGATAACATTGGGGTTAGGATAACATTGAGTTAATGACATAAGAAGAAAACACTGCTTGGTGACATGTTCAATGCTGAAATGAGGACCCTGTCAACACTCATGTTGACAATATTACTGTCTAATACACTGTGCCAATAATGAATATTATTGTTGCCAGTAGAAAAGTGTGGTATGAATTTCTTAGGCGTGAGAGACCGATGAAAGAGAAGGAAGAGGTGAACAAAATAAAATAAGCAAAAGGAGATATCTATAAAATAATTACGATTTGGGTAATGTTTAATATCCGAAACTGTCTATGCTATGGCCACATATAGATCATTTTTAATTATGTGCTAGTATTAAATAACTGCCTCATATTTAGTAAAGTCTTCTGCAGTTTGTAAATTAGTAGGTCTGTTAGCTTTGTGAGTTTTCAAATAATTTAAAACTTGTATATTTTGAGAAGTATTTACTGCTCACAGCAAAATCTATAGTTTACTAGTAATTGTCACTAGATGGCGCCATATACACATTTTTTGTGTCTCATGATCAGCCATTTATAAAAAATATTAAAAAAAGGTTACAATTTCCTGTGCCTGTTTTCAATTTTAGAATATAAGTGTGAATATTTGAAAAATGTCCTGCCCTGTATTATAAAGCTTTACTTCAAAAACGTCTTTATTCTTTCCTCCAAGAAGTTCTGAACTGAAGCTATTGTAAATTTTCCTAAGCAGGGCAATGTCTACCCTTAATACCCTTTTCACACTCGCAGAGACGGGTCATACCCGGGAATGTGTTCCCGGATGCTTCCAGGGACACTGCCCAGGAATTTACCCTTTCACACTGCACTCAGACCTGGGATCGACCCGGGACAGCCCCATTCACACTGATCCCGGGAATTCCCTGCAAATACATATATATATGTCATTAGAAATGGATTCCTGGGCTCTAAAAGATGACATCAGCATTTGTGAGCCCAAGAAAGCTCCAATCAGCAGCTTTTTTTAAAGTCCCGTGTACACGAACCTGGGTACGGGACCATTCCCACTGACCGCATCCCGTGTCGATTCCGGAATGCTCATCCCGGGATATTCTTTCAAGACCCTTTCACACTGAGTTAAATCCCGGGTTGATGCGTGTTCATGTGCAAAAATACGGGATATTTTTGCAAGTGTGAAAGGGATATTAGCCACCTCCTCATCTATATATAGGTCTAGTATCTGTGTGTCTCCGAAACCCTGCCATCTGTTGTCAGTGAGTGAAACTACATCTTTCTCTCTCACATGCACAATAAGGTAGCAGACTAGCTTTCCAAGCATTTGCTTTGAGCGGGCTTACTACTATCTAAATATACTGTTAACCTTTTCTGTTTTTGTCCTTATTCTATGTATGATTTATTATACTACGATGATAATAATAATGGTTTATCACCCACAATCCACTAAATAAAATGCAGCTGTTTTCTAATAGGGAGGTCCCCACCGTCCCACAAATAGGGATAAAAAAGACAGATCCCAGTGCTTCTAGATAAAATAATACAAAAAGCAAATAATTAATAATTAAATATTAAATATATATAAAAAAGTTGAAGCATGTTTCACAGAAGTCCCATTATAATGTTTTTTCCATAGAATCTTCAATACCTTAAACCAGGGATGTCCAAACTTTTGTGACGAGGGCCAGATTTGGTGAAGTGTAAATGTGTAGGGGCCGACCATTCAGTCTGACATTCTTTGAATCATTAATCACATCAGAATGGTCCCCCACTCTGCCCCCATTCACTCTATGTCCCCCAGCCAGCCCCCTATTCACGGTATGTCCCCCAGTCTGCCCCTCCTTCACTGTATGTCCACCATTCACTGTATGTTCCCCACTCTGCACCCATTCACTCTGTCCCCCAGCCTGCCCCCCTTCTCTTAATGTCCATCAGTGCCTCCATTCATTGTAAGTCCCCAAGCCTGACCCTCCACTGTATGACCCCCATTCACTATGTATCCCACTTTGCCCCCATTCTCAGTATGTCCCACCGCCTGACCCTGCTCCCCCTTCTCTGAATGGCCATCACTGCCTCCATTCACTGTATGTCCCCCAGCCTGAACCTCCTTCACTGTATGTCCCCCACTCTGCCCCCTCCCTTCTCTATATGTTTCCCAGCCTCTTGTATGAACCAGAGGAAGGAGAGGCAAAGCAGGAACTGCAAGGACAGGAGATGCTTGGGCTCCCGCTGCTGCCCTCCTCCGCTCTGCATGTTACGGGATCAAGCTTCCCCCTTGCTGCCCCCCTCCCCAAACACTGCTGTCACTGTGATTGTGGTGTAGGGTGATATACGATTGACGCAGCAGGGGTAGGACACCAAACACATCTGACTGTGGCGGCCGGCACCTCCTCACTGCAGCAGACAGTAAGGTAAAGGCACGCTCGCCAGGGCCCTACCTTTAGTGTCCTGTGCAGGGCCGGTGCTAGGGTGTCTGGTGCCCTCCTGCAAACCATAAATTTTGCCCCCTTTCACATTGCCATTGCAGCAAACTGCAGCTCGTTTGTGGGAGCGTATGCACTGTCCACCGTCCCCGCTGCCTATGGCCTGTTGCGGAGGCATCACTTCAGCAATTCATGCAAGCCTCCGTTACCACCCACCCTCCCCGCCGCTGATGGCCTGTTGTGGGGGCATCGCTTCAGCATTTCATGCAAGTGGTCAAGACAATGCAGGCATGTCAGGTGGAGGGCTTCGGCGGCTGGGTGACATCGCACACAACCCAACACATGGCTGGCCTGCATCTGGCTTCGCAGCTACTGTAGGCAGCGCAGCCAGGATGCTGCTGATACTGTGCAAATGTTTCACTGTGTAGCAAACCGCTCGCATCTCAGTGCTATGTCTGCAAAATGTTGTAGGCATTATTTAAAAAGTGTCTAAATGAATATTAAAAAAATATACAATTATTAAAAAATATGTTATAAACATGTATAATAAAAGTCCCTCCTCTTCTATCTGCGTAGGCAGGATGCTGAGGACGCCATTTCCACTCTTGTGACTGAGGGGGAAAGGAGGGGAGAGAAGAAGGAGATGGAAGAAGAGGGGAGGAGATAGAGGGGGCGGAGTGTTGAGGACTGGGCTGCACTGCACACTGAGAAGAGGGAAGGAAGGGAGGCGGCCTGTTCATCATTTGATTGACAGGCGCAGGGAGCAATGGGTAGAGGGTGGACCCAGACATGACATCCTGCTCTTCAGGCTGCTGGCTGCCTGTCAAAATATCCGACAGGCTGCGGCAGCCAGTAGCCATGATTAAAATAATTATAAAAAAATATAAAGTTTAGACAAGCGCAAGGCACGGCACTGCCTGCGCAGGCTGTACAGAGACTGGGCAGGGGGGGGGGGGGAATCAAGCACTGCCACACCGCACGGTCACCGCTGCTCTTTGTTATTACAGTGTTGCCTGCCACAGCACAAGAGTCTGACGACCTTCCGTTGAGGAAGAGGTGGCAAGAGGAGAACTTTTGAGGACGGACAGTGTGTCTGTGTGCACTCGGGGTGAGGGAGCAACTTTTCATACTGCCGACCGCTGTTAGAAGGCGCTGCGGGCGGCGTGCAGGCAGTGACAATGTGGGCTGAGGCAGCTTTAGTAGAGCAGGGAGAGAGCGTCTTTTCAGCATGGCGCCTCCCTGCTTTGCAGGAGCTGCTGAGTGGGTAGCGCCGGCCCTGGTCCTGTGCTGTGCTTCCCACATCTGATGCTCTACCCGCTTCCAGCTGGAGGCTGCGGGCTGCTTGAAATGACAGCACGGGCCACAATTGGCCCCCGGGCCTGACTTTGGACATGCCTGCCTTAAACCAACAGAAAGAATACCTCATAACAAGATCTCCCAATACATGGTGAGCTCTTAGCCAATCAGAGAACAGCCAGTCATTTGACAGGTTTTTTAAAAATCTAATACCCGCCACTGCGCGTCCCGCAGCGCTGCTGAATGAGAGACTGTGATCATCACACCGCCGGCCAGGTCAGCACTCGCCGGCGCCGCCAGCCAAGCGCTCAGGGACCCGCTGCCCTTCACACTGCTCCACCCTGATGATGATGACCGCCGCCCCCCTGCACCTCACCGCCTGCCCCCTACTCCACGCAAGCGATTTATCACATGTCAATTTTGGCTCATCAAGTGCCAAATTGTATGTGAGCCTCCCGGGGAGCTCCTGGGCGGCTCACAGGAGAATTGGGTCCGACTTGTCCTAAGGACAAGTCGGCCTAATGTATGGGGGCCTTTACAGCATACTTGCCTACTTTTATCTTCACCTTTCCGGGAGAAGCCCGGAGAGGCAACACATCAGGGGGGCGGGAGCAAGGCTGACATCACTTGGCCCCGCCCCCCATGACGGAAACCTCCGTGATTCGCGGGCCGTGAGGGAGGGGGCGTGGCTTAAATGCCGCGAAATGCCGCGATCGCGTCATTTAAGCCCCGCCCCCTCCCCGCGGACCCGCGATTTCATGTAATTTTAACCAGCGGGCAAGGATGGAGCGGGGCAAATCCCAGAATGCGGGAGACTTGCCCACCTTCCCGGGGGGCCGGGAGAAGGACCCGATTTCCGGGAGGCTCCCGGCCATTCCGGGAGGGTAGGCAAGCCTGCTTTACAGTAGATTCTTAAAGCCCAGCCAGAGTGAAATCCCGAATCTGGAGATACACTGGGAAACTAGGAAGACAGCATGGGACTGGATCCTCACTGTGGGCCATACACAAAGAGGAATGAGGCTGGAGAGATACAAGTGGAGATAAGGTTGAAGTCAACTAAAGGATAGTAGCTGATGTTTATCTGAAATTGGCTGGATCATTTTATTTGTCACTGCAACATTAACCTTTGAGTGCCAACAGTTCTTTGAGAGATGCGCAAAATATCTGCTAAAATTTCCAGCGTCACTTACAGTACATTTGTTATATGAAATTAAAATAAAAATGTTGAGTAAAAAAAGGCTACAGTGTTTCCTATATAAGGTAAACATTGCAGGTCATTATGCGGAATAAAAATGTTTGCTTGGCAATTTTCACACTGATTTTGACAAAGTCACTTGACACTCAAAGGGTTAAAAAATGTACAAGTGAAATTACAATGTGATCTCACAGCTCTAATAAAATAATTACAAAGTACAATGAATATTTAAAAATGAACTGGATTACTGGCACATCAGCTGTACTACTGCTCATACATCGGCAGAGCCAGTGGTAGGGGACACCACCAGCTATATTTCACCTCTGGGCGCATGTTATACATGTACACCCCTGTATAAACCCAAACTATATTGCACCACACTAGAAGCAACCAGTCCAGACTGAGCACTAACTTTACCTTGATGAGTAACGGGTGCCTCTGGTTTGCATCTGCTTGGAGATTAATGCTGATTTGTACAGAATTTGCACATTCCGTGAATACAAGAATTTGCAACATGTATGTTACATGTATGATTTAAATGCAAATGTACTCTAAAAGTAATAAACGTTGCATGCAGGAACTTGAACATTTGTATTTGGTTTAATATTAAAGTCCATTAACGATCAACCTATTAAAAGCTGATTGATCACACAACAAGGTGATGAGTATAAGCAGACAGGCACTAAAAGCATGCTGGAAGGTAACCTGCATTACTAATTTTAAGTTAGGTCTGTTCAGTGTCCTTTAGCAAACATGTTAAAACATCTGTGACTGCAAGTTATTTATTTAACCAGAGATGTGTACACCATGCCTATATATGGTACACAGTGCTGAGAACACTGACACAAATTGCATAATAAACTCATGTTTAAAACTAAGACACATACTTATTTTGTTGGTTGCCTTGCTAGCAGTTAAGGGCAAAAATCGCACAGGCAAAAATCGCTGGCAACATGGTCGCTGAGCAACCATATTGCCAGTTATTGGAGTGTGCACTGGCGATAAATCGCCGGGTGCGCGCTCCCGTTTTCAGCCCCTGAATGGTCGCTGGTCGGAGGAGCATGCTCCTCCGACCAGCGACTTCCCCTGCCTCTTCTCCCAGCAGTGTGACATTTTCATCAGCGACCATCTCTGGTCACTGATGAAAACGAAACACTGAGCAATATGATTGCTGAGCAATATATTGCTAGCGATCATATTGCCCCATGTGTACACGCCTTTAGCCTGTTCTTGGAAATAAACAATCATGAAAACTCACTCTTCTGACAATAATGCTACATAGCAAGGGTATGAGAGCTGGATTAAGGCTCTGAGGCACACGGGGTACTAAAAAACAAGGGGGCCCTCTCAAGGGGGGGGGGGTATTCGTTTTAGGAACTCACAAGGGGGGTTAGGATTAGACTATGGGGCATGGGGGTTAGGTTTAGGTGGAAGGGTGTGGTGGTTATACACTAATAGGGAAGGTTAAACTGCAGATGGAGGGAGGGTTTGGGGGGCAGGGTAAGTGTACGCACCTGACCCCTGTCAAGATTCCCTACTTTGGGATGCTGGTGTCAGTATTCTGACTGCCGGTGGTCTGTATGCATCTCATATATACATTATATATACACGCAAACATACATAAACAGTGGTCGATGTGGAAAATTTAAAGTGGGGATATGGAAATATCAGGAGGCCTTTACTTGGCCCTATCCATTATTTTGCAGCATTGCACTGCACTGCACTGCACTACACCACCTACTCCAAAGTTATCCTCTGCACTGCAGCACGGCTCAGCACACTACACAACAGTTTTCACTTACTACACCACACCACAGCTCCACTCACCGCACTGGATAATGCCTTCATGTCGCACAGTTATGGCACCATTCAGGCAGCAATGGGATTCCCACTCACCTCCTAGCCATGGACCCGCACCACTCACTCCTGCAGGTGCTGCCAACAAATCAACAGCAGCACCTATGGGTCCCAGTGGGCAGGGTTGTCTTTAAAGAAGTGCAGGCCCATGGGCAAAGCAATGCATGGGGGCCACTATTAACCAATCCTCCAATGTGTGTGGCGGGGGTTTGGTGGTTTTTATGTAATCCTGGGCAGCACTTCTATAGTGCAGCATGGGACCCAATGGGGAGCATTTTGTGCCCCCCATGTGTACCTAAATAGGGACAACCCCCTGGGTCTGGGCACCCTGCTCACCTGCATAGGCGTCACCCCTGTGTAGCTGCAGTGGGAGCACTCACAGCTACTCCATGAACCTCTTCTTCATGTGAGCTACCAGCAGCTGCACCTCATCCAAGATGGAGAAGGACTAGTGTTCACCAGGGGTAAACCAGTGATGATCAGGCAGAGGGCAGGCCACTCCTCCTGCCGCATGGATCTCTGAACTACTGGTGCAGCAGGCACCAGTGTGGGAGGCTGCTGTGGACAAGGATCGCATAATACTGACTGCTCTCTGGGAAGGGCAGAGGAAGAAGAAACTGCACTCCCGGGATCCCGCCTCCAGCACAGCCTGTGCGCCCAGCCACTGATTGAGCAGGCTGCTTTACACTTTTCTACAGCTGAGCCATCATACTGCTATAGGGCGCCAACGTCGCCCCGCATAATGCATACTTGGGACTGGGGATGCCGCTGAAGAGGATTTCGATGGCTGCGTGAACACTGGGGGGCGAGGAAAATATCAAGAAAGAGGGGGGACGGACGACATACAACAACAAAAAATCTAAAAATATTCTGAAAACCTACGGTTCTATAAAAGGTCTATGTTAGAAGTCTATATTTCCTATTTGTTAGTCAAGGAGCAATAACTGTACGGATGTTCTTTGTATTGCGCAATTATTTTAATGGTGGATTTTGTGGATTCTCTTTCTGTCCCACGGTGTGAAAATACAGGGAAAAAGGGAATTAGGAATTCTGCACTGGTAAGTATTCACAGTACTCTCAATTGATTTATTTTGGTATATGTCCAATCAATTGTATGGGGGTGCAGCCAAAGTCAATAAGTATAGGTACAAGCAAAAAAAAAGACTGTGCACCATAGAAGAGATAATATTTTCATTGTTTATGCCATTGTGTCCACTGACCTGCTGCAAACTTGAGGCTATGTTTTCATATAACTATTTTCCAGTGTGTCTCGGCAGCTCAGTCCTCATACCATGTCATATACTGTATACATCAGATATCAAGAGCAAAGGAGAAGGTTAGTGGTAGCTTACATGTAGTTCAGGATCACCCGTGCATCTGCTGTATTGCCCGATGTTCTAGTACCGCCGGATCTTCATGAAGTGTTAGTGGGTTGTCGGTTATGAGTTGACAATGAAAACACTATTGCTTGTGTTTAAAAGCACATGGGTATATTACGATTACACATACATAGACATCAATGATTCATTGATGGTGAACAATGATAGTTTAAAATGATGATGTTACCAATTATTTGTTCCTGATATGCATTTCCCTGATATCTGAGGTACATGACGGGCTAGAGGACTGAGGCCCCAGAGACACATTGGACACCCAGCTTTAATTTTGCAGCAGGTCAGTGGACACTGATACAGAAAGAGAACCCACAACATCCACCATAAAAGAATTGTGCAAAACAAAGAACATCCCATCTACAGTTATTGCTCCCAAACGAACAGATAGGAACTATAGACTTCTAACATAGACCTTATCATAGACTCCTACACCGCAATTCTCTACCACCCAACCCCACGCTACCTTTACATAGCTCCTAACATGAGCCATCTCGGGGGGGGGGGGGGGGCAAACTGCTTTGTTCCTAGACACCCCTCTCAATGTATTGCTGCTTTCACATTGCCTAACGTTTAAGACCCTGTATTTCGAAACAATATTTAAAACGGGTCTGAGCCACTAAACCCCTTTCATATTGCAGGTGAAAACCGTTTATAATATCATGTATTGATATACCATTCACACATTCAACCCGTTTAACCCCCAAGGAACACGTTTCAAGCCATAGAATTAGAGCCGTTCACAATGCCAAAAAAATGGCTCTGAAATGGATAGAACACTGCTTTTTAACCATTTAACAAATACTGGTATTTGTTAAATGGTTAAAGCACCCTGGAGCTTTCACAGTGCAGCTCTACCTGTTTCAAAAGGCTAAAAAAAGGCAATTTACCGTTTAAGAGCTGCAGTGTTAAAGGGGTATATTGCGTTTACCTTTGTTGAAACACCTCTTTTATCAGTTAACTAGTTGAACTCCGTTGACAGCAATCATACATTGAGATACAATTCCAGGAACAGAGTATTTTGTCCCTCCAGGACTTGGTCATGTTGGAGGTATCTCCATTGTGTCAGTTATGTGGTGGTGTACAGTTGGGTATGGGACAACCAGTCGGCAGCAAGTAGGTCGACAACCATTCTATCGACATGCATTTAGGTTGACATGCAGTAAGGTCGTCAGGGTAATTAGGTCGGCACAAGCATTAGGTCGACATGGGGAAGGTCGACAGTCAAAAGGTCGACATGGTTTCAAAAAAATTGTCCCAAATATCGGCACAGTCGACATGGACACTAAAACGTAGCACCGCGTCTCCTCGCTATACTCGCCACAATATTTTATTCTGCCACCATGCCCTAGTGTATGACAGGGCATGAAATACCATCTGTCGGCACATGTCGGCTCCAAAAAAAGTTAAAAACCCCATGTCGACCTAATGCTTTTGTCGACCTAATGACCCTGTCAACCCTGCATGTCAACCTTCCTGCGTGTCGACCTTCGTGCATGTCGACCTTCCTGCATGTTGACCTAATGGTTGTCGACCTACTTCTGTCGGCCCGGTGTCTGGATACTGTACAGTTGTACTCCTGATTGTGCACATGGTTTATGATCTGCACCATCATTTGTTTTTTCTGTTCTCCTGGCTGTATGTCAGGATATTTTCACAGGGACAAATCATTGAAGAATCTGTGCTCTATTTAAAGGGACAGTACCTTTTATTATTATTTACACATTGTGTTACTTTGGAGCGCTGTTTAAGTCTTTGTTTCTTTTTTGTTACCCACTAGCACTGGTTTTGCTTTCCACTTTGACCATAAATAATTTGATTTGGTGCTGAGCCACCAACCCAGGGTACCCATGCAAGGTTCTCACGGCACCCCAGGGTTGGGAATCATTGGATAAGGGCTGTCCAACCACAGAGAGTGTCATATAAATCAGCATAAGCATAAACATCCCCATTTTCTTTTGCGCACATAATAATGAAACAAATATCAGCTTACTGTAAATTCAGCTCTGCATCATCCCCTAAGCTAGTATCTGCATTATCTGTAATTAGCATGTAGCACTTCCTTATGTCTAGTACAATCATTCTGATTCCCCAGCTGTAATAAATACGATCTAGAATTGAACATCGTTTATTAATAATGGCCCTGACTTGTGACACTTCCATATGGTATTAAGTGCAAGATATATGTATGCTGTCCAAACTCAGCAATGAAATCTATCAATGGAGAATAGAAAAAGCAGTCAAGCACACAAGCAGCGGCAGATCAGAGCATCTTGACAGAAGCGATCTTGACAGTAATGATGAGTATTTTAGCACTAGGCAGCAGTTCTATAAAAAGCAGTATGTTTTTTTTTTTTTGCAGATTTATCAGTTATTTATAATGTAAACAGCACAAGGGGCAATGTAAATACAATGGTAAAATGCAATGGTAAAAAGAAATGTTTTTTGACTCCTACCATGCTGCCGGTAATGTGAAAGCATTTCTCTGTGTAGCAAAGTGTTCGCAATTTAGCAATGTACCTGCAAAATTTTGCGGATACAATGCAGAGAGGGACCCGGCAAGCTGGGTGCTTTGAGGGGGATCTGAATCATGACCAAAATTTGGTTCGGAAAGGTGGAAAAATTACATTTTCATAGAATCGGATCTTATGTGTTTTGGATATATAAAGTATGTGGTTGTTAAAAATTGCAAGATCTGCTCTTTCTGGGAAAATATTATTACCTTCTTTACAGATCTGAACTTGGCAGGAATGAGCAAGTTGACTTGGAACCCATCATGTCCATTAATATTTTTCTATAGCTATTTGCCAGTCCCTCCATTGGTTGCCTGTATACAGGGCCGGCGCCACCACTAGGCAAATCTAGGCATTTGCCTAGGGCGCCGGCCACTGGAGGGCGGCATTTCGTCGTCCCCCCCCCCGTGCCGCGGGGGTACCTGTCCTGCGGCTGTGTATATAGAGCTTGCGGCAACGGGGGTCCCTGCAGTCCATAAGAAATAGCGCTATCCGCCTGGCTACGCGGAAGCGCTTCTGTTGTGGAAACACTGGCCGCACGCTGATTGGCTGAGATTCAGCCAATCAGCGTGCGCCGTGCGGCCAGTGTTTTCACAACAGAAGCGCTTCCGCGTAGCCAGGCGGATAGCGCTCATTACTTCTTATGGACTGCAGGGACCCCCGTTGCCACCGCCGCAAGCTTTATATACACCACCGCAGGACAGGTACACCCCCCCCGGCTCCGGGGCGCCCCCACCCCGACTCGCCTGGGGCGCTTGGGTGCCTTGCACCGGCCCTGCCTGTATACTGTAGTACCGTATTCAATATAAAATACAATATAACATACTTCTACTTACATACAAAGCCATCACTCTGACTACACCGAGCTATATCTCATTGCTTATCTCAAAATATATCCCCACCGACCTCTCCGCTCTGCACAAGGTCTGCGTCTCTCATCCACACTCATTACTCGCTCCCACTTACACTTGCAGGATTTTTGCCGGGCAGCACCCACCTTATGGAATGCCCTTTCACGTACACTAAGACTCTCCAAAATATCAAGCGTTCCCTGAAAACTCACCTCTTCAGGCAAGCTTAGCATATTCAGGACCCCCCACACAACCTCCAGTAGCATTCTCATCTAATTGCATCCCATCAGGACTGTCCTGTAATCTGGTGGGACTGCCATGCTCCGGAATTCTATCCTTATGTATCCCTCCTATTATCCCTATAGGTTGTAAGCTTGCAAGCAGGGCCCTCCTACCTCCTTTTCTGTTTGTATCTACCCAGTTTGTTTATTCACTGTTGTTTACAATTGTAAAGCACAATGGAATATGCTGCGCTATATAAGAAACTGTAAATAAATAATAAATAAATTTGCTCTAAAATAAGTTTAGACAAAAAATATAAATGAACAGAAAAAAGAAAACCTAACATAACAGCTATCATCAATAATGCAGTAAATTGACGGATAGAGACTGATATCACTTTCAAACAAAGCAAATGCCATTTAAACCTAAACCTCTGAGTTGCAAAAGGTTTGGGATTCATGTGAGTCTGATCAATAATTTACAAGAAAAAAAGGTATATGTGGTATTTCAAGTTACCGACTTCTACAACTTCTACATTATTAAATTGTAAAAGAAATTCATATCTTAAAAGAGGACATTGCCTTGTTTCAGAAAATTATATGGGCCAAATTATATGCTTACACATTTGTAGTGAATCAACATTTACATCACATTGTGAACATAGGTAGGCTAATTTTTCACCATTGCTAATTTGCTATATGTAATTTCTATATGTAGTCATCTTAATTGGTATGTACTTCTTGTCCAGCTATGGTATTTCAAAGTGCTCTTGGAACTTCAACAGGAAAATAATTCCTTTTTGCACACTGCTTTGCAGGGTTGCACCCAGGATTTTGTATCCGGCTCAGGATCAGAATGCCAGCGGGCAATTTTCAGCATCAAAATCCAGACCAGCAGCCACAACATCGGAGCTGGAATCCCAGCATCACTGGAATCCTGCTGATACTGGAATCCTGACAGCCAGTATCCCGATCATAAGTTTTCTGTGGTCTCTTAGCATTAGGCCCTGTGTGGGCTAGGTTTAGGCACTAGGGGGGTTAGGGTAAGGCTGTAGGGAGGGTTAGCACTAAAAAGGGGAATAGTTACTAAAGGGAAAGGGTTAGGCACAAATTGGGAGGGTTAAGGTTAGGCTGCAGAGAGGAGGGTTTGGGTTAGGCAGGAGGTTGAGTTAGGATTAGGCTGTGGGTAGGGAGGGTTAGAGTTAGGCACTAAAAATGGGGGGATAGATACTAAGGGGGATGGTTAG
Source organism: Crinia signifera (assembly GCF_055691185.1). Lineage (NCBI taxonomy): Eukaryota > Metazoa > Chordata > Amphibia > Anura > Myobatrachidae > Crinia > Crinia signifera. The sequence goes on from NC_139220.1 coordinate 137,789,377, forward strand.
GGCTAGGCGGTGGAGGAGGGGGGTTAGGCACTAATGGGGAGGGTTAAGGTGAGGCTGCAGAGAGGAGGGGTTGTGGGTAGGGAGGGTTAGAGATAGGCACTAAAAATGGGGGGATAGATACTAGGAGGAGAGGGTTAGGGCTAGGCTGCGGGGGTTCGGCACTAATGGAGAGGGTTAAGGTTAGACTGCAGGGGGGAGGGTTTCTATTAGGCATGGGGCAGAGTTAGGGTTAGGCTGTGGGTAGGGAAAGTTATAGTTCTGCACCACAAATTTGGGATTAGGTATTAGGGGGGGGGGTGTTGGGTTAGGCTTTGGGAGGAGTAAGCCCTTATGGGGAGGTTAGGCTGCGGGCAGGAGGGTTTGGGTTAGGCATGAGGTACAGTAAGTGATAGGCTGTGGGTAGGTGTCGTGGGTAAGGATATTTGTGGACCTGGATGAGACTGGAGTACGGGGCCCTGACTACCACAGACGAGTAGGTTTTATAAAAGGTTTATTCATATATTAGTATGAATATGACAAGATAAGAGAATGTCAATGGAGAATGTCTTGTACTGCAGGGTGGGCTGAGAGAATGCAGGCCAGACACACTAGCACTAGTACTACTGGTGATGAGCTGGAAGAATGCTGCTGGGATAGAAACACAGTGCTTGAGCGTTGCAGGCCAAACACACTGTAGCAGAGTAGTACATTGAGCATTGAGTCTAATGGTGAGCTGGAAGAATGCAGGCCAGAATGCAAAGCGTTTACAGCAGGTACAGGTAACAGGAGTGATCCGATGAGCAGAGCACAGCAGGAGCAGGTACCGGGATCTGAACCAAAGTGCAGCCAGCGGTGCAGGTTACTGAGATTGAACCAGATGAGCAAGATCATGGCAGGTGCAGGAACCAGGATTAACCAATGAGCAACAGCAGTGTAGAGCTTGTGTACCTCAGATATCTGATGGTGATATAATGCAGGTCCTGGTTTTAATGATACACTGTAGACATCAGATTATAAGTGGCAGCATGATGCATGTAATGTTTCACTGACCATTTATAAATCAGAGTGTGGGGTTCAACAAGTAGGGATCTAGTACTTTGGTGAGTGGGCACATTTTAATATACAGTAATGAGCATCTGGCATTTAGACTGATACCTGCCCAGTGCTATCTATCAAACAGCGCGTGATATAAAAGCTTTTCAGCATAGCCTACTAGTTTTCTAATGCAAACTCTACTATAAAAAAAATCCCCACTCCCAGTCTTGCTTTAATAGCAGAACAATAGTCGGTACTTATGTATTATCTGGGCTCCCATGTTAAATGCACCCCATTTTTTCATACCCCTACTATCCAACTACGCATGGAGTTGATTTTATATAGTGTGGCGAGCGCAGCGAGCCACCGTGCCCGAAGCGTGGCGAGGGGACGCGGTCTCATAAGAAAAACGGGAGCCCAGATATTACATAAGTACCCAATAGTCAATACCATTATGACTGGTTAATTAAAGAGATTGATGGAAATAGTTACTAAATGGTTATTAGCATATTTATTTAGCTATCATTCCTTATATGACATGGACACCTCCTTTTGCAGTGACACACTTTATGATATCCTAAGAATATGGGAAATAATGTGTCCCTTGACTAATAAATATGATATTGAATTCTATGAATACATTTTCTGGGAGGTCATAATTCAACATATGCTGCTGAATAAATTATGAGTTCTTTTTACAGGAGCCAGTCTAGTCATTTAAAACGAAATTAAGATTTTATTAAATTAGGTTACAGAGGGTAATAAAATACAGACTCCCATTGTTGAATATGTCAACTCAATTTAAAGGTAATTTATCAAAAACTATGGGCGAAATGTAATAGGGTGCGATTTTTTTCGTAAGAAAAAAATCGCACCAAATCGCACCTTTAAAAATCGCGTTTTTTGCCGCGAATTCGCAAATGTAATGAGATGCGAATTTGCTGCAAAAAAGCGATATGGTGCGATTTCTGGCGATTTTTAAGTCCTGAAAATGTGCGATTTTCAGTACAGTGCGCTGTGTTGAAAAAAAACGGCGTGCGGTCCCCCTCCTAAGCATAACCAGCCCCGGGCTCAAAAAGCCGGTGCTGGTATCATAAAATCAGAGGGACAAACAAATAGGGGTTCCCTTGATTTAATGAAACCAGCGCCAGGCTCAAGGTCCAGCGCTGGTTCCCAAAATACGGGGGACAAAATGACTAGGGGTCCCCCGTATTTTAAGAACCAGCACCAGACCCAACCAGCCAGCAGGGTAATGCCACAGCCGGGGGAAACTCATTATATAAGGTCCCGCGGCCAAAGCATTATCCCCGTGGCTGGTCAGCATGGGCAGGGGTCCTGGGGAAGTGGGGACCCCCCCCAATGAAGGGGTCCCCCCCCTCCAGGACTTACCAGCCCATGCTGAAAGTCCGGGGGTGTCCCCGATGCCCCTGGGCGGTGGGCATCGGGCTGATGAAAAGTGTAAAAAAAAGAATAAAAACTATTGTCTTCTACTGTAGAACTATGAGTCCCAGCAAGCCTACCCCGCATGCTGGGACTTGGAGAACCACAAGTCCCAGCATGCGGGGCATTAAAGGGCCCGCTGGCACTTGTAGTTCTACAGTACAAAAAATTGTTAAATAAAACACACTGACACCCTGAAAAATAAAAGTTTAATACATACATAACACACACATACTGATACTTACCTACCTTGAGCCCGTAGGTCGGTCCCTGGGTCCGGAGTCCGGGGCTCCAGGGCTGAAGAGTCCGGTTCCGGGGCCTTGGTCCTGGTTCCGGGGCTGGTCCGGGGTCCGGGGCTCCAGGGCTGAAGAGTCCGGTTCCGGGGCCTTGGTCCTGGTTCCGGGGCTGGTCCGGGGTCCTGGGCTCCAGGGCTGATGTCTCCAGGGTCCAGGATCCGAAGTAATCCAAAAGGGGTACCTAAGGAAGGAAATCCTACTCACCTGGTCCCCGGCCACGACCCCGGCATCTTCTCCGGCAGACGCGCTGCTCCCGGCTGGTACCCGCTCACGGACTGGAGAGGCGCAGAGATGTTTCATCTTCCGCACCTCTCCTCAGACTGATTCTATTGGCCGCCTAGCGGCCAATCAGGAGCCGACTTTCTCGGCTATATGTGATAGTGAATGGGAGCTAGTGATCAGTGCAGAAGAGAGATGCAGATCTTGTGCAGAGCTAGGTGGTCGAGTTGGGAGATATTTTTAGATAAGTAAAGAGATGTATGCTGGTGTAGTATGGTTAATAGCTTTATATATGAGTAGAAGTATTTTATATTGTATATGGTAAAACACAGGCAACCAATGAAGGGACTGACAGAGTGGATCAACAGACGATGAGCGTCTTGCTAGGAAGATCAGCCTAGCAGCAGCATTAAGAATGGATTGCAGTGGCGAGAGTCTGTTCTTGGGAAAACCATTGCAATAGTTAGTGTGGGATAATGACCCTTATTCTGATTCACTCTCAGAGGCAAATTCCTTCTCAAATGGACAAAACCATATGCACTGCAGGTGGGGCAGATGTAACATGTGCAGAGAGATTTTGATTTGGGTGAGTTATTTTGTTTCTGTGCAGGGTAAATACTGGCTGCTTTATTTTTACACTGCAATATAGATCTCACTTTGAAGTAAAACCCCACCCAAATCTAATTCTCTCTGCACAAGTTACATCTGCCCCACCTGCAGTGCATATGGTTTTGTCCATTTGAGAAGGAATTTGCCTCTGAAAGTGAACAAGAATAACCCCCATAATGATTGCATGGATAAGAGATTTAGTAGTGTCTTATGTGAGAGAGGGTCGTATATTGGATATGTTTTTAAGATGCATGTACAGATGGAGCCGGTCTCTTCCATCCAGGGGTTGATGATCGGATCGCCAACCACCATCCCCCACCAGCCGCCGGAAGGGGACGCGCACACATGAGACATGCATGCATCCCCTTGTATTGGAACTCCGTCACTGGTCCTCGCCGTGGTCCCCCATCTCCCTGCTCTCCCCCCTAACCCTGTCCATCTCCCTGAAGTGGATACGGGCAGGGTTCGCGTCCCCCACCGCACGGTAACTGGGACGGACGTGCATGAGCGACGCTTGCGCATCCCAGTCAGATGGAGCGGCATCTCACCAACGGATGACCCCAAGGCAGCGAGCTTGTGGGGTACATTGCAAAACTTAATTTCACATCTTAAAATTTCCAAATTTTATTCACTTCCCCTCTTCCTTTGAAGAAGCCACATATATAAATTTACACGCACACACATCTATTTCTTTTGGATATTTACTAACAATTTCTAGACATTTAATCTACCAACTACTTATGGAGAGCTTCTTCATGTGTATAACCTTTTACCCACATTATATCCATTTATTATCCATGGAATAACCAATGCATTTATGATGTTGATTATAATTGTTTTAGATTGATTTTGGGAATGCAGCCTGTGATCCTATATAATAAAAGCCTAAAATTGCTTCTCACCTCTATGGTACACCGGTGCCCACTAGATAGCATGGTCTGTTCGGATGCACACACACACACACACACACACACCCACATGCACAAGCTTACATGCACACACCCACCTACTCAACTTAGCATGACATAGTCATTTGTCATTTTTATGGGCTGGTGACTGGTATTATCGTAGTCTCAGATGCAAAGTTTTTTGTTTTGTTTTTTGGCACCCTGCTCCTCCATAAACAAGCAAACATCTCATCCATCAAACACCATGAGAAGCTTTTGCCATGAGTTTCTCTAAGTATGGAGAATAGATGAAACCATTGTACACTATACTATTTTTTATTATAAAATTGTGTATCTTATAATGCAAATTTGTTGGTTTACTAAAAAATCATTGATCTATTTCATTTACTGAATTTATTCTTAAATGGCTGTGCAGATCACTGACCCATGGTTTTCCAACTCTGCTGCTGATCAAAACAGGTAGGGGGCGCTGTGCACCTTTTAGTATCAGAAAATAATGGCTCAAATATTTTATATTAGCTATTGTGAGCAGATTCATGTATTTATATATAAAACAAGATGAAAGAATTATATTTTATCTCTTAATATTTAAACATTCAACGAATAGGAAGATTCTTTGCATCAAACAAGCAGATGATCTCTTCAGATTTCATGTCTGTAAGCAGTTACACCTGTAACATTACATCCATTCATACAAAGCATGGTAGGTGTCAATGTTTCCAATATTCCATTTTTTATTTATCCACAATTTCTTGTGCAAAAATGCACATAAAACTGAATTATTACAAATGTGATCTGTTTGCTCAAAGGGGCTAATTTGGCTTATTGTGTATGTTTTTGCATTTTTTATAAGTTAATCATACTAAAAAAATGATAATAGATAGACTCTTATAATCGGGTAATTAGTACCCCTCTCCCCCTCCTCTTGGTGCCCCTGAATTTACCCTTAGAGCTACCTCTGACATGTGTATCATCTCCACTATTATAACTAGAGTTGGACTGGTGAGAATGGGCACTGATATATCTCCTAGTGCACTCCACGGCATGAAGGTCTTCCTGTATGCATCAGTTACTTGTTGCAGCAGAACCATGTAATTGTGGCTGACGTGCCACTACTGTAAAGATTCCCCCTTTTCCCCTTCATGTCCCAATCCAACACTGAACCACTATGCATTGCCACCTACAAGACATGTGCTGTGCCGCTACCCACCTATAGAATTTCTTTCCATTGTTTCTTCAATCATTTAATGCTTTAACAATCTGAAAACCCACCTCTTTACAAGACTCTACAGGGCAGCAACATACTGGCAGTCAGATTCCCGATGGATCACCATAGTAAGTACCGGGGTTAGGGTTAGGCACTAGGCAGAGGGTTAGGCTATGGTAGTGTCGGAAGTTTACTATAAGCCTATGGGAAAGGATGGTTAGGATTATGCTAATATTCTTGCTGTTTTTTGGGATTCTGAATGCCGCTGTTGGCATTCTGACAGTTGACATCCTGTCCAGGGCCAGATTAAGCCTTCGGGGGGGGGGGGGGGCAAAGGGCAATTGCAAGGGGGGGGGGATGATTAATATAACCATGAATAAATATATATATATATATATATATATATATATACACACACACATACAGGTGTGCTCATAAATTTACATACCCGCCTAGCGTAATTTGTAATTTTCTGGCCATTTGTCAGAGAATATGATTAACTCACAAACTTTTTTTTCACTCATGGTTGGGTGAAGCCATTTATTGTCAAACAACTGTGTTTACAATTTTTACATCATAATGACAACAGGAACTATCCAAATGACCCTGATCAAAAGTTTACATACCCTGGAGATTTTGGACTGATAACATGCACACAAGTTGACACAAACAGGTTTGAATGGCTACTTAAGGTAACCATCCTCACCGGTGATCTGTGTGCTTGTAATCAGTGTGTGTGTATGAAAGGTCGGTGAGTTTCTGGTCTCCTGAAAGACTCATGCATCTTTCATCCAGTGCTGCACTGATGTGTCTGGATTCTGAGTCATGGTGAAAGCAAAAGAATTGTCAAAGGATCTGCAGGAAAAGGTAATTGAACTGTATAAAACAGGAAAGCGATATAAAAAGATATCCCAGCAATTGAGAATGCCAATCAGCAGTGTTCAAACTATAATTAAGAAGTGGAAAATGAGGGATTCTGTGGAAACCAAATCACGTTCAGGTAGACCAACAAAAATTTCAGCCACAACTTCCAGGAAAATTGTTCGGGATGCAAAGAAAAATCCACAAATAACTTCAGCTGAAATACAGGACACTCTGAAAAAAAAGTGGCGTGGTTGTTTCAAGATGCACAATAAGGAGGCATTTGAAGAAAAATCAGCTGCAAGGTCAACTCACCAGAAGAAAGCCATTACTACGCAAATGCCACAAAGCATCCCACTTACAATACTCCAAACAGCACTGAGATAAGCCTCAAAACTTCTGGAAGTCATTTGGAGTGATGAGACCAAAATGTAACAACCCTAAACATTACATTTGGAGAGGAGTTAACAAGGCCTATGATGAAAGGTACACCATTCCTACTGTGAAACACAGAGGTGGATCGCTGATGTTTTGGGGATGTGTGAGCTACTAAGGCACTGGAAACTTGGTCAAAATTGATGGCAAGATGAATGCAGCATGTTATCAGAAAATACTGGAGGAAAATTTGCCCTCATCAGCCCGGAAGCTGCGCATGGGACGTACTTAGACGTTCCAACATGACAATGATCCAAAACACAAAGGACAAATCGACCTGTCACTGGTTACAGCAGAATAAAGTGAAGGTTCTGGAGTGGCCATCTCAGTCTCCTGACCTCAATATCATTGAGCCACTCTGTGGAGATCTCAAACGTGCAGTTCATGCAAGACAGCCCAAGAAATTACAGGAACTTTTTACCAAGAAGAATGGGCAGTTTTACCATCTGAGAAAATAAAGAGCCTCATCCACAACTACCGTAAAAGACTTCAAGCTGTCATTGATGTTAAAGGGGGTATATCAACTTTTGATCTGGGTCATTTGGGTAGTTTCTGTTGTCATTATGATTTTAAAAGAGTAAACACAGTTGTTTGACAATAAATGGCTTCACCCAACCACTAACAATGAGTGAAAGAAAAGTTTGTGAGTTAACATTCATATTCTCTGACAAATGGCCAGAAAATCACAAATTCTGCTAGGGTATGTAAACTGACAGGCTCAGCACTGCCTCTGATTAAAAACCTTCCCATGATGAGGCCGCTGCTGCTGTCCTCCATGGGCCTCCATGGACCTGAGAAGCATATGATGAGCTCCACCAAGCAGAGCTCAGCACAAGCCTCTCAGCCTCTGACCTCTTGTGCAAAGTCTCATGGGACTTAGTCAACCCTCAGTAATGCACTGCACACTTGTGCAGTCAGTGTGCCTTCACTCCTGATGCTCAGCACCATTAATCATTTTCACATTGGCAGATAGGTGAAGCTGCAGCACTACCCTACTCCCATGCACAAAACCTTTAGCTAAGGAGTGTGAAAAAAACACTCTGAAGTCGAGGGGGGGGGGGGTGTTATTGTGTCACACACCCCCCCAGCAGCAGCAGCACACACCTAGCATGTGCTGTGTTTGGCATGAGCTCTCACGCTGTCAGTGAGACGCTCATGCTGAGCCTGCTGTCAGCACAACACATGCTGTAGAGGTGTAGCTGCTGCTGCTGCCCGGGAGGGACAGAGGGGGAAGGAGGGACGGAGGGGGATCGGACCAGGGCCCCGCCAGGCCCCTCTAGCAAGCAAGGGCCCGGGTAATTAGTACTCGCTACCCGTTCCTCTCAGCTGCCCTGCGTATCGCAAGCAGAAAGTCTTGGCTGCCTTCACTATATAGTGCAGATCTGCACTATATAGTCAAAGTTGTATACTATGTATACTATATATACTGCACCATATAGTCAGATTTTTTACTTGAAACTATACTATATCAGATATCAAATATATTTGTTTATACCCAAACTTAAAAGTTATATCTAAATATTTATTTTTCTGATATTTATTAATGATCACTTGTATTAATTCTGATTGTTTCGTTTTCATTATCATTCTACTTTAAGGAGTTAGAATACTCTTGTGCACCTATAATAACTGTATGCCATAATCATCATTATTTGCATTAGTTTATTTAGTTAATTGTAGTTATAATGACATGTGCAGACCGAACTAGAATCGTAATAATATAAAGAAAGCCAGTAAAAGAAGAAGTGCAGTAAACCTCTTTTATCAAAGTCATGAGATGTATATATTTGTCCCGTAAGGAAGAAGATATAAGAAATGTCTTCCATTAGAGGAATAACATGATGGTAAGATGACACTTGTATAACTGGAAGGCCGTGACAAGTCAGTTTCTGAAGTGTTGGATTTCTGTGATCTGGTGTTTGTCATCTCTTCTCTTAAAAATTATTAGTTTTATTTTAAAATACACATACTCTGTACATACTGAATGCTGGCTGGCAATGTAAATGAACCCATATAAAACACACATTTTTGGTATTTCTTTTTGCCATGAGATCTAGAATGTGCTTCCCCTTTTATAATTTCTCCAGATGTTGCACAAATGAATTATTGTTCTCCTTGTGTCTAGGAATGAGCTTGCTCAGCAGTCTGACCTGTGTGGGTGGGAACAAAGAACTTAAACACGCCTGACTTGAGTAATGTTTTACTGTATGTTGGGAGAAAAATGTTAAAATCAAGAACGAGCTCAGTGTTTGCACATTTGATATTTACTGCATCATTTTTATGTTTCTTGTTGTTGTTTGTTTGGGATGATTATTTTCATGTATTGAGAGTTATCACCAGAGATGTGTGTTTGGTCCTTGTGAATGAATATGCTTTACATGACTAAAACCCTACTGTGCATCTTGCAATAGCTCCATACATTTCAATTAAAGACTTAATAGCTGTCATACATTAAACTTGTGAAATCCTTGAAAAACAAACAAGATACTGAAGTACCCGGCTTCACTTTAATATATATCAACCAAAGGAATGGAGGTGCGCTAGCTTTACAGCCTCATAATTAAAACCTGCTTCAGCTTTTTAGGTTTCAGTTCCCAAAGTTTGTGTCAAACAGTCCAGGGATTTTAGGCACTAGACCTTTGTTCACTCCAATTCCGCTGCTTTCCAACCTTTACAATGGGAATCCGGGTCCCACCGGGATTAAGACAGATCTGGAAGGGAAGACGGAAGGAAGCGCTTCATAGTGCTTTTTATTCAAAGGTTACAATCACTTTGTAAAATTCAATTACAATGTACAACTCATACCCTGTTCTACATCATTGTGGGCTAGAACTACCACGTGGTTGTATTGTATATTACCGCATCCACCGCCAGTCTCTCCTCAGTGCGATTGGGTTAGGGCTGCCGCGACCACAGGTTTTGAATATGGAGCTGCAATGTAGCCTCAGGCTCACTCAGATGGCCAATGGTTTCACAGACTGATACAATGTTGTGTCTCAGGAAACAAATGCCAATTACAGAAGCAGACAGGGTGTGTCTATTTACACTAGACTCCTCCTGCAGCAGTAGCATATTTTCACATTGTTGCTGCATCCAAAGATGCATGTCTGCAGTTGTGCAGTATGTGAAGTGCTACAATGTAGTGGCCGTTGCTTTTCCTATTGTGCTTCTTATACATATTCAGACTCAATCGCATATTTCCGCATCAAAGAAGCTACACTGCTAGGCACGCTCCAGGTATCTCGCACCCCATGGAGTATTGAGGACACATCTTTGGTATATAAAACATACATTTACATTGAACAATGTAACAGTGACGAATAACAGTTAAGTGAAATCTACTTATATTATTTTGAAATGACAATGGAAGTGAATTTACAGGACCACTTCTAAAACAACATGACATAAGATATTGTTTAACTAGTAAGCACGCCCGAAATGCTTCGAAAGCTATTAGATGTAGTTTCACTTGCCTCTGTGAGAGAGAGAAAGAGATGTAGTCTCACTTGCTGCCAAAAGATGGCAGTGTTTCGGAGACACAAGGGGGCAGATGTATCAATATCCTTTTAACGTTGATGAAATAACGGGTCCCGCTTCTCCTGCATAACGAGGAGAAGCGGGCACTCGTTATGGGGAGATGTATTAACATCCCCAATCCGATAAGGAGAGCCGTTATGCCCAGTGTTAACGGCTCTCCTTTTCGTCTCCCCCGGCGCCCCGCGCATGCTCAGTGCGCTTCTCCCCCCTGTCCGGCTCTAATGGGCATGCGCGAGATCTCGCAAAAAACGCGAGATCTTCAGCGCAGCCCGAGCCAGACGCAGGGCTAGCGTTGTCCCCATAGTGGGGGATAGGACAACGCTAGCCCTGAGCTGGTGAAGCGGCCGGGGCGAATTAACGCCTTGAAGGCTGTTAATACATCGCCCCGGCCGTTAATCCCTGGGGGGATTGCAGGGGACAGCCCCGCCGAGCGTAACTCGGCGGGCTGGCACTAGTGCACTGATAAAGCAGATATTTATCTGATAAGCTTAGATATGATTAATAACCCAAACCAAATTTATTTACTTTATTACCCTTAAATATAACGGCAACGCTGAAATGATTGCACACCCACACAACCTTGTTATAAAAGGTATGACAATGCTTTACTTAAAGAATAGCTTCATTACAGATATTTGCAAATGCAGACTAACACAAGAAACATAAAATTGATTAGCTAATACTTAAACAGTAATTCTAAATCAAATCAAAATGGACACCTTTCAAGGACAGTGATCAGCCATGATTAAACCTCCTTCATAATTACCTCCAGCCCCCCCGTGCTTGCTGGTTCTTCCTCAACTGCCTTTTCCCTCCTTCTATCACTCTGATATTTAAACCTTTATCACATTAATTAATTAATTACTCATAAGCATTGAGTCTTATTGGAAAGCTCTGCTTTCAATCATGATGTCATAATTAACCCAACACCCAACTTCAGTGGCCTTGTGGGTCTACGCATGTGTGGCCTTGTTCCCATATTATTCAGTTTGTGGAGTCTAGGTGTCTGTCCTTGTTCTCTGTTACATCAATAAGGCATTCTTAAACCCAGAAATCCAAAACAATATCTCATAAGAAATCACTTATTTCAGCAGTATTCTGACTCCACACGCCATCTTGTAACGAGATATGCAAGTCGTGCCTAACAAAATGGCTGCTGCTTCTAACATATAATAACTGTTTAGCGCAAAGGGAAGGCCTCATACGCAATGAATAGTACATTGTGCAACAAGCTAAAGTCATCTGCAGCAATAATAACAATATTTGAGAAAACAGAGTATAACAAAAGTATATAATTATTGATGCGTTATTTCAGTTTTAACAGTCCATCCTCTGAACTTCTCCAAAGAAAGTTCATATCTCTTGCAAAACGCATCATTTGTTTCTCTCTTAATACATCGGAAAACCTTCTTGAAGCATTTCACTAGTATACAGAAAAATCAATAATATTATCTTGGCAAAAACATTAAACTTCTTAAAGCATATATAACATTGACTTATGCGAACCAGTTATTGGGGTTCAACCAAATAAACCAACTGTAGGGAATCACATCACTCACACCTGTTCAATAAACTAATTTTTAACCCAAATAATTTCATTCAACTTTCCTTTTAATGTCACCATCCGTTTAGTATTTGTGATGCTTGTACCATATTTTAATTTTATTCACAAATTCAAATACAATTTTATAAACTTGGGATAATGTAAATAAGTGTGTTTCTTTAATATACCATGTGTTACTTTCAAATCTTCATGTTGAATCACCACTGTATTAATTAGTAAAAGTAAAATTTATTACAATAGATCCTGTTTGTAACCATTTAGAAACCTTATAATCCTTGTGGTAATGTCCATGGCTTATGAGACAGTATGTTTGAGAAAACATCATAAGAAACAATTCAATGAGTACCCCTTTTTTTTATCTAGATGTTATACTAGCACACCCAACTCTGTCACATAACTACATGTTTTGTTGTACTCCAAAATATCTCCTGTTATTACACTCTTTACCAATTTTAAACCTAGGGAGAGTCAGTAACCTTATTGTTCTTTTTATCAGCTCATGATGAGCGTCTTAAAGAAGAAATGTCAGTTTGCATATAGATATTATATTTGCACCATTGTTACCATCCTTACTCAGAATGCCTCTTCTTTACCGATACCTTACTAGATGTATTCTATCAATGGTTCCTGTGTGGGCGTTCTCAGTTACTTTTATGTTATTACTCATATATTTATTTTAAACCTTCTAATTAGTTTAACATATTGGCTATCAGTATTTTATCACCATCCTCTGATGCATACCGAAACCTGGGAGCATCAGTAGTATGATGTATATGTGTGTCTGTTATGATTATACTTGTGGGATTAAAATTAAAAGCAGAAGTAGAATACACCATCATGACTCTAGTAATACCTCTTTGATAACTATACACACTGTCCTTGCCAGCAACCAATCCCTGGTAACCCTCATTCACTATAAAAAAATGAAAACTTAAAAAAACAAAAAAATGACTTCTTCAGTTAGTTAGTGTATGGGAAACTTGGTCACTCATGGGGATCATTGTTTTACACCTTGTCCACAACCCGCAGGGACACCACTAAGGGTATCCCCCGATTCCGTGGACCTCTTCTTGCCCACAACCCGCAGGGACACCACTAAGGATGCCCCCCGATTCCGTGGACCTTGTCTTGGTCTGTGTGGGGGCCCTGGACAGGCCCATCATCAAATAAGTTTATTAAGTTAGAATCACAGTCACAATATTTATCTGCATCAGTTTATTTTTCTTTCAACTGATATCACCACCAGGTCGGAAACCTTCTTGCAGTGAGACGCATTAATTCAATTGGTTTGTTTCACAGGGACGGGTCTTGCCTTTGATCTACGAGACTTTTAATTGTAAGAATTTTCTCACCATTGCATAGTCTCCAGGCTGGACCTTATAACAACATCCCTTCATAAGCTTGTTTGCTTTTCTGGTAAAGTATTTAGATGATGTGAGAATTAGAGTGACAAGTCTGCTGCTGGATGTTGAATAGGGTTTGCTGGTCTCCCAAAAAAAAATGTATATATCAATTAAAATAATGATCTTATAAGGGGACAGGTTCAGTGGCTGCTGAGGAGTAGTGTGAATGTCATACAAAAGTGAAGACAAAACTTCAAGTCAACTCATGGTAATTTCCACACCCACCCTAAATTATGTGTTCTCAATATGCATTTGTTAACATGTTCAATTTTGACTAAAACCTTTTAGTGAGTGGTGAGTGCAACCAACCTTCAATACCCATATATTGATTTATTCCTTAGAATACCTTTCCTGTCAAATATGTACCTCTATGATTTTTTTTTAATACCATATACCTTATGGGATAACATATCTGAACACAAATTTCTCAATAAATTTCTTTGCTGTAAAGGATGCTGTACATGGGACAGCTGGGATGTTCCTTATAATCAAGATAACATATCAGATACCATTTAAATATAATGACAATTTTATATGCATGTAAATTCCAAAAAAATATTTTTAACCTTAGGAATGGACCAGTGGTAGGAGAAATGTTTGATGGTTCTATAGGAATAATTTTCCTGAGTCCATTCTTCTGCAGATGCGTTTGGGCCTCTGCATAAGATGAAATCAACATACATGCCCTCTCTCTCCTTACATGGGTCATCCCATGGGCAGCTTCCGCATATGCCAGGAGGAGGGGTTTGAGGAGCTACTGATCTGCCCCCACCATCTTTACATAGGCCATTAGCCTTTTGACTGCATCCATTCATCATCCATTGGCACATTCCTGTTGATGCTTTATGAGCTTCTGCTAAAAAAACATTAAATTGTATAGTGATGTGATTCACAACAGTGGCAATCTTATTTTTGTTACCAAGTGCAACAAGATCACTTTATAACATGTGAGCTTGACACTTAACAACTACTGCCTTTGCAGGGAGTTGCACAGCCTCAATGAGCTCCTTTACTTGCTGTGATATTAGCGTATTATATCATAGCAAAATCACGATGGAAAATGAGGATCTCTAAATCCAATACTACCGCATATCCCGTATATGGCCATCCTGAGTCTCCTTGTTGGTGACAACTACAATCTTTGTAGATGGTAGTGGCGTGTCAGAGATATCAGGTCTAATTGGAGAAATTTTGCTTTAAATATTCCTCACAATCATGTTCTAAATCCTGCCTCTATTCCATCCTCTGGGACTCCCGGGTCCCACCAGGTAGCAGAGTAGCAGGATTTAGCGTACCACACCTGACAATGGTCAGGTCATGTGGCGCTGGGAGCAAAAGTTCCCAACGAGAGAACCATGCACTGGAAATGTGTCTTGTCCGTGAAGAGTTCATTAGAAAAGATGTAGCATTAGAGACACATAGTGTGCGGTGTTCTGTAATTTCTATACAAAGGCTGCAGCAGCCGCCACAGTCCTTAAACATGTTGGTAAAGCAGATGCCACTCGGTCAAGTGTGCAACTGTAGCACCTGATGGGTCTATGTGAACCCCCATGTATATGTGTTCAAACTCCCAAGGCCGCTGCTTGTTGTTCATTACAGTAAAGACAGGTATATGATAAATCTGATATATCCAGTGCTGTGGCTTCTGTCAGTGCGTGTATCAGAGCCTCAAATGAAGCAATTATGTCAGTATATTGTACTTTGTCAGCTCTGTGTCAGTTAGATTTAGTAGTAGTAATAGAAAAGGTGTCAGTAAGAGAATCCTGTAAAGAATTTAAACACATCATTTGGATCATAAACATATTGAATCAGCATTGTGGTAGCAACCATGCAACTAATTGAGGGACATAGTGGGGCTGTCAATAAAACTTTGGCTTAATTGAGTCCACGTATATTGGACTGTGCTGTAAATAAATGTAGTAAGTCCTGACTATCTGCTATATGATAGTAAGAAATATGCAGATCATAAATCAATGATTAGATGACTGTAATACTTCCATAACTGTAAAGTGAATTGATTTGCACTAAAAAAAATAATCAGAATAATCGCATTGGGTAGATAACCTACAATAACAGAGTGTTGCAAATACTATGGGTATTAAATAGTATGCGTTGTTGTAAAATTTGAAAAAAAACTATTTCTTGTGGTCCATAGATGTTTAGAAACTTGTGATATGATTAGTAATTAAAAACTCATCAAAATACTAATTGCTTAATGCCCTATGAGCATCACTCATATCCTCTAACCCCGTGAGGGTCCTCATATCGGTCAGTGCCTTCTGACAGCAGTCTCTCATGGATTCCTGTTAATAATACACAATTTCTTCCAAACCACTCTGAGAAAAAAACAATCATTAAATCATTACAAATATTTGAGAGAATATCATGATTAGTTGTGCAGCAAATGCGATTTACTAGTAGCAGAACCCAGTAGTGCTGCACCTAATTGTGACCTCCATTCCTTATTTGTGGGCTCATATGCATGACCAATGGATCTAGTAAAGTGGCAACATGCAATCAGATAAATAAGTAAGCATAAAAATGCAACTCAATATGCATCTTATAATAATCACTATAAAATCTGCATTTTTCAATAAGGGCTTTGATAAGGATCCTGCAGAGGTACCTGCAGACTCAATATTTTTTCTAAATAATTTCTAGTGGCTCAGTAATAATAATAATAATAATAATATTTTTTTTTTTTTTAAAACACTTGCTTTTTCTGTGCAAAATTAAATGCATCAATTTGTAAATTAATCTTTTCTCTGGAATGGTCACACCTCTATTGGCTGGGATTTAATTAATAAAACAAGCAAAAGCAATAGCATTATTAAGCTCAGACATCCTATTAGCATTTGTCATTTGGGAAAAAAAAAATGGCAGTTTTTAAACAGATGTTGACAAAACAACATTATCACTTGAGGGAAGCAATGGGGAGGGGGCTGGAGGTCATCCTTGGGTATGGCTGATCACTGTCCCATACAGAACATTGCAATAACTTTAATCTATTCATTGTGCTTTTTCAAAAGGGTAAACAATATCTTCAATTTTAAAATCTTTCATGTCCTTGTTATGGAAAACAGTTCTGTAACACTCCTTGGATATTTCACATCATTTAGGAATAAAACTTTACTCTCTTATCAATCTCATTAACCATTTCCTGCCTTTAATCTCCTACAGAGTTATTTCTGATGTTACTCTCACCTCATCACTGAAAAAAAAAACTTCTTCCCTTCTGCTTTTTCAAAAATAAACAAAAAATTTCAAAATTATTCTTTTTTTTTTCCCCATTTTTCTTTTCTCCCTAAGGCTCTAAAAAACATATCACCTCTCCTCACTTCTCACTGAACAGAATTAACCCCTCAGTGGGACAGTACAATCTTTCCAAACATATGTGGGTTAGTGGGATATACTATCTCAATTCTTGAAGCTTTCACCACCTGTCACCAGACCATTGCGCGTTCACTCTCATCAAATAATCATTACCTCACAGGTGCATCATCATCGCCAATTCCAACTAACTATGACCAGCATAGTATTTTCTATTCCTTCTCACTTGCTCACACTAGTCACATACTCAGAGAACTTTCTGTGATCCCATACAAATGCTTAAAAAGGTGTTACCTCTTTCAAAGACAAAAATGTAAATAAAATAAATGAAAAATGTCCCCAAAAAACCTAACCTAGCGTTATATGTCACCCAAATGTTATCATACCTACGCTGCGTTATGTGTCGCCCAATGTTATCACACCTACGCTTTCCACGCTGCGTTATGTGTCACCCAATGTTATCACACCTACGCTTCCACGTGTCCCACCCCCACCCTGTCTTCTTTTATTATGTTTCCCCATATATTCTACCTTGTACGTAGGTGGCAGATACCCCCTGTGAATCTCGCTACCGGTCAGCACTCTTCACAGGAAAAAATCAACTCATCAAATCAGAAAAAAATTATATGCAATATGTCATTCTTTGTTACCATATCTGCACATTGTCTAAGTGATCATTACACGATTAGATCACTATCTCCCCTTGTTATCTAGCTAACTGTGGCCACAGTATTAACCCCTTAAGATACTCTATAAATTTAGTACCCTCCCCTTTCAAAACAAACAAAATTAAATTAACACAAATCAAAAACAAAACAAAAATTGGCTTAAAGAAAACCCCACAGCCTTGAGTCAGTTATCACTGATTACCTTCCATTCATAAGAATAAAAATAAACCCAGGATTTATCTGCGCATTACTCAAGGTATATCTGATTCAATATATGTATCCAGATCAAACAAATAGGCAATAGAAATTGCCAACAGAAAACACGGTCTAATATGTCAATATGAACCTTTAAGAATAGATGTTATATTGGACTTCTATCTCATCGATATATATCACTTTTCTTATCCAAAATGTATTACTCATTAAATGAAAAAATACATTGAATTCACATGATCATTTCCTGTTTCTTCACCTAACATGGACAACTCCTTATCTCGCATTACATCAACTGAATCCATCACTTTAGAGTTTCCAACTCACAGCTGCTTTGTTTAATAAACCCAAAAAAATTTAATCAAAAACCCATAGCAGAAAAACATCAGTCCTACATTACAGACTTCATCTCCGCAAGACAGGAGACCAAAAAAACTTTACAATGAGATAAACTCGATCTTACTTTCTTTGTTATAAACAATATTCCAATTAACTTTATTTATTCTGGTGGTAAAAATGAACTGTTACTTGGCTTACAATATTAGCGTCTACTCCTTTAAACTCTGTATTTTAACTGACCTCTGTCTATGGATATAAAGAAATTATCTCAAATTGTTATTGTAATCCGACTGCTTGCTAGCTCTAACAATGCAACGTATACTTAATTATTTATTAACATTTTCTTATATAAACCATATACAGTAGACAATCCGGGGGTTTCCAAACAATACAGATTATGGATAAATCATGCATTCCATTTCTTCCACATGTTGCTGGCCAGACAACCAGAAAGAGACGTAAATGCACAATCTCCTCTACCTATCTCTAATCACCAAATTATAAGCACGGAAAAACCTACAACAAATATATGCAACTTCTTTAAAATGTATAGATTGGACAAACAAAGAAACTCTAATTATCAAAACAACCGCTACAGATTAGTTACTTCAGCAATATCCTCAGCAGACAATATACATCAAACAATCTAACCGCGGTCAAAAAATAAAAACAAACAAAAAAAATACTGTCATTTAAAGAATATTTTTTTTTTTAAAAAGTAGAAAATTTATTGCCAGCATAACCTTTATACCAATATGCTTGCTATAGTCTGCATGCTTTGCAAATAAACTAAAGAAATACTCTTCCTGACCCAAGCAATGTTGTTTACAACTTCTTGCCAAGTTTCTCGCAGCTCTCCTTATCTATTCTCTGACACAGAGAAGAAATGGGCGATGCGGGGGGGTTTAGCAAGCTGACAGTCTGCAAAATGCAGCGTTGTCTTTCCATGCCTTAAATTACGATCTATTTGTTTTATAATTAAATAGCGAATCTGCTTCAAGTAATTGTGGATTACCATACCTTAACAGATGTTTGAGAAGATTAGGGTACACAAATGCACCGACTTTAAAAAAATTCTACACATTTTTTTTTTTTTCCAATAGCTAATTTTTTTTTCAAACTTTGATCTTCTCAATAACTGATAAAATATGGACACCAACCATCATTGAATCTCGCTGGGGCCTCCAACTGATAAAGCAGATATTTATCTGATAAGCTTAGATATGATTAATAACCCAAACCAAATTTATTTACTTTATTACCCTTAAATATAACGGCAACGCTGAAATGATTGCACACCCACACAACCTTGTTATAAAAGGTATGACAATGCTTTACTTAAAGAATAGCTTCATTACAGATATTTGCAAATGCAGACTAACACAAGAAACATAAAATTGATTAGCTAATACTTAAACAGTAATTCTAAATCAAATCAAAATGGACACCTTTCAAGGACAGTGATCAGCCATGATTAAACCTCCTTCATAATTACCTCCAGCCCCCCCGTGCTTGCTGGTTCTTCCTCAACTGCCTTTTCCCTCCTTCTATCACTCTGATATTTAAACCTTTATCACATTAATTAATTAATTACTCATAAGCATTGAGTCTTATTGGAAAGCTCTGCTTTCAATCATGATGTCATAATTAACCCAACACCCAACTTCAGTGGCCTTGTGGGTCTACGCATGTGTGGCCTTGTTCCCATATTATTCAGTTTGTGGAGTCTAGGTGTCTGTCCTTGTTCTCTGTTACATCAATAAGGCATTCTTAAACCCAGAAATCCAAAACAATATCTCATAAGAAATCACTTATTTCAGCAGTATTCTGACTCCACACGCCATCTTGTAACGAGATATGCAAGTCGTGCCTAACAAAATGGCTGCTGCTTCTAACATATAATAACTGTTTAGCGCAAAGGGAAGGCCTCATACGCAATGAATAGTACATTGTGCAACAAGCTAAAGTCATCTGCAGCAATAATAACAATATTTGAGAAAACAGAGTATAACAAAAGTATATAATTATTGATGCGTTATTTCAGTTTTAACAGCACGTTAGGTGCGCTAGTGATACATTAGCAAAATCGTAATCCCCCCCAGTTAACCAGCGTTAAGTGCATTTTTGCACTTAACGCTAGTTGATACATCTGCCCCAAGGACACTAGACACTATATATATATATAGAGAGAGAGAGAGAGAGAGAGAGAGAGAGACGGTACATCAGAGCAAGAGCAAAAATGGGGTATTTGAAGGAAGTAGAGGCGGGAAGGACAGAACCCAGTATTAAATGATCAGGTGCAATATTAATAGACTCCAGATTATCTGAAAAATGCTGGATTGAAGTAGAAATTCCATCTACTTATTTGCAGTCAATTATTCCCCAGAATAGGAGAGAAAACATGAAATTTGGCAAGGAAAGAACCTAGCAAAAAAAGCATCAGAGCTTTTAGGTGCAAATAATAATATATATTATTTTAATGAAAAATGTAGCAAGCTAAAAATCAGGAAGAGGAAGAGATTGTATACAATATTAACATATTTCCTTAGCTACATATACAGTACAGTCAAGATGACTATTAGCAACAGCTTGTGCTGACCTATGAAAGGATGTGGTCGCAATACTAAACTTAAAGAGAGAAAATTCAATATTAAACAAACTACCATTATACTGTATGTACAGTATAAATTAGGAGTTCCATTTAGGATCAGACACTTTGGGCCAAATGTAATAGGGTGTGGGAATCAGAACGTTTTTGGGAGAGTTCTCCCTTTTTTTTTTTTAAAGCGGCAATCATTTTCATGGCAAAATCAACCTGGTTTTGCACTGTAAATGATTGCTGCCTTAAAAAAAATTAGAGAACTCTCCCAAAATCTCTCACTTTCTGGTTCTCACTCCCTATTACATTTGACCCCATGTATGAAATTACACAGTCAAGAATAGTGAAAAAAATAAGGTGCTTCGCAAGTGAAAACCCCATGTAAGCCTCTAATTCAAAGCAGTGTAATTACTGTATTGTACCCACTTCCTGGGATAATATATCTCAAGTTTCATAAAGTGAAACCAACAGATGGACACAAATGCCTGAAGAGGAAATAAAATCTATGCACGACAACCAACCTGGTTACTCACTGAACTGTCAGCAGGGACGAAAGCCATAGGCTGCAAATAGCTATATCAAAGACAAGTGTAACACAGATGGCAAAATCCAACATTACAAAGCCTCAGCTGTTGAATAGAAGTATTGGACTATAGCAATAGCTGCAGGCTGAGTGTGACATGAGATGCTATACTTGATGGACAGTAAGTGACACTGTATCCTATGCTATTACTGTCTTGTCTGTCTATACTCTCTTGTTCTTTCTACAATTTTGTCATTAATCATCCATGCAGAAATGAGATAACAATAAAATAGATTTTACTGACTTCTAAATTTGAAAGGTATTAGTTATTTTTGCAAAACCTACCTTTTTAGTTATTTTTTAATTATTGCAAGAACATGTATTTTTAGTTAACAATATAATTATGTTCCAACTGTAGATCTTAGCTAGTCTAGGACAGAAAGAAGTTTGCCACTGTGTGGTGCACGACACAGTGACAAACTTCTTTCTGTCCTACTCTAAATAATACTTAGCTTTGTCCATGGTAGCACACCCCTGCAATTAGCAACTATATCTATAATCTTTATCTAGCAGGGGGCCACCCTAATGTGATTATTGAGACTCTCCTGGTCTTGTGCGATGGACCCCCAACTATAAGCTGTTGATCTTAGCTAGTCAAAAGACGTGTGGATATATTGGAAGTGACCTATGTGAGACTGCACTTAAACAGAAATTCAACATAGATAGCCATTGTACATAGTTACATAGTAGGTATGGCTGAAAAAAGACTTGCGTCCATCTAGTTCAACCTAGTATAGATTATCCATTGCTGATTTGGTAGGTTCTGATATTTTACAGACAGATTATATTTCTTATTTGTACCCATGGATGTTTCTATCCAGTAAATGTTTGTCCAACTTTGCCTTGAACGCATTTATTGAGCCAGCCGATACCACCTCTTCAGGAAGAGAGTTCCAGAGTTTGACTGTTCTGACCGTAAAGAAATTCTTTCTACTAGCTGAATGAAATCTTTTTTCTACTAATCTGTACTCATGCACTCGCGTCCTAGATTCCTTTCTAGTAGAAAAAAGGGTGTGTGACAGTTCCTTATATTGGCCCCTGATATACTTGTACATGTTGAGCATGTCCCCCCTTAAACATCTCTTTTCCACTGTAAATAGTCCCAAATTGCTTAATCTCTCCTCGTAGCTTAAATTCTCCATTCCCCTAATAAGCTTTGATGCTCGTCTTTGGATTTTTTCTAATTCAATGATGTCCTTTTTATAGTGTGGGGCCCAGAATTGCACTCCGTACTCGAGGTGAGGTCTCACCAATGCTTTATACAGTGGCATAATTACCCTTGAGTCCCTAGTTTCCATTCCCCTTTTAATACATGCTAAAATTTTGTTGGCCTTTTTTTGTAGCTACATTACAATGTGCACTACACCCCAGTTTGCTGTCTATTTGGACTCCTAGATCCTTTTCAAGTATGGAATTACCCAGTTGCTCTCCGCTAAGGTTGTAACTTGCACACTGGTTGTGTCTCCCGAGGTGCATAACCTTACATTTATCTAGAGGTATCTTTCCTAAAGCAATCCAGCAGGACTTGAGGAAACACCCGCACCAGTCAAGATAGAGTCCAAGATGAGTACTTGTAAAATGGCATATTTATTCAGCTCAAGCTCGCATCAATCAGAGCTATATATAGAGCATTTTCAGACACCCAACAGGCAAATAACGTGTGAGATACATTACAAGTCTCCTCGACGGCCGTTTCGGCGCATAGTGGCACCTTTCTTACATTTATCTACATTGAACCTCATCTTCCACTTTTTTGCCCACTCATCTAGAATTGCAAGATCATTTTGAAGCATGGTACAAGTAAATATTTCTACACTGTTTTCAGACAGTAAAGATTGAGCCCTGCAAACGTTTAACTAACAAAGTATACAGTATATGACGAGCAATGCATAATAACGACATGATTCATAGTAAAAGCGGCTTTGGCTGCACCTGTCATGTGTCTTTATGCAAAATGTTGTGGCCAATTTTTGGGCTAATGAGACACATAATGACAGTAACGCTATTCACCCACAGCATATACTGTACTAAGACACAGCACTGTTGCAACATTGAGGATTACACCACCCCTATGTTACAGAAATGCCCTGTGCAGCCACCATCTGCCCTCTTCTATAAGTGCATACCATCATAAAGCAGGGCCCATCAGGCTGGGAAGAACCACCATCGCTGGGACACTAATGCACAGCCCAGTGTCCTTAGAATGCTTTGAGCAGCTGTGCAGACTTCAGGCTTCATGACCAGAATGTCCAAAGGATGCTCAAAAATCTCTGGAGGTTGCCGCTCAGTGGCATATTTATAATGTATGCAGTGTGCATGGTGCACATGGGCCTTTAAGTCCTCGGGGGGCCCACAGCGATGTGTACATTTTTTCTTATACTTAACTGGACAAATGGCCACCATGGACATTTTTCTGGCAATATGCGCAATGGAGTATGAGCACTCTAGTGCTCAGGCTCCACAATGCGGCGCTTCTGCTGGCAGGTCCACGTATACGCAATAGTGTCTGAGCTCTCGAGATCTCAGACCCTTCTACACATGGGGCCTTATTCTAGTTCACTCTTTCTGACAAAATCCTTCTTAGATGGACAAAACCATGTGCACTGCAGGGGGGGCAGATGTAACATGTGCAGAGAGAATTAGATTTGGTTGGGTTATTTTGTTTCTGTGCAGGGTAAATACTGGCTGCTTTATTTTTACACTGCAAAATAGATCTCACTTTGAAGTAAAACCCCACCCAAATCTAACTCTCTCTGCACAAGTAACATCTGCCCCACCTGCAGTGAACATGGTTTTGTCCATCTAAGAAGGATTTTGTCAGAAAGAGTGAACTAGAATAAGGCCCATGGTGTGGCTCCTGGCAGAGAGGAGGGGGCCCCTGCCAGAGGATGCTGCCTCCTTCTCTCAGTGGGGCAGAAACAGTGGAGGCCCATAGCTCAGTCTAGGCAGTAGTTACGCCACCCTTCTTATGACCCTGCCACTGCTTGCACCTCTACATGTACACGTGTTCAATGTATCTCAGTGGTCTAGATAGGAGAGCCAATGAAACATTACATTATGTCATTTGTATCTAACCATATACTGTAGTGTTTCCAAACCGTGGCTACTGCGTTAACCAGTTCACAGAATTATCCTTACTCCAGGAAGAGGTTACAAGTCTTGGAATGAAAGAGAGATTGAGTTAAGATCTTCTGATATCTCTTAATAGTCCTGAAGGGGACAAGACATCTATCTAATAACCAATAACTTATATCTCTCATCTTAATCAATAATGCCTGATTTGAATTTAAGCTAATTTTATCACTAATAAAGATTCAATATAAGTATTTTTGTCAATTCAACATTGTCCCTTTCTAATCTGATGAAGCAATTTCAGACCATTCGGAAAAATGTCTTTCTTTAAAATAAATAACTCTAAAGGTCCATACACACTGGGAGATTTTCAGGAAATTATTCTTGTTACTAGGATGGAGTTAATAACTCCTCCCCAGAAAACAAAAATCCTGGCGCTCAATCAATAGTGATGGTTAGTTTGATTAAAAAAAAAATATATAATAATAATAAAAATTCCCAGTTAGCTGCTGCCAGTATCAAATGAGATCACCCGAGCTCATTACAAAAGACAGAAATTACAAAGAATGATACTCGGCGCTGCTAATTGGCATAAATAAATAATGTCTGCTGAGTGAATAAGTTTGCGGACACACTGCTTGAGTTTGTAACAATTTTTATAAAGGTATAAAAAGGGGAAAAAACAATTAGACAGTAACAATTGGTATCAACACATTAAGATACAATTAAAAAAAACGGATAACAGATAACCTATGCGTGGTTGGTCCCTCATTGCCCACATAAGCCACTTGCATGTCCATTACACGCTAAAAGGATTAGCTTGTACTCAATTATAGTGGCTATTATTTACCTACCTTTAAAAACCGTGTATTAACACGAACTGTCCATTTTATACATCAGCAGAACCCATAATATTCTGCATATCACTGGAGACCTCTCATTTAGGATTGCAACTATATTTTTAATTGTATCTTAATGTGTTGATAGCAATTGTTACTGTCTAATTGTTTTTTCCCCTTTTATACCTTTATAAAAATTGTTACAAACTCAAGCAGTGTGTCCGCAAACTTATTCACTCAGCAGACATTATTTATTTATGCCAATTAGCAGCGCCGAGTATCATTCTTTGTAATTAAACACTGGGAGATTTTGCCCTGCGTGTATGGACAATGATGATGGGGAAAATTGCTGGGCTGAAAATCACTCAATGCATACAAACTGAGTGATTTTCGCCCTTCTGAGCGATTTTCCAGGGGGTGGACGACTTTTCGTAGCAGATAATACCAGCAGATGATTGCCAGCCGCTGTAGTTGATGCGGTAACACGCATAAGTGCTCACCGCTCATTGCTGCCCCTTACACACTGGGCGGCTTTTGAGCTGAAAGCAGCCCAAAAGACAAAACTGAGAGGCTTTCAGCTCAAAATCACCCAAAGTTTATGGGCCTAAATCAGTGGCTCTAAATCTTACTGTTCCTCTTGTTGCTATCACAGGTTTACACAGACATTTCCCTTCAAATGGCACCCCACACATCTCAGATATCTCGGTGTTAATCTGCCTAGGGATCTTCTTGCAACACTTTCTTAATTTTACTCAATAATTAAAACTATCTGACATGTCTGGGGTGGGAGAACTCGCCATTTTAAACATGATGTTTTATTCAGGAAGTGGCATTTACATGGTCTCCAACTCCCCACCTGGCACCTATTAGGATGTGATTGATGTAAAGAATGTATATTCTTTTCAATACTTGGATATACATGTGCGTCATTCTGTTGTATTATTTTTTTTGTGTGTGTGCTTTATTATGCAGAAAATGTATTTGGTCATATGCAAAATCTTTAATAAATATTATTTGTACCAAAAAATATAAAAAATAACAATTTATTGCAGTTAGTGCACGGGTGTCAAACACAAGGCCCGCGGGCCAAATCCGGCCCGCCAGACCTCGTCATGTGGCCCGCGCGAGGAGATAGCACGCAGGGGCAGTGTGTCTAAAACAGGAGTGCTGCGGGCCGCGTCCACGTCCGCCTTACCTGTTCCTCCACTGTCGGCGGCCATGTTCCTGTAGGCACATATGTATGCGGCTACAGAAACATGGCCGCCGGCCTCCACAGCTACGTGGAGGAGGGCCCGGCCGCCTGTTCCCTCTGATGCCCGGCAGTGACAGACACTGGGTGGGGACGTCATGACGATGACGCCGCCCGCCCATGCGTCTGTAGAGAAGTAGGAGCAGGCAGGGAAGCTGGACCGGGAGTCGGGGACAGTGTGGCTGCAGCAAGCAGTGAAGAAAAGCTGGAAGCCGCAGCAGCTGCAGGACAGACGGAGAAACAGTAAAGTGAGGATGAGGATCACACTCACAATAAAAAATATATATATATCTGCTGTTTCCTGAGGTGTCCCCGTGCATAATAATAATAATGCCATGACACCACAGGCTGCTCCTCCTGTATAATCATTTATGTGTCATGGCATTACTTTTATTATATTATACAGGGGGAGCAGTCTGTGGTGTCATGGCATTATTATTATACAGGGGGAGCAGCCTGTGGTGTCATGGCATTCATTTTATATTATACAGGGGGAGCAGCCTGTGGTGTCATGGCATTATAATTATACAGGGGGACCTACAGATACAACCGGCCCTTTGAGGGTGACCAAACTGCTGATGCGGCCCCCGTTGAATTTGAGTTTGACACCCCTGAGTTAGTGAATCTTTTAGGTAGACTTTTTGTATTTTTTGTATATTTTAAAAAAATTTGATGAAAGTAGAACAAAGTAAAATATTCATGCAGGGAAAGCAAAATCAGTAACTGTTGTATCCTCACATAACTGGGTCACTATTATTCCTGGACTAAACACAATGTAATTATATTGCCAGTACCTTGGATGCTACTAGATTGTCTGCACTCTGCAGTAAATCATAGTAACAGGGATTTAAGCAACACAGTGAGAATATAGTTGTCAAGTCAGTTCAGTGCAACGCAATCAAATATTTGCAATGGTTAGTTTGCCAAAAGTCATCCAGAGATGTTTTGCTTAGTCGCAAATACAGGTTGTTCCTATTTGTGCACTACTATGTACATTGGAGAGTCTATTTATTGCTACATGTCAAAATAGATGCCAAAGCTCGATACTGTTCTGGTTTGTCTCACCTTTGCTGGATTATGACCTGGATTATGGAAGGTGCAATGAGAAACTCTGAGGCATTTAATCTACTCTCTGTGACCAAAGTAGCAGCAAGAAGTTTGATTTCAAGAAGTAGATGTGTACACACCCTGACCATCACTATGTTTAAGTAGTCCGATATGGTATCAGGCATTTGTGACGTGAATAAGTTTTTCAATGTATAAATATACTTATTGTACTTATTGATTCTTTCAGAGCACAAGGCAAAACACTGCAGAACTGTGGGGGTTATTTTGGTTCACTCTTTCTGACAAATTCCTTTTTAGATGGACAAAACCAGGTGGGGCAGGTATAACATGTGCAGAGAGAGTTAGATTTGGGTGGGGTTTTTCTTCAAAGTGAGATCCATATTGCAGTGTAAAAATAAAGCAGTCAGTATTTTCCCTGCACAGAAACAAAATAACTCACCCAAATCTAATTCTATCTGCACCTGTTACATCTGCCGCTCCTGCAGTGCACATGGTTTTGTCCATCTGAGAAGGAATTTGCCTCTAAGAGTGAACTAGAATAAGGCCCTGTATTTGGATTGTATGAGTATAAATATATATCAGATGATTACAATGATTACCAATGTCTATCAGTTAGGGTAAAGGAAAACTACACCTCATTTCTTATTTCTCACTTGTTATTCAAATACTACAGTATATCTCTTTTTCAGAAACTTTATCTGGACTAATCATGGTTTGGGTGTATTTATTAATGCTTTGAAAGAGATAAAATTACGAGTGTAAAAAAAAAAAATGTGCTCCTGTAAAATGTGAAGCACAAACTGATTGGCTAATACTTTATCTTTCACAATTTTTAAAATGCTAGATGTTAATTATAATAACAGCATGAAGCAAGCGCAAAATGGCACTCCTAAAAAGGCTATTTATCTAGGAAGTTTAAAGTTGGTAATGGCAAAAAATATACAGCAACTTCAAGTCTGAAATGAAATGAACTTCAGGGTAAGCTGTTTCCCAGTTTCCAAAAAAAACCACCCTGGAATTTGTGGAAGCTAGCAAGCCAGGGGAGTGTACATCCAGAGCGTAATAATGAAAAACATCTGGAGCTTTTTTTTATTGCTTCTAAGAGTGGGGGAGAAGCAAAAGGAGTCAGTGACTGACTTACAATATTTTAACATTGTTTTTCTTTTTCGTTCTAGCACATTCATATGGGATACATTAAAGGTGGAAAAAAACAAGCTAAACAATTCTGTAAAAATGCATTCTGGGAACAAATGTAACTGTTTACGGCATACATGTGTTTGAGATTTTCATGACCGTGTCAAACAATGAACCCAATCAACATTGTTAAGTAGTATGCCCTGGATATTCTGCGTGCCCCAATTTGGCTAACTTTTTTTTTTGTAAATACAGTTTTCAGTTTGTTTTCACTTCAATTCACTCAAAATAGCTGGATCTCAGCATTGTCCCACCCCATTCTTTCTGGTTATCTACAATCTCTCTGGGGCAGCAGGCAGCACAACACAGGAAATGAAAGGCTGCGAGGGTTATTAAAATGTTACATTATTTTTTGGGATATATTTTAGTTACATTTCAGTTTAGTTTGTATTTAGAAATTCTAATAGTGACATAGCTTGTGAAGTTGAAAAAAGGCGCCAGTCCATCGAGTTCAATCTATTTTTACATTTATGTTATATTTATCCCTATCTATGATGATCCTATATTCCAGGACAATTTTCTGGCCACAATCTATGTGGTCTCTGTTTGCTATTTACTGGCTATCAAACTTGCCTTTGAGGAATGCTGATACTTTCTGGAGGGAGCTCAGTCCCCATTATACGATATACTGATCACCTGAACCTGCTCTTCCTGAAATCACTCCAGTGTTGTTCCCCTCGCCAAGCCCAGTGGTTTAATTTCAAGTTGACATACTGTACTGCCCAGGTCCTCAGAATTGGAAAGTGGATGCCCTCTTCGGTACTGCTTTCCTAGCACGACGCCCACGATCTAGATGGTATGTGTGGGGCTGATATCTCAAGCATCTCATGCATCTTATGTGTTTGTGCGGCATAAGATGCATGAGATGATGCATGAGATGATGCAATCGACGCGATCAACGAGATTGACGAGATTTTTACATTGCAAGCATCTCATGCATCTTATGTGATTGTGCGGCATAAGATGCATGAGATGATGCAATTGAAGCAATCAACGAGATTTTTACATTGGAATCAATGTAAAAAGGCCCCAAAACCCCAATTTTAATTGCTAACCCCCCCTCATGGGTGAAATGCCCCCCCCCCCATTGTTAACGCCACCCCACTATTGACGCCAACCCGAAGCGTGACAAGCGCAGCGAGCCCGCGAGAGGCGGCAGTACGCGTCCTCCGACCTTTTCATACCCCCACTATCCACGTCGGTGTGGAGTTGATTTTATATAGTGTGGTGAGCGCAGCGAGCCACCGAGCCCGAAGCGTGGCGAGCGCAGCGAACCCCGCAAGGGGATGCAGAATACATGTAAAGTAGCTCGCTGCGGTCGCCACGCTTCGGGCTCTATATATTATATGCTGTAGTGTTCGCTACTACTCGAACCAGTCCCATTCCACTGGTGGTTAAAAAATTTGTAGCTCCTAAACACAGACCACGGGCAAGATATAATAATGTGCGAAATTTATAGACCAAACTAGAGGATCAATGGCTACATACCATAAGAAATGGGATAAATGGAACACACTAATAATATAGTGATAGTGATAACAGAATTTAATTGGAATATTAAGATTAGATTCTAATAAGAAATTAAAGTAATATGGGGATGAACCAAGGGGGGGAAATATAAAATAAACATTAAAAATAAACAAATAGGTAGATAGACTAATGAGTGGTAATACCGTAATATAAATAGTAAGGCTATACATAAATGTACTGTTATAATATTATTTTTTTTTCTTTCTCTTCTTGTTCTGATTTGTTTGTGTTAGGGGTGTATAGTATTTTGCGTCCATATGGATATTGTGGACATAAGTAACATGATATTGGAATGTGAAAATAACAGAAGATGCAAAAATATGGGAAGGAGACATAAAGAGGGGGAGGGTTATGGGAGGTATGTGGTTCTCATCCTCTTATTTTTATTTTCTCTCACAAAGACCTATATGATAATACACAATATTCTACACAGTAAAGTAACACTCTGAACACTTAAATTTAGGATACACAAAGGGGAATTTAGTGTACTCTATGCCCACATCCATACATAACAAATTAATAATAAAAATGAGTAAATAAATCCAACCTAATATGATACCATTCTCCTGGTATTTATGAACAACATGATATTGACTGAAAATTTATAAGAAAGGCGATGCAGGCATGGAATTTAATGTAATATGTATTTACTTGGAATCACTCTCATATAAGGGCTTTTTCCATCGATAAAAACCTATTATCCAAATGTCATGTAAAATATGTCCAACTGTATATATGATAATGAACTGTGAAAAACAATAAAAATATTGAAATACAATAATGTGCGATTTTTTTTGTCAGAAGACGGACGAAATTGTAAGTTTTCTGAAAATCGCACATGTAGTAACATGGGAATTGCGGTAAAATTCACACGTTTGACCTGTCTAAAAAAATCGCATCCAGATGTTTTCTCATAGAAAATTGCAAATGTAATAGGGTGCAGATTTAAAATTATCAAAAATCGCAAAACAAATAGACCCGGTCCAGGCTGGTGAGTTTGACAAAACCAAGCACATATCAGTCAGATCTATGCATGGTTCTGTCCAAAAAAGTGTTCTAAAGTTAAAATAAAAAAAAAAATGGCTTGGGTTCGTCCTCCTCATTGAGCTGGTCCTGGTTTCACAAATATTGGGGATTCCCATCACGGGGATTCCACTCAGCCCTCAATGCTGATTGGAGTCCACAGCAAGGAGGTCAGCCGGGTGTCACAGGGACTCCGTACCAGAGAGGAGCCGCTTCATTGCTGGAACCTGGAAGAGCAAGTATGTGAAGATAGGGTTTGGGTGTATATATTAAAGTTTTACTGTAGGCCGCACCTAAAGGTACTGTCACGAAACAGGGATTGGCATCACTCTCACCTGTCTGCACTGGGTGCAGCTGAGCATGTCATCTTTTCCTGTATCTCCAGTGTCTCCTCACCTGCAGCAGGTGTTTTGCTGCATGTTCTCCTGCAAGTCCGGCAGACATTACAGTATCCTCATGTTTGCAAACTCTAGTGTTTCTCTCCATTCCCAGCACTGGGCGCAGCCATGTTAGTTTGGATCAGCTGACTGGTTTGGATCCAATCCAAAACCACCACTGTCAGGCAATCACCATGGCCAATCATCTAACAGCCAGGGGTATTTCAGTCTCCAAGCACTATGGAATCGCCATTGCTTTTTTGTACCAACCCTGCTAGTAGTCTGCTAAACCTGCTCCTGGTTACCAAAGACTCTAGTGCTAATTCCAGCTGTAGCACCACCTGGCTTCACTGGATAGCTGCCCCACTACTAATCACCAGTCCATTCCAGTGTTCCCAGATAGCTGTCCTGCCTCACCTTCTGTGCATTCCTGCTGTCCGCTTCAATCTTGGTAATTTACACCATGTGGCTTACCTGGCTATCCTGAGTAGACCTCCAGTTCTACTCATCTGTCAATCCCGGTATCCTGTTGCCTCCAGTGCTGCTTAATGGTCAATCCCGGGGGTCCTGCTGTCTCCAGCTCTGTTCACCTGTCAATCCTGGTGTCCTGCTGTCTCCAGCTCTATTCATCGGTTAATTCTGGTGTCCTGCTCCTCATCTTTTCTGCATCATACAAGGCACTATTTATGTATTAAGTGGCTGACCTGCATTCTCTTAGTCCACCACCATTGTTACACTGTATTAAGTGGCTGACCATCACCCTCTCAGACCACCACAATTGTTAAAGTGTGCGTTGTGTCTGGCCTGCAGGGCTGCCAATAGGGCCAGGACAGGGCTGCCAATAGGGCCAGCCCTGCTGGCATGCATCCTCCCAGCGCAGAAGACTCAATTATATTGTTATTGCATTACTCAAGCGATCTGATTGACTGTTCTACCCATGTCTATTACTGATTTGTTGCATTACTAAACCTGTTATTAAACCCACTACTTTTGTTGTTGCCGCCTCTAGTCAGGGCCCCATAGTCAAGCTTTGTCCGGGTCCACAAACAGCCTTACCCGTGACAGGCTCATAGCGGAATTTCAGTTCCCCTCTTTGCTCTTAATGTAACATGCCGCTCACAATGCATTCTGGGAAACACACACTGCTATGTCACTGCCAAGGAACTGGAGGAGAAAGACCTTAATCATAATAAAATTCTAAGTTATTTCTCTGGAAAATGTAGTATACTGCCAAAATCAAACTTTAAAGATACAATAGTGCCTGCATCAGAAGGAAATAGATTCTATTCTGAGGTTTGTGAAATGATTATTCTAGATGATTTATTTATAGATCGAGTACTGGAATATGCACTATTTACAAATTAGTTATTGGGTGATTTTGTATAGAACAGCAATTTACGCACATGTATTCTCTACATTTTGACATTGATTACTGTACCTAGATAAATGAATCCATTTTAAAGAAAAGTTCAGCTAAACACTCATTTTGTGCCAAAATTAGTGACAAAACATTGATAGGTTTGGAAAATGTAGCTATGCATTTTCAAAAATATTATCTGCTTAATTCTTCTTCATATTATTATTAGCACTGTTTATTTAGACGTGTTACAAGGATTCTGCAGCGCCTAACAAAATGCATAAACATAATCAAAACAGGAAAACAATGACTTACAGTGCAAGACAATGTAAGACAAGTACATGTTATATATATATATATATATATATATATATATATACACATTGTTGCATCAGGGAACATGACACTGAAATAATCATTAGGGTGGCAAAACCCAATGGTTAGGTGACATTGAAGGGAGTATGGAGTAGAAAGTTGTCTAAAGGTGTGTACACACGGTGCAATATGATTGCTAGCGATATATTGCTAGCAATATATTGCCAGCAATCATATTGCTCAGTGTCTCCTTTTCATCAGTGATCTCAGTGTCAGCAATGAAAAGGAGACACTGCCGAAGGGGGACACAGCCAGCAGCCAGCAGCTCATGGAAAAGAGCAAAACACTTACCAGTGGCTGCTGTCTGTGCGGTGAGGGACCGGGTGATACTTGCACGGCAGGAAGGTGTGACAGTGTGGTCATGTGGTGGGCTGGCTCATCGTCTCCTGCTGCTTTCACGGTGGATGGGGGGGTGGAGCTGCTCAGCACACAGAGATTGGAGGGAGGAAGGAGGGAGCAGCAGCATCAGCAGAAGGCAGAAGCAGGGACTCAGTCTGCCGATGACCTCTGAAGGGGGATAGGTGTCCGTTCGCCGCGACCATTAGGAGCTACACACGGGAGCGTGCAGCCGGCGATTGAACGCCCACAGCACTACAAATCATTGGCAATATGGTCGCTCAGCGACCATATTGCCAGCGATTTTAACCAATATCATGCCCGTGTGTACACACCTTAAGAGAGGGAAAAGCACATGAGGAGACAGGGCCCTGCTTGTGAAAACTTATCTTCTGAAGCAGACTGACAGGTGGGGTAGAAGTGAGCATGTAACAGAGGGTTAGGGTGAAAGATGGCTAGATTTGGTGGAAAAGTGTTCTTGAGAGCCCATTTAAAGTTTTTATAGAGCTGGATAGTCTGATAAGGTGAGGATGAGAAATCCAGAGATGTGGAGCACCACAGACAAAATCTTGGAGGCAAGAATTTTTTAGCAAAGTCCGGTGGTAATCAAGGGAGATAAGGTCAGATTCATTGGTTAGAATGAGGGGGAAATTGGGTGGAGCTGAATTCCTGCACCTGTAATGTTAGGTGGAACTAATTTCACCTGCACAGTAATTTCAAGAAAAAAAAAAACACCATCCACATCAATAGATGATGCAGCCACAATCCCACAACCCTCTTCCTAAGGTTCTGATGGCTTCTTCCTTCTATCCCCCATGTGGCCAACCCCTCCTGATAATCACGTGATTCCACCACCTCTCTTGGACCACTTTAAACCCTACTTAGATATGTAAATGGTTGAGGAATGGGTGAAAGTTTTGTATGTGAATGTGAGAAGCTTTATTTATATTTGGAAAGGGAGGGGGAGTTTTTAAGAGAGGAGAAGTGGATATAGTACTTTTTTAGAGGAAGATGAACATGGCAGCAGGTGGGATCAGAGAAAGTCATTTGTCAGGTATTACAGGAGGTGATTACAGTAGTAATTCCAGAGATGACAGAGATTACAATGAGTGAATGATGGTCTTTGTAGCATCCTGGTTAAGAAAGGGTCAGATTTGGGAATATTTTGTAGATGGAAATGGCAGGACTTGGAGAGGTGCTGAATGTGTGTTTGAATGAGAGGGAGGAATTGAGGATAACTCCAAAAGAATGTGCTTGAGGGCTAGAGGAGATAGTTGTGACTTCAATAGATTGTGGGATGGGGGGTGGGAAGATGATCATTTCAGTGTTATGGAAAAGGATTGGAAGTACTGCGCTGGATTTAAATATTCACACCAAGTATGAATTCACATGACCAATCAATTAATTATAATAATTATATTTATTTATAAATTATAAAAGTAATATCACTTTGTTATGGTAGCCACCACAAATGAAAATAAATGCATTACATATATATGTTAAAATTTAAATGACTTCAAAAAATAATAATAAAATTGGCTATAAAACATATAGGGTGACATTTAATAGGAATGCGCTAGTTGTTTTTTTGGTGATGTTTAGGCAACAAAATGGCGTTTTCGCACAGTTTGGCAAAATTGCTTACTTAATAGGGTGCGCTAAGTACGTCATTCGCATACATTTGGCGTTAAATCGCACATTTTCATTTGGTGAGTTTAAATTGCATTTTTTTATGTATACAAGTCGCTTATTGAATGCAATGCGCAAACGGAATTTGCATTTCAAAAGTGTCTAAAAATCGCCACTGATGCAGACCAGGTCCTGCTGGGTGAATTGACCCAAGAGCAAGTTTGGTCAAATGCAGAAATGGTTAATTTTCATACAGGTGTCCACAATTGTATCCATAACCTCAATGTGATGGTTTGAGAGATGGAGAGTGTGGAGTGGTGTGGAGCTGGCTGTTTGTGACTTTGTTCGTTTGGAAGAGCTGCACAGCAGGAGGGAGGCTGCTGCGCACCAGATCCAGGTACCCCGATTACTGCGTGCTTCACGTAGGTATCGTGCTAGGCTGTACCTGGACTCCCTCTCTGATCAACAGGTTGTGGGAATGCTTCGGCTGAACTGCACTAACCTCTTGAACTTATATGAGCAGGTGAGAAATGATTTGGACCATTGTGGGGGTGCCAACTATGCATAAATTAATGTGTGCCCTCTACTTCTTGGCCACAGGCTCCACTCAGTCTGTGGCCTTATGGTCGTTGGGGGTCTCACAAGCCACTTTCTCGGTACATTTAACTCAAGTGTTAATTGTTTCAAGAAGTTGTGTTGCACATATATCAGCTTGTGAGTCCGAGTGGCAGGACCTTAAGGTGGCTTTCTATCGGCTCTCAGCATTTCGGAATGTTCTGGGAGCCAAGGATTGCACCCACATTGGGCTTCGGGCACTGCATGTGAGGGGACACGTCTATGTCAATCGTGCGTCACTCCCTTAAAGTGCAGGTGGTATGTGATGCCAACCTGAAAATACTCAGTGTGGTTGCAGGCTACCCGGGGAACTGCCATGATGCCTATATTCTGTATCACTCAGCCCTCTGGGACCGCCTCAAGGACCACTACATGCCGGAGGGCTGGCTACTTGGTAAGTACATTTTTAGTTCTGTAACTGTTTGGCCACTATGTATAGTGCTATTATGTGTTCATGAAGATATTAACAATTATTGCACTCCTGTGTAGTGTGTTAATCGTGTTTTCAGTTTTGGAAGAAATGTATCTGGCCCAAAATCACTTTGCAAGGTGATGTTACTAAGGACAAATAATGGGTATGCTTGTTTTCTGAAACCACTAATTAGTAGCAGCAAATGAACCTTGTACTATAGTTCCTGAGTTTTATAGGCAGCTGTGACACTTTATTGTGTTGATAGTGTCTTGTGACGTGCAATATATTGGTTTAATCAGTCTCTCTCTTTTACCATACTTCTGAAAATATTGGTGTTTTTTTGATTGCTGATTTAATCTAAATGTACACATGTTACCATATACTGTACAGACCTATTTTTTTCCTTACAAGGTGATTCAGGATAGGGGTGTCTCCCTTGGCTCATGACACATCTATGTTTCCCACAAGGCCCTGCACAGCACCACTATCATGAAGCATACATTGCCACCTGCAATGTTGTAGAACGCACCTTCGGGGTGCTGAAAAGTTGTTTTAGGTGTTTGGACCAATCATCAGGTATACTGCTTTACCACCCAGCAAAAGTAGTGATGATTGTCCAGGCTTGCTGCATGTTACATAACATTGCCCTTGCCCAACCACGTTATGTGGAGAATGGCAATGCAGCAGTCATGGAGAAAGCTGAATCTACTCAACCTACGGTAGATAGGAGTACGCGGAGGGGGAATCTGATGCGTAGGGAGTTCATAACATGGTATTTCTCAGGTAATTGCCTTTTTGAAATATACTACCATATACTACCATGTACCTTTTGTTTACTCCCCAATATTTAGGGGAGTAATGGGACCCCAATGACGGAAGCTGCGTAACCTGAGGTATCCTTTGTTGTTCACATGCTGGTAAGTAGCTAAATACAATAGTGCATGCCATTAAAAAAAAGTCCTACACCAGCAATATATTGTAACAAGCTAACTGCACATTAGCATTGTGGATTACACCATTTCATGTTAAACCACCCAATCATTACGATGTCAAAAAACACAGACACATGTTACCGTAAATGAACGAGTTTACTAATGTAAGCAATGCTTGAGTTGTGCAATTACTGTTCCATGAATTGTCATGTTCAAATTATACAAGCAAAAAGGATTGTTCATCAAAAATCAACATGTGCATATTAGTACATAATTTTTTTGCAACCTGTGTATGCACTCAACCTCCCTTTGCCCCTGACCCAAGGCCGCTCCTGGTTTGCACACTTCTACGTGGGGGAGAACTTGGGGATCCACTCAGTGGTGTACTTGACACACTGCTAATTGTGGAAGTTGCTGCCCCTAATAAATGTATTTCTTTGTTATTGAATTGTGTCTGCAGGGCGACCAATGCACTAGTTTGTGCTGTTATTGCTTGTGTTTGACCATGTACACTCTCATTTAGTATGGCTACATTATTATTTTGGACCCGTAGGGCCTGGCTGATCTCACCCAGATGTGTGTCCAGGGTGGCAGCCATTCTTACTTGTGTGCCCACATTTACACGGACACTGTTGCCCACTTTTTTAAGTTGCTGAAAGATATTTCTAAAGGTATCCTTGCATGTTGCCCATTTGATGGCTTTGTATCGCCATAAACGTTATTTGTTTATGCTTAAGTTAATCTAATGAGCGTGCTAACTCATCTGCTGTAGATGATGTAGGGAGTGGTTGGGTGGATGTTGTTTGCTGGGGTGGCAGCACATTTGAGGGCCTTTGAGTGACGGTTGTCTGTGTGTTTCCTCCTCAGCTGAGAATGCATCGACTGGTTGAAGATTTATTTCTGTATCTTCTTCCATCATTTGTGTTGTGTCGGATGTTTGCACCACTAGTTGTGATGATCCTGTGGAAAATGAGAAATGGGTAAGTATGCCACCATAAAGTGTTGTATGTGTCATAGTGCATTTAAGGTGTTTTTTGGGTTATGGCACATAACAATGTGTACTGTACAGTAACAGATATACCCCAGCATATTGTTTAATGCTGTGATGTTAGATTTGTTTGCTGGCTTTTTAAAAAATGATTCCCTTGCTATGTAGTGGGTTTCACTTACTCCATGCCATGGCCAGCATATCTGCCAGCACTGTAATGTGCTATTTTGGCAGCCATAACCCTATATTACATTTGTTTACTTAGCATGTGTTCAGATTCAAACATGCTTCATCAAGTTATTGGAACATTGTAGGTGACATTTAACCTATATTTGGTTAACAGTAGAGTGGTGTTACATGTGTGTGTGTGTGTGTGTGTACTGTATGAGTAATGTTTTTGCATATATTTTGCTTACCTGCAGCCTCTGAATCCGGACATATGCGCCGGCCTGTGTAGGGTGCGTGAGCACTTCGGGAATGTGGATCTGCAAACAAAATGGTGGACACCCGTTACAAATATTGCATGGACAGAATTTATTTCCTGCATGCATCATAACATGTGGAACGTGTTTTTTCCTTGGGACACATATGCCTCATGATTACCAATTATGTGTGGCAATTATTGTGTGGTTATATTATATAAAAAAAATTGTAACAAATATTAATATAAAAATTCATGCCTGACATAATGCTCTCTGGAGGCGTTCTTGCCATTACTGAATTTAACATATGTTTGGGCCCTCACCAATTTGAACCTGTGACATCATTTGCTAGGCATTTGAACAATACCAGCAGTTGTGGAACTACACGACCCAACATCACCAACAATTGAGCTTTATGAAAAGTACATTTACATAAGTTAACCTTGCTCGGATATGTAGTGCCACAGCAGCACTATTGTTAAGCAAACATTAAAAGAGAGCATTACAGTTAGAAAACATTGATGTACACGAAAATGTGCAAACACTTCCCAACTTGGGGTTGGTCAGAAAATCGTAAGTGACCTGCACAGGAAACCGCACATTACTGTGTCATACATTCACACCCATCACACCACATTGCACCTCTTCGCACTTTACCTCACTTTTTGGGCACTTTTTCGCATCCCATTAAAAAATCGTTCTTTGGAGAGAAAAAAATGCGATTTGAAAAAGTGCGATAAGGTGCAAATTTGAGAAGTTACTAAAATTTGCATCCTATTAAATGTTACCTAGACGTCTGTTTGCTATATGTAATAATGTAGCAAATCCAAATGGTGCTGTGTGATTAAGGTGAAATTCACACATGCACTGCACAATCCTCAATGTGCCCGGAATATAGTCACTTATTAAAATAATTTACGGTTCTTATTTAGTTTCACGGCGGCAGCATGGCCGCCCGCTACTTCCGGGTTCGGCGCTCGGAAAACTATCTAAAATAAAGTCCATGCCAACGTGAATTGGTTCATACCCCCACTATCCACTTTGGCATGGAGTTGATTTTAGATAGCGTGGCGAGCGAAGCGAGCCACCGAGCCCGTAGCGTGGGCGAGCGAAGCGAGCCCCGCAAGGGGACACAGACGCTGCTGCGACTGAGACGCTGCTGCCGTGAAACTAAACAAGTACCTAATTTACTTGCCATATAATGATGGTATAGTTTTTTGCCGCAGGTATCTACTGTGGTACCGGCTCACGATACTCACAGCAGGGGTCCCCATAGTTAATGCAGGTAGTGGTGTTTGGTGAATAGTGAGCAATATCCTCCGTTTTGCTGTCTGCCAATGAAGGCCAGATGGGCTTGCTGACAGGCGGCTACACAGAGTCTCTCACCTGCCTGTGTCTAGCGTGTGTTGATGGTCCCAGCAAGCCAGTGGATGTTTAGCGATCCCAGTGGGGGAATGAACAGATGGATAAGCTGCAGTGCGTCTTGCTCTCAGGGAGCTTTTTCAAAGACTCTTTAACAAAGCTCCCTGAGAGCAAAATGTGTTAGAGGACTACCTTGCAGCTTCTTTCAGATGCCCAGCACTATCAGGGCCAAGAGCAAATGTATAATTCCACCTGAAAGAAAGGGTAAGCAGTAAAAATTGATGAAGAGTTGAAGTAAAGTAGAAGAATTAGAAATTGAGGCTTCATTGGAGCATCTTGTCTGTCAGGTGTATGGTTGTCTCTGGTGTTTTAGGCTTTTCAGTCACTTGCCACCTTGTCTCTACTGACTGCAATGCAGGTGGGACAGGACCAGAAGCTGGCTCTTGCCATCTATACAGGAAGGGAAGGTAAAGTTGGTGCAAAAGGCAGGTTAGATTGATGCTTTGTATAAGGTTATCTGCATGCACTAATGGGTCATTTAAAGACTTCAAGGCGGGGAGGTTGAAGGTCTCCCTGACTCTGGTGGAATGCGGACCAAATAAGATCCTAAAATATCTGAATCATCTTACCATCAATGACAATGAAGTCCTGATGACAGAAGTTATGTGGAATCTTTTCTTTCTGTGTACAGCAGTGGAGGCTTCAAATTATTTCCCTGACTAATCTGAAGACATGCCCCAGGCCAACATGCCCAATATACTCTGTCTAGGCAGGTAGAAAATCAGGGTCTGTGCAACAGTCTGGCTTGATTATTGAGGTTATACAAGCTATTAGAGACGGCAGTGATCCCCAATCCTGGTGGACCATAATATGATTTCACTAAAGCACCCTGGAAATCATCAACATCATCATGTCCGAGAAATGTCAGACTTATGCCCTGAATACATCTGCCAGCACAGTCTTCCAATCCACCAGACATGCTATGATTGTTGTTTTCCCAACTGGATGCTCAATTGTGGGGGAATTGGGGAAATTAAGCATGTAATTGTCCCAACACATTGCAGATACATGGAGGACATTACCGTAATGTACAGTATGCTAGTTCTGTACAGTTAGCATCTCAGTGTCTGCATTCAAGGGAATCAAAATACTTTTTGGAGGGTAGATCTAGACTATTATGTATGAAGCAAAGAAGATAATTAAGCAGTGAGAGGTTTCCCTTCTCAGCAGCTTATAGGCTGCATCTACACATTGCGTTTTAGCAGGATGCAGTGGAACAGGATCCTGTTTAGCAAGATGCAGTTTCTTGTGTTGACACATTGCATTTTAGCAGGGTGGAGCAGGCTTGTGAACATATTATCTCGAGTAAGCATCCTGCTAAACAGCTCCTGTTCGACTGCATCCTGCTAAAATGCAATGTGTAGATGCAGCCCTAGATTAAAATGTCTTAGTAAAACAATTTCTGAGCGCAGGCTGTGCTACTTTGCAGAGCAGCTGTTTCCAAAGAGGGGGATTACGAAAACCCCTCAGCAATTATCATACAAAAAAAACACACAACTGGAATCAGTGCTTGAGCAAAGTATAACAAAGTATAAATCACATTTAATATATTCAAAAATACACATAAACATTTAATAATAAGCAGCCTAAAAAAATTAGCTTTTAAGCTAAATTAAATCCCATGTAACTCCCCCAATCAGGGTTAGTGCATGCATTCAATTTAGCCTTCTTTCCAACTCGAGTTTTTTGTTAAAAGTTAGTAGGATTAGTGTGGTAGTCACAATGAATTAGTCCCACCTATGTGCACATGGTGTTAATATATATACTTAAGTGTTTCCAGAGGTGGGTATATCGTTTTCAGCTTCCAGAACCTGGTGGGTGCCTCCGGCCACTGGTGCAGTCCAAATTGTGCGGCCTTATCAAAGGATCCCTGCCAGCTCCGATTTATATGGCTGCTGATAAAGTGTCCGCGCCATCCTCCAGATCTACGCGTTTCTCCGCCTCCCAACAAGGTACTCAGCGGCTTCCTCAGGATGTGACTGGTGAACAAGCCCGTTGTACAGGCGAAACGCGCGTCCAGAAGGGTGGGATGTCGACCACTGAAGGAACCCCTACTATGCACACTGTCATCTGAGTTATACCTGGGAGGATAAGTAGCAAACCTTGTTTTAGACTGTACTGTCCAAATAATTGTGTTTGGAGATCCCTTGGCAATTCAGAGCGGGGAATCTCAATAACCATAGGAAACTGCTCCCATCAAGTTGCACTTAGTTTATTTTTGAAGATAGAAATACTGTAGATGGAATTTTTTTGCAGTATCGTACTGGCTTGACATCTATAGGAATTGTACCTGTTTTGCTGCATATACTAGGAGAAAAGAATTGCAATGTATGGTAGCATGTATATGTGATTGACTTTTATAAGAGTTGTTCCCACTTTTTCTATAGATAATCATATTGTAAAAATAATCTTGTGGGTAACTTACTGCAGCACCTACAACGCAAAAGTGTTACTACTAATCTTTTTTCTTCTCCTACCTAAGGGACTCTCATTGTGGCCAGTCAGAGAGTGACCCCCTGCGCTGGGTTACCAACAGGGGTGATCCAAGAGCTGAGCCACAACAGCAGATCCCAGTTTTCTTTCTTCTGGTGCCCCCATATAAGTAGCCCCTTATTCTACGCCCTACTTGTGCTCGTTCACTGCCCGTGAGGCACACGAGCAAGAAAGGGCCAGTTGGGACTCTAGGGGTGCACACTTGTTTCCTAGTGCTATAAATTGCTCAGATAAATTCATGTTTGACTATATGTGCATAATTGAAATGAAAATTATGACAGGATAATATTAATGATATTGGGGTCTCCTGCATAGTGGCCGACACCACTGTAACATCATATTTTCGCCATCTTTTTGATTGACTTTTTTGATTATTTCACCTAATTTTAAATTTTTCATTTATAGTATCACTATTGATTGTCACCCACTCAATAAAACTCAGCCCAGCTGATCAATGACCCAAGTGTCTCTGAGGAGGATCACAGGTGGTGTTCATTGACGACACAAGCTGATAAATTTATCACATTTTTCACAAAAAACATTTCTTGTTAGATTTGTCAGTATTAATTGAAAAACCAGTGCTCAGGTGCATTTATTGTTAGGTTAAGGTTTGCTCCAATACACTGAGGATATAACTTAAATTCTGTATTGGTCCAATTTCACACATATATCAATTTTTCATCTAGATAAATCGTAGTATTTCTTTACCTCTTCCCAATTCTTGTTTACCAGATAATTGCTGTATAGTGTGTCTGTTCTTTTTTTGACATGAATAAAATGTAATAATTTTAACCGTATGACAGTGCCCCTAAAAAGAGAGTTATCTTTTCTCTAGTCT
This sequence comes from Crinia signifera, assembly GCF_055691185.1. Classification (NCBI taxonomy): domain Eukaryota; kingdom Metazoa; phylum Chordata; class Amphibia; order Anura; family Myobatrachidae; genus Crinia; species Crinia signifera. The sequence goes on from NC_139220.1 coordinate 137,832,773, forward strand.
CAAACATGTGGTTATCCATAACTCTAGGGAGCACCACCAACTAATATATGGTTGATATTTGTTTCCCCATGTATATAAAAGTAGGTCCATAAATTGAATCCAAAAAATGTTTTTGGGTCAGTGCAAGCCACGGCTTTTTCCTACAAGCCTTCACAGTGCTGCCATGTATGTGCTGTCTGCTGACTACACATGTGATGTGATGACCTTCTGTAGTAACTTGCTGGGGTCCTGTCACTAATTTCATCGTCTGATGGGGTCCCAGAGCAAAATAGTTTGAGGACCCCAGCTCTATTGCATCCTAGAGAATGATAGGCAGAACCTGATTGGTTACTATGGGCAACATTACCTATTTTCATTTTTGAAAGCCTTAGTAAATGTAACCCTTTGTATATACATAAGCAGTTTTCTGTACTGCGAGTTCTGATGCAGTGTAGTGAATGAGAAGCAAAGTGGCACTTCATAACTTTGGAAGGTGTCATTAGAATGAAATATTCCAATTCTCGTATATTGTACAACTCCTATTATGACATCATCTATTGTATCGCAGACGTGGTTTTGCAATAAAATTCTATAGTGCAACTTACGTTTTTTATTTAATTCACATGTTTTTTCATAAAACACGTGCAGTTCTGTAATGTGTGACTCCTGCGAGCATGTAGGTTCACTTCCCTTTTCAGCTGTATACAGGATATTTAATTGGTGCTTTATCATGCTTTATAGTGTAATTTGTCTCTTTGCACTGTATGTGTCACAAAGGAGATCATCCGCTGCAGAGGGCAGCAAGATGTCATGTGATGAAATTACTTTTGCCTGTTTAGAAATAGCATCCAAACAAATTAGCTCTGACCTAATATTTGAGTCAGTGCAGGCAGCGGAGCTGTGCATTGTTACTTACGTCTGGTACATGTGTGGGCCCCACAGTGTCAGGAAATAATTAGGAAAGAACAATTAAACTGCAAAAGCTTGTCATTAGAAAACGTCAAACTCCTAGATCATTTACGTGAATAGGATGGGAAGAGAATGACAATGGAATGAATCATTATAAAAACTTAATTTAAATGACTTATTGCTGCAAACAGCATTCCAATCTGTTACAGAATATGTCATGATACCACTGAGAAAACCAATGTTTTTCTATCAAAAGAAAACAATGCTAGAAATGAACAGTGATACCTTTGTCATCCATCAAGGAATATCCTGGCATGCACCTATAGCAGTTTAATCACTTTGTGTGTGGGCCAACAATGTGAATGAATCAGTTATGTTTCTGGCACATACATACAAAGTCAAAATACTTACAAATGAAAGAAGAAAACAAAAATCTGGGTGTTTTTTTTTTCTTACCACAATTTGGTAACCTCTGATGATGTGTCAACTGAGAGATTTGGTAATAAGAGGAAATGACTAAATTGGACATAAGGGGCGAGATGTAGTAGGGTGCTATTTTTAAACAGCTATAAAATCGCACCATATCGCATATGTCAAATGTGCAATTTTTCCCCAAATCCGCATGCATAATAGGATGTGAGTTTTTATACAAAGTCAGAAATTGCGTGCGATTTCTTGCAATTTTTATTCACGAAAATGTGCGGTTTTTTTTAGACATGCATTTTTTAGTAATGAGATTGTGCGATTTTTTTTTAGACATGGTAGTGTGCGGATTTGTGAAAAGCTTTAAAAAATATAACAGCCCCCACCCCCGAGCATAACCACCCCTGGGCTCATTGAGAAATTGTATTTAAGAAACCAGCAGCAGGCTCTTGGACCAGTCCTTGACGCTCAAATTTTGGAACCAGTACCGGCTCCAACAGCCAGCGTTGTCATGCCACAGCCGCAGACACTTTTTATGCAAGGTTCCCCGCCCCAACCATGATCACTATGACTAGTCATCCCTGGACAGGGTACCTGGGGGAGTGGGACCACCCCAAAAAAAGGGGTGCCCCCAGGCTTCACCTTTCCAGGGCCGAAGCCCAGGGCTGGCCTCGGCACCCCTGGGTGGTGGGTGCCGGGTTGATTAATTTGTGTAAAGAAAAAAATAATTAAAAAAACATTGCTTTATATGGTAGAATTTCAAGTCCCAGAAGGCCTCCCCCGCATTCTGGGACTTGGGGCATGTTATCAAAGCAGTACATTAGATTGGCACTTTTATTTTCACAGCTTGTCAGACTCCATTCCTTTCAGCCAAGGCTTTTTGAGGTTTTGTCTGATGGTGGTCAAGGTACCTGCATCGTGGGTTGAATGTTTCTTCAAAAAGGTCTTTAAAGTTTGTTGCACTCACCTGAGGAAGGAGAGTGGACCTCTCCGATACGCGTTGCTTTTGGACACTGATGCACTTTATGGACCGAGCACCTTCATGCACAAGCACTTTCTGACCTGGAGCCAGACACCTTGAGCCCTCTGCGGTGGTGTCGCAGACTTGGATACAAGCATAGCCCACCGCAGCTCACAATCAGGGTGAGGTATTATTGTCTTTCAAAACCCGGTGTCATTATCCTGCATGATTTGTATGTATGGTCCTGTTTATCCATTTTTATTGGAAAATTGTTTGTTTTAAATAAAGACTGTTCTTCTTTAACCCATATCATATGAAACATTTTTTATGGTCTTGCGCCACAGCTGTTCATTTGTTCCATACCACTTGGGGCATGTGGGGCATTAATTGGCCCCCTTAGACTTGTAGTTCACCTGTAAAAAGTATGTTTAAATAATGACACAAACAACTAGAAAAGTAAAAGTGTAACACACACATTAAACACAAAACACCATGACTAGTCATCCCTGGACAGGGTACCTGGGGGAGTGGGACCACCCCAAAAAAAGGGGTGCCCCCAGGCTTCACCTTTCCAGGGCCGAATCCCAGGGCTGTCCTCGGCACCCCTGGGTGGTGGGTGCCGGGTTGATTAATTTGTGTAAAGAAAAAAATAATAAAAAAAACATTGCTTTATATGGTAGAACTTCTGGGACTTGGGGCATGTGGGGCATTAATTGGCCTTCTTAGACTTGTAGTTCACCTGTAAAAAGTATGTTTAAATAATGACACAAACAACTAGAAAAGTAAAAGTGTAACACACACATTAAACACAAAGCCATTTACACATACTTATCCTTCCTCGCTCCCACGACGGAATGTCTGCTCTCCCAGTGTTGAGCTCTATGACGGGGACCCCACTCAGCCCAGATTGGCTGAAAGCATCTACATGGAGACACCTACAGCCAATCAGGGATCAGCTCAGGCTAGATTGGCTGCAGGCGTCTCCCCATGGACATGCTCTCAGCCATTCTGCACCTAGCGGGGTCCTCGGCATGGAGATCAGCAGGATTACCTGTGATGTCAGTCACAGTGACTCCGCTGACAGCCCCGTAGTTGCTCTTTCTGAGGAACAAGGAAGGATAAGTATGTGTTAAAGTGGGTGTAGTGTGTCTAATAAAGTTTTACTTTTCTAGGTGTGTGTGTTTATTTTAACATTCTTTTTACAGGTGAAAAACAAGTCTAAGGGGGCCCATTAATGCCCTGGAGTGTGGACCCCTTTATTTGGGGGGTCTCTACTTCCCCCAGGTCCCCCTTCCAGTAATTACCAGCCAGGTGGTCATGGTTCAGCTGGGGGACCTTGCTTAAAAAGTGTCCCCCAGCTGTGACATGACACTATGGCTGTTGGAGCCTGGTGCCTGGATTCCAAAATACAGGGGACCCCCATTTTTTTGTCCCCATGTTTTTGGGATCAGGACCAGTCCAAGAGCTCGGTGCTGGTTTCTTAAATACGGGGGATCCCCATGATTTTTTCTCTCTGTGCATGGTTCTGTCAAACTTGCCAGCCTGAACCTTATCTATCTATTTGTTTAGCGATTTTTGGTCATTTTAAGGGTGCGAATTGAAATGTGGCACCCTAATACATTTTTTTTATGTATTCTATGAGAAAACATCTGGATGCAATTTTAATGTGTGAACTCCCTATCAGCTGCGTGACATGAACAGTATTACTATAAGATCAATATAACGATAGGAACAATATTCACTTTGTAGGCCTGCCAGAATTTGAGGAGGGCTCAGATATAATAAAATTTGTGGAAAACTGATATGGTAAGTAATTAATTGCTGGGGAGCTCCCCCACACAATCGTATCTTAGGGTTAAGTGTACATTTTGTGAGTGTTTTCTTTTCTTCTTTCTGGGCTCACACAGGTGGGGAGAAAAGCATAAAACAGCAAAAACATGAATAGATTATTATCATCAGGGCTTAAAGCGGTCATGCAGAGGTGGGGGAACTCATTTCTCTATGCCACCTAATTAAACCTTCTACCTCCCCTACCCCTATTAGGCAGAGACAGGACCAGTTGTGGGGTTTTTGGCATCCCCTGCAAACTACTGTAGAATGCTTTTCTGTGAGAATGACCATTCAGGGTCAATGTGGAGGTTAAAATGTTCCACCTCACCATTAGAGGTGGTGGAACTCAGTTCCACCCCGTTCCCCTCTCACTTGAACCCCTGATTATCATGGAATATAATGGGTATTAATGATAAAATTGAAAGATCTCTAGTTATAAAACAACTTAAGCAGTACAACTTTGATGTAGCATGCCTTATGGAAACCCACCTACAGTAGTTGGGAGGAAGTTAATGTCCCTTAGAAAGATTGACCCTAACGGATGCTATATAGTGGATTGTACTATAAATGATATGCAAATGTTTATATTGGTTGTTTATATACCTCCCTCATTCTCATTTCAAATTTAGATCAAAGCAGCCAAATATGTGGCTTCCTCATCAAACTCCTTCACCGTTTGTTTGGGAGACTTTAACAATGTACATGACCCTCGGTTGGATAGATGGAGAAGCCTCCAGGTGGGTGCTCTTAGGGGTAATAAGGGGGGTCTCTAACTTTGTGCATGACCTCAGCTGGATTGATCTATGGAGAGAAAGTTACCCCAAAGTGGTGCAGTTTTCCTGTTTCTACTTATCATACCAGGCCTTTTGAAGGATTGACCTTGCCCTCATATTTAGGAGCTTGCTGCCCCGGGTGGTTAATATTGAATATTAAACCAGAGGAATATCAGAGCATTCCATGGTGGTAGTGGAGCTCTCTGAGATGGGCACAAGGGGACAGTCCTTTTGGAAATTATATGTTCCTGGTTACAACGGTTTGGAGAAAAAGAAAACAAGACAATACTGTGGGAGGAATTTTGGGATAATAAATAAGGGACCTACTAAAGGGGACACAACATGTAAAAGCCTTTAATGCATATATGAAGGGTACAATAAATATGATAAAAATGTAGCAAAAAGTGTTGGAATTGGAGAAAAAATGTAAAGATTTGGAGGCAAAACATTTGAGTAAGAAGACAGATTAAACAAGACCGGTATGGTTGGAAGCCCCAAAAAATAGCTTGACTTCCTGAAGGAGGAGATCGCGCAAATGCTGCTACTGTACCTGGATCACAAAAGAGAGATCAGAGTTCAGATAAATCAGGAAGGTATTTGGTATACTTAGCTCAGGCAGACAGTCCCCTCAATATCATTAGAAGGATCAAGGATGAGAGGGGAAAAGAATCTAATACCACTGCGGAAATAGGTGATACCTTCTCCTCATCTGTATGGATGAGGCGTTACCAGATGTAAGAGGCTATTATATAGCAAGTCAATTTATGCAATTGAGGAACTGGCTAGTTGAAGATCCTGTCAATTAAATGGCCGGAGATCTAGTGGCCCAAGGTGTCCCCGATATTAGCCCATTGCATAAGATATTGAAGGGCCACACTTCCATCTCTGACCCCCCTTTGGTTACGCAAGCCATTAAAACCTGGAAAGAAGCTAATAATATTATGTGTTTCTCAGATATAGAATTTGATTATCCAATTAATGATGCTCATATGTTAAAAGAGTTAAGAGAACTGCAGGTGAATAAGGTATGTGGACCATATTCGATTACCACTCTTGGCCAGTTTTATACCATAAGTGGGCTGAGACATTTCTCCATCTAAAAGGAGTTAAGTTTGCCAGGGACATAATTCGATTGATATTTACAGTTAAGAGGGGCTCTTGAGATACAATTCCAAGGTAAACCCCCCAGTGTTAGGGGTAAGTCTGATCCACAAGGTATTAAAAGATGGGGAAAAACTAGTCTCTAGGATATATAAGAGCTTGAACAACACTAAGTTTAGTGAAAGATTGGGTAGGTTAAAAGGGTAATGGGAGGAAGACATTGGTACTATTAGCCCAAAGGAATGGGTTGTTGCAACGATCTCTGTGTTAAAAGCCACTAATCAGTAAATAACCTATTTATACTCCATAGATTATATCTAACTATGACCAGGCTGGCAAAATTCACTGGGAGGACTTCTATGTTATGCCCTAAGTGTAAAAGTGAGCCAGTCACCTTCTGGCATCTGCTATGATAATACCAAGTAATGGCGGACTTTTGGGAGCAAGTTATACAGACAATGGTAAACACAGGTATATTAAGGGAAATCTGCACCCCAACGTGTTACATAGTAAATATTATGGGTGATAGAAGGATGACAACTGAAGATAGGTTGTACATTATTCATGTATGTTCATTAGCTAAAGTCATGGTGGGCAGAGCAGGCCCTGAAATTGGAGGGTGGAAGGCTCTGGTCAACTACACATCTAAACATGAAAAATATATAAATACAAGTAGAAACATTATGGTTAAATATGATAAGGTTTGGTATCGATGAAATTCATCGATTTATGCAAATAATGAGTGATCACCAATAAAAAGCACTGAGATAATATACAAAGAGAAGGGAAAGGTAGGGAAGGGGAGGGTGGAAAGTAAAGAAGATAGATAAATTACACTAGAAAGAGTTATGTTAATATAAATAGGGTAGATGATACCATGGGAACTATATAAACTTAAAAAGAGTTCTGGAAAGAATAAACTATAGAAAAAAGACAGGAGGAAGGGGGGAATGGGGTGAGATATATACACTAAGTATATATAATATAAGGATGAGACAAAAAGGGGCATTATTAAAATTATGTAAAGCAGTGTTTATTCATGTCTATACACCCAATGAGTTGCCAACTTATTAGACAAGGATAAAGCAAACTGGCTCAGTTAACTGTCTATCTATCTGTCCAGGAAGCCCTTAGTAAAGGATAGGAAGCCTGGCTACCACATTGCTGAAAAGATTTGAACTGTTTATATTTGTGTGCCATGAATGGTTAACAATGTAACATTAGTTGTTATTATGAAGTATGTTGCATATCTGTGCTGTAATGTGATACTCATTTAATCGTCTGTCTATGTATGTGAAATTAAAAACAATAAAAATTAAGAATAAAGACTTTCCAGATCCAACAAGTCGGTCCTGATTTCATTAATGTATTCAACATACTTTACACCTCTCCTGAGGCTCACCTAACCATCAATGGTCTCAATTCCCCTAATTTTACACTATCTAGGGGAACACGACAGGGGTGCCCCCTCTCACCACTGCTGTTCAAATTAGCATTAGCATTAGATCCCCTAATTCGCTCATTTTATCATGAGACCATCATGGCAGGGGGTGTTCCTGGGGGGGTCGGAGGTAAAGGTGTCTGCTTTCGCCGACGACCTCTTACTGTATGTTAGCAACCCCAAAACGGCCCTCCCAGGCCTGCAAAACACTCTCACAACTTTTCATAACATATCAGGCTTTCTGATAAACTATCAAAAAACTGAAGCACTGGCTCTTTGCCCAGAGGCCCAACTCGGATAGGGAGCCTCTTTCCCATTTAGGTGGAATCAGGGGCAATTGATATATCTAGGCCTACGATTTCCTAGAGAAGTCGCTAATCTCTATTCACTAAACTACTCCCATTGTATAGCGCAAATGTTAGCTGATTTTAATAAGTGGAAACACCTCCCACTGTCCTATATAGGCCGCTCTAACCTTTTCAGACTGGTCTCCTTTCCTAGGCTCCTGTATGTAATACAGATGCTTCCATACCTCTTCACTAAACAAGACATTCTGAACATAAACAGAGCGATCACCAAATTCATTTGGGCAGGTAAACGACCCCGTATATCTCAGCTGAAACTACAGCAACCACCACTGAGTGGTGGTATTAATCTTCCCTGCGTTCAGGAATACGCTCTAGCATCCAACCTACGGTTTGCCTTGGATTGGTTGGGAGGTGTAGACAACTACTGTATGCTTATAACAATATTGATCAGTCCTTCCTCCAAGACGCCACACTAGATGCACTACTACATATCTCCCCCTCCCACTTTCCAAAACAGCTCAAAGACAACCCTCTAATATATTCACCTTATCTGGCCTGGCGAACTATGCGGAAAAAAATACATTTACCGACCACTATTTCACTACATCAACCACTGATCTATAATACTGAATTCCAAGGGGGAAGACCAGATTCCCTCTTTCTTGATTGCCATTCCCGAGGTCTTCGATCCATACACCAATTTCTGGACGAGAACCATGCGGTTCCCCTCACTATCTCCCAATTGAGAGAACATCACCCACAACTTCACATACCTTTGTTTGCCTACTTTCAATCGAGGAGCTATGTATCAAAAATACTCCCCAAATTAACAACAGATAACTCTGATAGATCATTAGACATTATGATAATTCACCAGAAGGGCAGACAGGTTCCCACCTCTATACTCTATAGCTACACTCGCACCAACCTAGATCTTGCAAAAGTTACCACGGGGATTGCTAGGTGGAGCGAGGTCTTTCCCGATATCCCAGTAAAGACTATGGTAAAGGCCTCAGTATCTCTAAATATACAACTATCTTCAACCTCATTCATGGAAATGCAACTAAAAATTCTACACAGGGCTTATTATACACCTAAGCTCCGTTGCCTGACTGGCGTTTCGGATAACATAAATTGTTTTAAGTGTTCCCTACCAGAGGCCGATATTTACCATTGTTTATGGTCATGTGATACTGTACAAGTGTTCTGGCTGGAGATAGAAAGATACATTACTCAAACACTTTCTATACCATTCAAAGCCTTTGCCTGGGCACTTTGGAATATATACCCTCCCAATACCCCTCCCACACTAACCCACTCTATCAAATGCTTACTAGCCAAAGTTGCAGCGGCCGCTAAGAAAACTATATTGTCCCAATGGATACATCCAGAGAGAATCCCCATACAACTAATGCTACCAAGGTTAAAATTCTTATTCCAGATGGACTGGATCGATTGTCTGCTCGATGTCGAGTCCAAAACGTCCAAATTCTTTGACATATGGCTTCCATACCTTCCTATACTATCACCCCTGGAGCGTGACGGAATCAGACAAACGGTATATTTAACAACCTGGTACAATATGTCCACTCTGCAACTAGGCCACCCACCCTTCTAATATGTTTGTACTATGTTAGTAATTTTATATGTAGCCCGACCTTCTCGTATAATGGCTATGAACTATAACCTTCAATAACTACGCAGACATCACAAACTCCTGGTTGAAATGTTTTGTTTTATTACAATGTGTCAATTTAACAATGTCCTTGTGTCTCTATTCTGTACCTGATCGAACTTTTGCATTTACTATGTACTGTATCTCTATCCAATTTAATAAACATATATAAAAAAAAAAGTTAAGAATAAAAAAGAAAACTAAGTTCTTTCAATTTGAATTTAAACATTGCATGATCAGCACAATGCCACTATCCTGAGGGCTCCTAGATATGGAATATATTGGGTATGGTTTCCATTCATTCTATCTATGGTCCCTGTGTAGTTTATAGTAGAGTATTTTGATGCACTCTACCCCACTGTGAGCACTTTCAGATTCCTGATGCAACACAGTTGGCTTTCAATCACTTCAATGCTTTCATCCACCTGACAGAAGAAAGAGCAAACATTAAGTGCTCATATGTCTCTATTCATTTGTATGTGCTCTGGATTATTTGAATAAATTAAATGTTGCTTACCTGCGACTCTATGGCTTTCTACTTCAGTCTCCCCTTCCATCGCATTACAGCATCAAGAATAAGGAACCAGAGGTTCATTTTATTAAAAGACAATCTTTATGTATCTTGCTGAGTCTTTATTTAAACATCTATACATTTCTAGTGTGGCATGCAGATTATTGAAGAGGACAGTGGATGAAGGTGCTATTCTGTTTGCCATAAACAAATATGTACAATTCAAGAAAGTGTTAAGCATTGGATATATCTCTTTTATGTACAAAATATATTAGCAAATAGACTACCAACATTTAAATTAACATTGTTTCTATGATCCCTCAGTGGGGTATTCAGTCATGTCCGGATTTGCATCCACGGAAAATAGTTGAAAACGGACTAATTTTCCGACCATATAGATTTTACCAACAGTCTAAAATCGGCACTTGGATTGAATAGGTCGAATTAGAAATTCGACTGAAAATCGGCAAAAAGTGACGATTTTCTGACTGTCATCCAAACACCTTTATCCAAAACAAATTTTGCTGAAAATATGTACTTAAACTGAGGAAATATAAATGAGATAAATTTGGAAGAGAGAGTTAAGCTGTATACACATGCTTAGATTTTTCCCTGTTTTCGATTCGATTTTGCTTATAGAAGCAAAATCGAATCCACATCGAATGGTTTTTAGAACACTTTCGATCTGCATTTGATTCGATGCGCGCTCCTGTTTTCTCAAAATCGATTAGAAAAATCTACTGTGCAGCCAAGGAAATCTCGAATTTGATCCAGTAAATCGAATGAGCAGGGGTTAAAGTGAGGGAGAACAGGGTGGAAATGAGTTCCACCACCTCTAATGGTGAAGTGGAACAATATAACCTCCACATTGGCACTGAACAGTAATTCTCACAGAAATGCATTCTAGTTTGCAGAGTGGTGCCAAAAACCCTACCACTGGCTCTGTGTCTGCCTAATGGGGGTAGGGGAAAGGGGTTAATTAGGTGGAAAAGGGAAATGAGTTCCCCCACTTCTGCATGACTACTTTAAGCCCTGCGAATGAGTACATTGTGCCTACATTGTGAAATCGAAATCAAATCGAATGCAAAAGTACAGATCTAATGCCAAATTGAATGGGGTGATCTAATGCCAGAACTAATAGAAAATCGAATCTAACATCAAATCTAAACGTGTGTATAGGGCTATAGAGAGAGACAGACACAGAGAGATCCCTGTGGACAGATATTAGTTTTAGCCATAAAGAGTATAGAAGATGTAAGATAATGGGTCAAATGTAATAGGGTGTGAGATTCAGAAAGTGAAAGATTTTGACAGAGTGATTTTGTCATGTAATTTATTGCCGCTTTGAAAAAAATGGGAAAACTCTCCCAAAATCTCTCACTTTCTGATTGTCACATCCTATTACTTTTAGCCCAATAAGTGATTGTTATAAGTTACAGTACTTGTGCTCTTCATGCACCAATTATAGTTACCACAAATAAACCTTACTAAATAATGGTATATATATTATTATTAAAGCAGAACAGGAGATCATACAGGTTAAAGTGAAAAAATTCAAAAGAGATAAAGAAGATTATGATCTCAAACAAGTGAGAACTTGGAATAAAAATAAAAATGACCACCGTTCATTTAGAACATCTAAAATTAACTATCCCCAACCACCTAGAAAAAGGTGGAATACACGGTGGGAAGAGAGATCATCCCAGCCAGTCCGGTCCGCCCAAAATACTGGGACGGATTGGAAACAAGTGAATAGAAATAGGGCTTGGAAACCAAGAAAATATGAGCCACCGGTTTCTGCCACTCCACCAACTTATAATAGATTTGCTCCCTTACAGCAGGAAACCAGCTCCAATGATAATCCCCTTTTTTTAGAACAGCGCCGCAGAGAGACCCAAACCCCAAACAGATGGGGGAAAAGAAATCGGGAAGACGGGGCAAAAGAGGGAGGGGAAAGAATCCCTCTATTCAAAAGGAGAATCCTAAACTAGTGAATGAAGAGATTAAGGGAATTTTTAATTTATCTGGAGTGGTTTTGACCAATGCTCAATTAAACCTTTTAAGAAAAGGCTTATCTTTTGCTCCGGCTGCTAATGTCAATAAATTTGATTTATTGGTAGACCTTAACCTGTACATCCGTAAATTAACTCTTAAGCGCCATTTTTTGAAAACTAATTTGGGGGATAATATAGGTACAATTAATGAAAATGTTAATACCTCAGGTTTGAAAAAACAAAGTACATTTTATCCTGTAGAGTCTCGGGGTCCTAATGTCCCTAATGTCGAGCTGTTTGCTCAGCTGGTGAAAAAGGACTTTGAAAGTTTCCCAGAAACGATTAAAATTGATGAATATAATTTAACATCAAAAGAAAATTCAGCTATAAAAGAACTTATGGAGGATCAAAACTTAATTTTTAAGCAGGCGGACAAAGGAGGGGGTTTGGTAATATTGTCCAGGGATTCTTATGTGAAGGAGATGGAGAGATTACTGTCTGATCCAATCTCATATAAATTACTAACCAGAGACCCAACAAAAGAATTTGTGGAAGAGCTCAGAATTATTTTAGAATCGGGGAGATCTAGTGGTGTTTTGTGTAAAGAAGAATATGATTATTTATACAACGATCAGCCAAGAGTGGCAACAATATACTATTTGCCAAAATTACACAAAAATCCAATTACCCCCCCAGGTCGACCGATTGTATCGGGTATCGACTCTGTGACTTCCAGACTCTCTGCTTATGTGGATACATTTTTACAAAAATATGTTTCTAAATTAAGGTCTTACACAAAAGATTCAATTTCTGTGCTTCAAATTGTGGAATCACTGGAATGGCAAAGAGAGTACAGCTGGGCAACTATCGATGTCAATGCCCTATACACTTCAATACCCCACGAGAAGAGAGTGAAGTGTATAGAGGCAGTTTTGTCTAGAGATAAGGATATTTCAGCAGTCAAGGTTGCATTTATTGTCAAATGTTTGAATTTTGTCCTCAAGTCTAATTATTTTACTTTCCTGGGGCGCTATTATATCCAGCTGTGTGGGACAGCTATGGGGACGATTTGTGCCCCAGGGTTCGCTAATCTTTATTTGGGGGAGTGGGAGGAAGAATGCATTTACCACAATAATCCCTTTAAAGAAAATATTGTTGAATTCCGTCGCTACATAGACGATCTGTTATTGGTCTGGAGGGGGTCACATGATCAGTTTTTAAAGTTCTTTGAATTCATAAATGTCAACCAGTATAATCTGGGATTTACCTGCAATTACAATGAAAAAAGCTTAGAATTCTTAGACTTAACCCTCTCCATTAAAGAGGAACAGTGTACCACTGTCGACACATGCACCTTTTTTAAAAAGGTTGACAGTAACAATTACTTGCAGTACGACAGTTGTCATGCAAAGAAATGATCAGTTTTTAAAGTTCTTTGAATTCATAAATGTCAACCAGTATAATCTGGGATTTACCTGCAATTACAATGAAAAAAGCTTAGAATTCTTAGACTTAACCCTCTCCATTAAAGAGGAACAGTGTACCACTGTCGACACATGCACCTTTTTTAAAAAGGTTGACAGTAACAATTACTTGCAGTACGACAGTTGTCATGCAAAGAAATGGAAAGATAATCTTCCTTTCTCACAAATGTTGAGACTGCGACGGAATTGCAGCACTATTGATTCTTTTGAGCAACAAGCCCTGGTGTACATTGCCAGATTTCAAGAAAAAGGTTACCCCCAAAAGCTGATTGATAGTGCCTTGGTAAGGTCCAGGAATTTGGACAGAAAAAAATTACTGCAATACAAGGACAAAAAAACTAGTAAATCGAGTTTTTGTCCCTTTGTGACTCAATTTAATTCTCACAACTTACAAATACGTAAAACCTTGAGTAAACATTGGGCGGTTCTTAAGATGGACCCTCTTCTTAGGGATTATTTGGGACCAGGTCCTGATATAGTATTTAAAAGAGCCAAGACTTTAAAAACAAGATTAGCACCCAGTCTGCTTCCAATTAAAGCCCCGGAAGATTCAGTTTCCATGCCATACCGATTACCAACAACATCGGGTTTCTTCTGCTGCGGGAGATGTAAAATGTGTTCCCACAGCATGAAGGGTTGTAAAGAAATCACAGGCAAAGGAAATAAAAGATGGAAAATAAAATCACTAATTAATTGTAACATTACGTATGTAGTGTATCTTCTGGTATGTCCGTGCGGCATGAGATATGTCAGGCTCTCAAAATAAGAATTTTGGAGCATTATAGAAACATAAAGAACCGAGTGACTAATCATAGTGTGCCCAGGCACTTTGCTCGTTGCCAAAACTGTGACCCGCAAGGGATGAGATTTGTGGGCATTGAGAATGTAATGACAGATATTAGAGGTGGAAATCGGGACAAAAATGTTGCTTAAAAGAGAGTCCTTTTGGATGTATCACTTAGGGACTCTGAGCCCTGAAGGACTCAATGAAGGGCTGGAAATTACAGCATTCATCGGTTAAAAGTTGTTATTAAGTAACAAAAATCGCTATTGAGATACAAGAGCCCCTTTTTTCAAGCATTGTCCATTTGCACATTTATGCTGCTATTAAGTCCATACAGCACTTTATATATTCCACCATCATCTTTGTGTGCGTGCATGCTGCCTTGATATAAAGATATAATTGTTTAAGTTCATGCTGCTATTAATACTCTAGAGCACTTTATTATTATATTTTTCATTATTGTCTGTTTTGTACGCCCTTATTGCCATATTGGTATAAAAAACCGCAGCTTGTATATGATAAAGGTCCTTCTTGTATGCTGCTAAGTTATATATATTTTTTATCATATTTGTTTTTTATCCGGTGTATACACAGGAATTGAAAAAGAAAGAAAAACTATTATCCTCGCTGCTGTTGATCGCTTGCTTGTATTTTTTATGAACATGGGATCAAAAAAGAAACTTGCTGCTATATATCACCTGGCTGTCATTATATTCTGTTGGATAATTCATTGTTGCTTTTATCAACATTCCATGAAATATCTTTGTTCTAGGACAGTGGTGGGGAACCTCAGGCCCGGGGGCCGTATGCGGCCCCCGTACCCGGTCTGAGTGGCCCTCCTACCACCCGGCAGCTCTGCTGGGAGTCAAGTACAGGGGACTTCTTGTGAGAGGTCGGTAGTTCTTGCGAGATTCCTCTTAATCAACAGCAACCGGAGACTGTCCGTCCTATTCAGCGGCAGCCGCCGGAGCGTGGGGCGGCTGCAGCATGACAATTTGTAAGAGAAATTTTTACATATTGCCCCCGAAGGATTTTTCCACCATACAATTGGCCCTTGGCTCAATAAAGGTTCCCCACCCCTGTTCTAGGACATAAACATTTTTATGAAAACTTGTTTCTATATAAGAAGAAATTATTTTTAGATGTGTTTGTACCGTCATTTCCGTCACCATTTATATGTGAGGGAATCAGTATATTTATTGTCTTATACTATTTTTATAATTGTAATTGTTTTTATATATTATTGTATAATGAAATGCTTATATACCATTCCTGTCAATATTGTTCCTATCTAAATACTGGGGTGCAAATGTTTGTTGTATATGTTTTTAAGGTTGATATAATCTTGGTGGCCGTTTTATAAATAAAGATAGTTCAAATAATTGAGGTAAATTGGAGCACTATCATTGAAAGTGCAGATCGTTAGTAGCTATTGTGAGTTAACTGATCAGGTGCTACCAGGATTGTAATCAAGCCTACTCTGTTAAATAGAGTCAGAGAGGGACGCTAGGCCAGCCCTCTGACGAAGTCGATGACGAAACGCGTTGGGGCGTGGCCTAGCGTCTTCTCTGACCAAGAACTTTGAACCTGTGGGGTGTGAGACCGCAACCGCTGCTGCTGTGGATGCCACAATTGAGTGTAACCTCTCCTACAAACTACTGCTGGGAAAAGCAGTTTATGCGATTCTACTGCGGCGACTAGTGCCGCTTGTTGTGGTACGTGACCCCCGCTACCTGTTTTATCTTCTGTGTACCCTTCAATAAATTGTTTAAAATTGATTCATGCACTATAGTGCGCTTGCTCTTATCGTTTCTTTTGTAGACAAAACACACCTGTGGATTCAGGATTACCTCCATGAGAGGAAGAGCTTAAGCTGCCGGGCTATATACACCTGAGTGCATTTGAAAGAGACTGTGTGGAGGATGCACTCCTGTGGTACTAGTGTTCAGATTTGGACACTGGCTTTTTTCTCATAAGTTTTTGCGCACTGTTATTTTTATATATATATATATATATATATATATATATATATATATATATATATATATATATATAGTAACTCCGTGAACCCGGCACACGGACCCTCCTAGGGTTATCTTGCTCGGGTGCCTTCTGTGTTGGCAAACTGCCCAATGTGTAGTACTCCTGGAAGCAGCGGCACTCAGAGTCTTGTAAACAGTGAACAAGCGTGAATTTAATGTCGCTTGTTCACTGTTTACAAGACTCTGAGTGCCGCTGCTTCCAGGAGTACTATATATATATATATATATATATATATATATATGTGGGTGTGTGTGTGTGTGTCATGGAAAGACAGCACTCAGTTGCAGAAGGTTAAGGTGTATAGATGGCCTTATGGTGCATAGGTCCGTATTGCAGTAAATATATCGACACTCACCCTCAGGGGCCCCTGAGGAAAACTGTGAGAAGCAGTTGAAACGGCTGTCGGGCCATGTGTATATACCATTTCCATGTTATAAATAAAATCACGTTGGATTTTCGATTCTGAGTGCCGGTTCTTCTATCTCTCCAAACTTGAAGGTGGATGGTTGAAAGCTGCAACAATGACGCGGTGCCCTCCGTGTAAATGACAGAATGTTCTGTCACTGATGTAGGGATCTTGGGGGATGGCGTCCCCCAAGATCCCTATACATATATATATATATATATATATTATATAATATATACTATATATGCTTTTCTACGCAGGAACACATGTGCCAAAATTCATTTGCATGTGTGTTATGAAATTTCCAAAGCAAGCTGGTACTGTTTAGATTAACGATTGGTTTTATTTTCTTCAACAACAGTGTCATGTCATACTGAGTCTCAAAAGACAATGATATGTTTGTTAAGCTTTTCTGGACAGCTTTATATTATGTTCTTCTAACGTACAAGATCATGGTATTTACAAAGTAAGCACCTTCAGGGTAAGTTTCATGTTTATTGTCTAGTGATAATTGCAATATTATTACATGAAAAATATTTTTCCTTGTCCATGGTTCCATGGTACATACTGTACTTAATTAACAAAGCATCTATAGTACCAATCTGAGGCAAAGCTATGAGAATAATATTAAAGTTTATGACTGCAAACGTTTGCTTGAACTATTTAATGGTTCTATTTAAATCCAGAAAAAAAATGAATTTTTTTTTTTTTTTTGGGGGGGGGGGGGGGGGAATATTGCTTCTTTCTGTTTAAGAAGCTATCACAAAATAGACTTTTCTAACTACTATACACTCCAGTGAACACCTAACATAATCCCCGCATCCCCCCCCCCCCACACACACACACCTATTCAGGGGCGTAGGGAGGGCGGAGCCACCGGAGCACGCGCTCCGGGCGCAGAGAGATAAATGGCGCCGGGGGCATACACTGGTAGCTGTGTTGCCGGCTCGCCCACTCGCTCCCCCGCCCGCTCCCTGCTCTGCCCGGCGGAGGCTGAGCTGCCCACATGAACGGCTGGTGAGCAGCCAGTGTCAGTTTGTTACAGTCTATTGCTATTTCGCTCCAGCGCTCCCAGGGGAACCCAGTAGCTTTCAGGTAGAGCGCACTGCATGTCATGTTGGCCTGGCAGTGGCACCTGCATAAACTGAAACTACTACTTTACAACGGGAAAGGGAGGGGGCGGAGTCCAAGCCGGGGGCGGAGCTACACGGCACTGTGCTCTATTGTGCTGCAGCATGGCGTGTGAGAAGAGGAGCTGATGAATGTACACACCCAGTAACCACACAGCAGCCCAGCCAGGCCTGTTACTGTTAGAGGTAGGAGTGAGGCACACTCACTATATATGTGTAGAAGTGTAACAATATGTATTATGTGGTACATGTATATGTTTATAACTAATGTATGTGTGTGACATTATGTATGTATGTGTATAAGTGTGTATTTGTGGATGTGTGTGTGTGTGTGTGTGTGTGTGTGTGTGACAGTATGTATGTGTGTGACTGTGTGTACAGGCGTATGAAGAGAGGAGAAGACCCGTGTGCTGCCTCGGTGGGTAGAATCTTGCATTATGCCAGAGTCTACTGCGCAACTGCTGGTCTCTGGGAACATTGCACTGATTGCGCTTGTTTCCGGGGACATATCCAGTGCGCTTGCGCAAATCACTCGGAAATGGCTGCGGCGGTTATTTTTGGAGTGATTTGCGGCTCCTGTGGGCTGGAGAAAAGGTAGGGAGAGAACACTGCTATCTGCTGTGTGTGTGAGGCTGGGGACAGCACAACAGCTAAGGAAGTGATGTGCATGCCCACAATGACATTTGTGGACATTGCCCCCCTTCTTATGTACATGTGTGTACTATGGTCCTGGTTCAAGTATATGCAATCAGGTAAATGCCACCACACTGACCGCACACCCCCCCACCCCTGTGCAGGCTGTGAATGGGTTCGCATCCGTGCAGACTGGGGGAAATCACTCACCATCGAATGATTTCCCCCTGCTTGCAGTCTAGACTTACTGTGGGGAGAAGGAGGCCGCTGATGATGTCCGCAGCCCTCTCTCCCAACGGCCGCAGAGCACATGCATTTTCCAGGACACTCCCGGAAAATGCTACGTTTATGCCTCCAGAGCCCTGCAGGGCTAGCCATTGCAAGCTCCTGTCGTATGAATGGCTCCTGCATGCGTACTGCGGGCAGTACCACTGCACGGTCACTCGATAATCACCCATAAGATCATGCCTGAATTGGGCCCTATGGTCCATATTAAGATGGGGATGGAGTAGCGGCTCATACAGAAAAGTACGATGTTCTGTACTTTGCACATATCACGGACACATACTGTACATGTGCAATACGGTCTATGATGGTGAATGCAGAACGGCATTGGACTGTCAGTGATTGACAGTCTGATGCCGTTTGAGAGTAGCAACAGTCCATTTCTCCAAACGGAGGCCTCTACCATCCACCATTGCAGGGAAGGGCAGAGGCCAGGATCTCTATCAGAGGATGTAGATTCCTAACCTCTTGGTAGGTATTGTGGCAGCTGGCTTGCGCAACCCCATAGGCTGACTGCTACACCAGCCATAAAGTTGACAACCCGCACCTCAAGTGTACACAGATTGCATACAACGGGGTGGTGACTGTGCAGCTATTTGTAGCACAGAGAAGTAAGAGGCAATAGCTAAGGACAGGATAGGGTCAGTTTCTGTCTTCCCAGCACAGCTCACTCATGCACCTGCAATAAGCCATATATAAACTTTGGGGGTTTTTTGTGTGTACTTACAGCTACCACTAAACGGTGTTTTCATATTAACTTTTGATTGCATTTTTTCTTATATTTAAATTTACAATTTTTTTCTTATTTTGTTTTTATTTTAATGATGCTTTGCTTCTATTTTTATTTATTTTACTTTTCTATTTGATTTGTCATTGCTATTCTATTAGTTTGCAACATTTCGTTGTGGCCGCTATATTTGACACTCCCACATTTATTTATTTATTAATATGTTAGTGCTTTTTTAATCTTAATTTTATTTTAAGCTGCTTTCTACCCATTCCTGTGTGAATTACAGCGGGCAGCGCTGAGCATTCTGAGTCTTTCCCCCATATGCTCTGCAACCCCTTTCCCTCTTTACCAACTTTTGCCGGGTACTAGAGCACAGGAGCACACAAGATTTTGTGTGAGTCTGCCTGTGTAATTAAAGTGGCAATAATTTACAAGGCCACTTTGGCACATGCTGTCCCCATTTAAAATATGCAGATGGGAGTGCCAATGCACTTGCTGGCACAGTGCACCAAAAATTTCTAAGTTATGGCTCTGTAGATGAGTATTGCTATGGGTGAGGAGTGATGGGTGTTGCTGACTGCTGCGATCTGTGCTGCTGGGTAATGGGTGCTGAAATGTGACGGGGTGCTGTGCTGGTAGAGAGTTGCTGGGTCAGAGGCAGAAATAGCGGTGGCGTTAGGGGGCACCAGCCAAATCTTGCCTAGGGCATCAAATTAGTTAGGGCCGGCTCCATATAAACTAGTGCGTCTTACTCATAAGAGATTCATAGGTCAACATATGTACATATAGATACAATTTGTAACAGTGGTGAGTGTGTTGATACAATTTTCACTTTCCTTTATAATAGATAATACCACAATGGGACTGAAGTGATTTAAGTATCAAACTCGCAGTGGGCAAGCTCGTGTCAACTTTTGAAATTGAATTTTGATCTGTATAGTTTAACTTGGCGCGCCTCATTAAATTAGCTGTCTGCGTGAACCATGAGACGGACACATCTGCTCCGGTCCACAGACTATAAGGGAACCAGGTCACTCCATCTACCCAGAGCACACTTTACAGTGTCCGGGTAGTGGCAGACGGGAGATCACAGTGGCTGTACTACCGCTGCGGCTATCAGTGTTGCTAAGGGTAGAGACGCCTATTTGACCCTGGAACTTACCATCTACTTGGAGTCACAGCAGCGTAACCCACTTGTCCTCTCATCTGCCTTCGTGGGAATCGGCTCTGTAGAAGGGAGAGATACCCAATCTACCCAGGTGCCTGTCACCAACCCGAAGTCACAGCGGCATTATTGTACTGCCCGCTGAGAACCATCTGCTTATTCAAACATAAATACAATAGCCTCAAGTGACAGGACACCATTCATATGTATATGTTTGCAAGTGTTACTTCAACATTATTATTGCCAGTCTGATCCTTGAATCACCTCAGTCTCATTGTGGTATAACTTATAATAAAGGAAAGTGAAATTGTATCAAGACATTCACCACTGCTACAAATTGTGTTTACATGTACATATGTTGTTATTGTCTAACCTGTGAATCCCTTATGAGTAAGATGCACTAGTTCATACACCAAACAATTCATACAATAAACTGAAGTGACATTAGATGCTCACCACCAAGGATTTTTTTTATCATTTTTTAAGACACTATTTCATATCTTGTTCACACTTCTTACTCTTCTTTTTTTTTTTAAATATTGCAGAATTTTTAAACAAACATTTAATAAAAGTTCATTTTTATTCATTATGGTTCGTTATATAGTACGTAATAGGCATCATTTGTGTCCTTCTGTGTAATGGGCATTACGGTATGTGGCTTTATGTGTAATGGGTATTACAAAGTTTGGTAAAATGTGTAATGGGCATTATGGTGTGTGGTATAATGTTAGCCATGCCCCCTTTTGCCGCACAAGAGCCCCGCCTACTACAATTCATCGGGGGGGGGGGGGGGCGCAAAACATGCCCTTGCTCCGGGCACCGTGGCACCTAGCTACACCACTGCACCTATCAACAAGCCTCTTTTAGGCATTGAGAGCCACGACCTCCTGCCCTGAACACAAATATAACAGGAAGCAGGGCCAGACTGGGACCAGAAATCGGCCCTGGCATTTTGAGCACACATGCCCACCTGCAGCAGGCAGGACCCTTGCGTGGCAAAGCCACGCGGTGAAAAGGGGGCGTGGTCTCATGGAAAGGAGGCGTCGCATCAGAAAAAGGAGGCATTACACATTATGGAACACACCGCAATGCCCATTACACATTATGGAACACATCGTAATGCCCATTTCAGAATATGACACAATCTGGACCCCACAGGCTGCTCCCCCTGTATAGTAAAAGGACTCAACAGGCTGCTCCCCCTGTATAATAACAGGACACAACAGGCTGCTCCCCCTGTATTATAATAATAACTGGACCCCACAGGCTGATCCCCTGTATAATAACAGCACACAACAGGTTGCTCCCCCTGTATAATAATAACAACAACAACAACAACAACAACAACAACAGGACCCCACAGGCTGCTCCCCCGGACTAATAAAGCCAGATTCCATGGAACAAAAATTTTGGTACTTATGTAATATCTGGGCTCCCGTTTTTCTTATGAGACCGTGTCCCCTCGCGGGGCTCGCTGCGCTCGCCACGCTTCGGGCACGGTGGCTCGCTGCGCTCGCCACACTATATAAAATCAACTCCATGCGTATTTGGATAGTAGGGGTATGAAAAAACGGGGTGCATTTAACATGGGAGCCCAGATAATACATAAGTACCAAAATATCTTTAGCAACATTTATCTGTGCATCATTTCTCATCCTGAGGCTCAGGATGAGAAATGATGCACAGATAACTGTTGATAAAGATATTTTTGGACATGGCGCCAACAAGATAAATGAATATAATCCGTGCATGCAGAGCTGATTGGAGCAGATGTGTAGCACAGAGCGGGTGGCAGAATGTAATCCAGTCTAACACAGCAGCAGCCATTGTACGTGCATGACAGGGACAGATCACACAGGCACACCTACCCTTATCCATTTCCCCCAATCACCATCCACAAGGAGCCTGACTCCCCATGAGGAACGTACTGCTAACCTTCTGCTGGACCCGACACCCGGTCTCTGTATCACACCCACAGCCGCTCTGCTCTGGTCTGACTGACAGCAACCCACAGCAGGCGCCGACTCCTAACCTGGCTACTGGGGCCAAGGATGCGCTGAGGCGCTGTGCACAAAGAGGGGAAAGAATACAGAGGAAGTGTCCTTACAGTATAGCGGCCACGGGACTCAAATTTGGCCCACCTGGCAGGGCCGACGCTACCCGCTCAGCAGCGAATGCAAAGCAGGGAGGCGCCAGCATGCAGAGGCGCTCTCCTTGCCTTTGCTATCCTGCTGCTGACGCTGCGCCTAGCCTGACCTGACCATCTATAAGGTAACCTGTGGCGCCGGCGGCTGGAACAAGGCTCCCTCCGTCCTCCGACTCCTCTCTCCTCGCCGCACTCACCCGTACCCCTTGCCCACCTGACAACCAATCGAGCCAGCTGAGCGGAGCTGAAAGGAGAGCAGGGAGGCTGTGTAGAGCTGCATGTAGGTGGCGCTGCAGTGCACAGCTCCGGGTCCTCTGCTCTTCGGCAGTTACTTCTACTCCATGAGACAGTGACCACATGGGGCTTTCAGATGTAGCTGATGCTGGGCAAGCTGGCCACTGGGCGATGTTGACTATTCAGGTGTGTGACCCTTGATGTGGGTGGCGGGGGCTGGGAGTGGGGGCACCTTAAATAACTGTATACTGGCCCAGGGAGCATTATGATATCTTTGCTGCTGCAGGGCATTTTCTATGATTGCTTGTGTGGTTTATTTACTCTAATAACAAGTATGCTGTGTGTATGACTGTACTGCGTATATACAGTTTGCTGTGTATATGTCTATAGCTTGTGTATGTTTATAAATATACTGTGTGTATGTTTGCCTACTGTATATGCCACGTGTGTGTGTGTGTGTGTGTGTGTGTGTGTGTGTATATGTATGGTACATGTGTGTGTTTGCCCTGTGTGTGTGTGTGTATGTATTTATGGTAGGTGGGCATGTATGCTCTGTGTGTATGTATGGTACTTTTATGCCCAGTGTGTATGTATGGTGCGTGTGCTTGTATACCCAGTGTGTATGTATTGTATGTACAGTATGAGTGCATGCACTGTGTAAATATATGTGTGAGTGTATGCCTTGCGTGTACATATTGTGTGTGTGCATATATATATATATATATATATATGGTATGTGTGCGTGTATGCCCTGTGTGTACATATTGTGTGTGCGTGTATGCCCTTTGTGTACATATTGTGTGTGCGTGCATGCTCTGTGTGTATGCATGGTTTGTGTGCGTGCATGCCCTGTGTGTATGTATGGTTTGTGTGCGTGCATGCCCTGTGTGTATGTATGGTTTGTGTGCGTGCATGCCCTGTGTGTATGTATGGTTTGTGTGCATACATGCCCTGTGTGTATGTATGGTTTGTGTGCGTACATGCCCTGTGTGTGTATGTACAGTATGTATGTATGGTACTTATATGCCTAATGTGTATGTATGGTGCATGTGCTTGTATAACCTGTATGTATGTATGTATTGTATGTGCGTGCGTGCATGCCCTGTGGGTATCTATGTATGTGTGCCTGTATGCCCTATGTGTACGTATTTTGTGTGAGTGCATACCCTGTGTGTATGTGTGCGTGTATATCCTATGTGTTTTTATAATTATGCTATGTGTATGTATGTATATGTTTATTATAGGAATCCCCCGTCTGATAATCCTGCGTTTACCCTTGCTACTGTATGGCAGGTGTCTCAGTCCTTTCTCCTCCCTCTACTTCCCACTCCCCTGTATAAGGTCCTCCCATGCCCTATGTATGCGCCCAAGTACAGACTTTTATGCCCAGTGCTCCTATAAAAATGTCCGCCACAATAGAGGATTGAAGTGCTTGAGTGCCTCCTGCACCTCTTTCAGGGTGCCTAGCGCTACCAGGAAGTGCTGATTCCAGGAGCGCTGGCATGCTGTGCGTCTGCATCCCCAGGAATGTAACTACCCTGGCAACAAGCATGTTAACCACCAAAGCAACTAGAGTGTAGCAATCATAAAGCCCCTGGCAACGAGCATGTAACTCCTGGCAATGAGCATGTAGGTAAGCTGAACTTATGTGGCATAATATGTAATGGGCATAACGGTGTGTGGCATGTCTAATAGGCATATTATGTGTGTGCGGCATAATGTGTAATTGCCATTATGGTGTGTGGTATAATATGTAAAGGGCATTACGGTGTGAGACATAATGTGTCATGGGCATTACGATGTGCGGCATAAAGTGTAATGGGCAGTATGGTGTGCTTAGTGCTGGTGCAGTATTTCTATAGAAGTTCTACCGAGCGCAGGGTGTCTAAGGGCTCTACCTGGCACAGTGTGTCTAAAAGGCTCTACCTGGCACAGTGTGCATAAGGAGCTCTAGCTGGAACAGTGTTCATAAGTGGCACAGTGCGCACTCACCCTGTATTCAGTGTGTGAGTGTGTATGTATGGGTGGCGGGAGGAACAGGGACCGAATTCCTTTTCTGGCACGGCAAAAAATGTATAGCTACTACATTGATGCTACTGGGCACATGATGTGGCAGTACGGGCATTATATAGCTTTATTTTCAGCATCCACATTTGTTACTTGCTGTCTTTTTCTAAAGTTTGGGAGCGTGCAAATTTTTAGTTTGCAGGAAGGCGCCGAACACCCTAGCACCGGCCCTGCCACCTGGCCATTGGCATTTGGAAGAAGGGCCAGGTGGCCAGTCCGGCCCAGACAAGAAACCACAGGTGCTGCTAATCCTCTATACCCTGATCACATCAGTTTAGGAAACCAGGACTGGTTCTACTTTTCCTGTTCCTGCTCTAAAACCTGGACTGGATCTTCCACATGAAATTTATATGGAAATATGCTGTCCCTGCCACAGTAAGTATATCTTAGTAGACAGGAAAACATTTTATTATTAAAAGAATGTCTTTTTTTTATTGAAGATTATATGAAAATTGATTTTATTTATATTTAATGTATACAATTTGTAGACTTTTTTAATCTCTGTATTTTTAGAAAAATCTGTAGTTTGAGACCAAGTTTGTCCTTCAAGTGTAGGATTTATTGTGACTGTGCAGGGGGTTACCAAAACATACCAACACATTGAGAATCATATTTTTACCACTGCAGCCAGTATTTCTCTGGAGGTAATTAAACTTTCTGTTCCTAAATTAACCCTTGTTTGTGATTAATGTGCATCTGTATTTCCTGTATCTCTTAGACAGTTAGTGGTATTCCTGGGAAATTACTGTAGATCTCACCTTAGGAACATATCCCTTTGTGACCGAATATAGGGATACTCCTTTATATTTGGGACTACTCAATAGCAGAGGTAAATTTTCTTTGCTTAAATAGTTATAAACAAGACTGTAAAAAAAATTTGAATACAGAATACAGAAATTGCGAGTGTGAACACAATTGTAATGTAATACTGCAGTATGATGAATTATGAGTTCTCGTTTTGCATGTACATTGCCGGAGAGAAGAACACTATCTGGCATACGTAGAACTCGGGGAATACTGGGACAAGTAGATTTGTAACTGAATAGCAGGGCAGGTTTCAAAGCTGAAGCTCTTTTTGTGTTTTTGGATAAAGAAAAACCCTCTGAATTAAAATGTTATCTATTGTGTCCAGCATCCCACAAACTGTGATAAACACGCACATATGTTTGACAAATAGCTAATAATGTGTTTTGATAGCCCGTGGTGTCATGTGTTTCTACAGGACCGTATGGCAGTTGGTACATTTGCTGCTGACAAATAGCACAATAGCGTCTTCCCAGCTTGTGGTCATTTGACACATTCATTAGATAGGTTTGTTTTTTTAAGTCTACTTATCTCTCCCAGAGAACCAGAGCGCATTGTAGCACATGTAAAGTGTAGATTACTTAAGAAATTCTCTAATATAATATGAGTATGGATAGAGAATATAGGTAAAGCTAAAATAAGCATAATTAAAGGTGGGGGGGAGGGGGGGGTTGTAGAAATAACTATATGTAATTTACATTATGTTAATAATAACCTGTATTTCATGTTACAGTATTCTGTATTTCATATATTTTCCCTGATTTGAATCAATCAATGTTGACACAGTGTGATACATTTTCTACTAAGGGAGTTCTATTGAAGTTGGGATGTTGCCCATATCGACCAATCAGATTCTGCTTCTTATTTATTTAGCACCTTCTAGAAGATAATAGATATAAACGGATTGGTTGCTGTCGGCAACACCCCATCTTTAATAGAACATCTTAGTAAATTGACATCATATCTCCACATATCACTTATTATGCCCATTGTAACTTTTGTAGTGAGCCCAAGACCGTTGCTTTGCCGAATACTTTTGTGAGCATTTGGAACAATCTGTAATCCTGCGCTCAAGTGGGTCAGCTTCTGCCTGGTGCACTCAAACCTGGACAGCAGTGCGGGTAGGGGACCGGAGCTGTGGGTTGATCATGTGATCAGCTGTGTGTTTAGCTTAATGAGATGCACCTTCAGCATTCCCCTTTGACATGTAAAAAGTATGCCATTGCTCGCTCCATAGATGTGGTCTTCCACAAAGCCCTGGTTCACACTTGGTCGTCACTTTGTTAACCCACTCGGTACTCGAGTCTGGCCTGCTAGGGACAGTACAGTGACTGTATGCTCGCTTTATCCACATAGCCCATATGGGGGAAATTTGCTAAGCAAACTATGGTAGGAATTGGCGTATTCATATTCAGTTTTATTTGTATTGGGGCGCGTATTCGGATTTTTGTAATTTACTAATGTGAAATAACGCTAGTATTTAGACTTTTATGACCGTGACAACCTTTCGTATTCATATTTTTACAAAAATACGATTTAATATGCCATTGAAAGAATACGCCTTGAATGTTACATTACTCCAATGTAATATTGAAATTTGCTATCGTCGTATTACAAAATATAAATGTATACTATGTGTATTCTAATACAAGTTGTACAAAAATACTCCAAAAAATACACCTTAATTTGCAGGTGTATTTCACAAAACTAGACTTTTAACATGTGTATAATAGGCAGATTCTAGTACACGTTGAAAAAAATACGACTCTATAAGACATAAAAAAATATGAATCTCAAAAATACGACACCTTTGTAAATTATTCTTGGTATATAAATGTGTAAATTAAATACTCAACCAATAACAGTCTTATTCAGTCAAAATACGAATACGAGTGAGACATAATCGTATTCTTAGTAAACTCTGCCCTATGTTTTTTAAATAGCGGAATGAGATGCACGTACAGAAGTGCCAATTGTTACAGTCCATTTGCTAGAGTTTGTATTGTCCTGTACAAATGGAGCCACAGCGCCGTTCGCCAACGTTATACTGTTTTTCCTGGGAAATGGGAACTACATCAGGAGGTCTTGCAGTTGAAATTAGATCATTGGGGAAATAGATTTTATGAGTTCTTACCTCAACAAGACGTTTTCAGTCAATAGAGAAAGGTCCAGGGGTCTCAGGAATACCTTGGTTGCCACAAGGATGTTTCTTTGGTTCTTCTGGTTAGTTGTTTTTACTCGTCTGTCCATGTTGGTGAGTGTGATTTAAAAAATTCAGAGGTAAGGTCTTCAGATCATTCTCATCACAATTAAATGGCCTCATAGAGCATTGTACATTTACCTACAGGATCCACTGGTCAACGCAAAAGGATAATTCCCCCAGCAATGACCTATTGTGACAAGTACCATGACAACCACCATATTATCTCATCTGGCTTTAACAGCTTGGTTCTTGAGACCTGTCTCCCAAATATTGAGAGTCCATTGTTTTTCAAGTCAAGTTGTTACCACTGTGCTCCAGATATGAAAGCCAGTCGCTTCTAGGATATACCATAGTGTTTTATGGCTTTATATTCCTGATGATGTCTTCAAGTGCGCATCTTTCATCTGACACAACTCCTGTCTTTCTGCTGGAAAGATTATTTAAAGGTCTTCACCTTCAGTCCTTTTCCAAAGACGATTGGTGATCATTCAGGCAGTGTGTATTTCCCCTTAAAAAGGTAACTGGGTAGGTCACATGACAAACAAGATACATATAATGAGTCCAATCTATATAAAAAATATAATAAAACTAGAAGAGGATGGCAGAATCTAAAAATAAAGATTGATTTCATTGAATTGAAATTAAAATTCATATAAAAGGATAAGAATAATACTACAATACATACATTCATTGGTGGATGGTAGTCACATGTTGTGGGGTATAGAGGAATTTAATTGGTCAGAAATCAGTAGTTAGTCATTTAAGAAGTAGTTGGTAATTTAAGAATATTTTAAGCGCACATGTGATAAATATTTAGAATGTAAATAAACAAGTGTTCACTGTTGAAATATACGGCCTTCTGATTTTTCTGTTTCATATTGACTAAGCTCTGAACTACAGTATATACGGTATATTTTATAATTTGTATTCAAAATACTTGGCTGTAGCACATAATTAACTCCACATGCATATCACTGAACTAAATAACTTGAAGAAATTGCAATTTAGATTGAATGAAAACATATTGGGTTATTTGCATGCAATATTATTTTAGAATGTTTGGTAAACTAGAAGATTTTGTTTTACAAAAATACTGTTTTTGTATTTTTCCACAGAAGGTTACAAAAAGCTAAAGATCATAGACCTTTTGTAGAGTTTGACATATGTCTTTTCCTTGGATGTACAAATGTCTGCATCAGTGGTAGCTAGGTCATTGCTTCACAAGTGGTGGTGGGTGGTGCCCATGCCACAGGGGGCAGGTTCTACTCTCTGCAGATTCTATGCGGTCTGGCCATCCACAGTCCTAATGGAGCTCTATCGTCTTTCAGGAGAGCTGAGCGCGTGCAGTGCTACCCAGAAGTGCCAGATTCCGGGAGCACTTGCGCACTGCAAGAATATAACCCCCTGTCAAAGAGCGTGAAAGCACCTGGCAAAGAGCATGAAACTCTCTGCCAAAGAGAATAAAATTCCCTGGCAATGAGCATGAAACCCCTGGCAATGAACATAGAAACCCCTTGCAACCAAAATTAAACTCCTGGCAATGACCATGTAATCCCTTGGCAACAAGCATAGAAATCCCCTGGCAATGAGCATGAAACCTCTGTCAACGAGCATAGAAACCCCTTATAATGTGAAAAAAAAACCCTGGCAATGAGCAAAGAACCCCTGGCAACAAGCATTCATAGAAATGTATAACTCTACTGTGCAATTGGTTTTGAGATTGGTTGATCCCAGAGAAGAATTCTTACTATTATTAGAATTATAGACAACATTGCTCCAAATAAAAATGTGTTTATTGGAACAAGTAGGTCACCACATTTATACAGAAAGGGCCTGATGTAGAAAATCCTGCCTCAGTTTCTGCCCAGATTTACTTGCAAGCAGTGTTGTACAGATCTCCTGATGCAAGCACCTCTGTATGTGTACTGCTTAATATTAGTCATCACTGTTCTGCACTTGCAGCACATATACTATTACTAGCTGCAGAGGACTAACCTCCAAAGAAGCGTATTTATTGCCAATGTTATATTTCCCTATTATATCCCAGGTCTGCCACTGCAGTCATAAGTATAGAATCTGTAAGACTCATCCTGTATACTTAAAACTACCCCTGTGCCAGCTGCTGCTAATTGCGCAACACACAAAACCATACACATTCATCCTGTATTCTTGTTTGCTCCTATTCAAGGAATATGTGTAGTGTAAATTAATGCAATAAATTCTCTGCAACCATGCATATCTTCAGCAAACAGGCATGTACCTTCACCTCTTACGTATATAATATTGGTATACATTAATAATTATGATAGATTGATAGATAGATAGATAGATAGATAGATAGATAGATAGATAGATAGATAGATAGATAGATAGATAGATAGATAGAATTATCAGTTTCCCTTTAAGGTGTATAGTTCTTGAAATATTATATCAATAAATCTTGCTGTGAACTGCTGATTCCTCTATTTATTAATCTTCTCACATATACAGTAACACCAGTATTAAGAAGAAATGCTGATCACAGCACCTAAACATCAATACATTCCTATCTCAGGAGACTATTAAAGTAATTACAGTCTGTTACTGAGAGCAGTACTAACAATAATTATTCTTTTGGACAGCAGGAAAGGCAGTGCTAAAATATATATCCTATCACATGCAATGAACTGACATATTGCTTCAACCATTCAGGTTGCAATGAACAGTGCAGAGTTTGGCATTTTAAAATGAATGGGTAAATCAGTACCTCATGTAGTAAATAATGAAACACCGAAGTGAAGGCTGCACCAGATGAATCCTAATAAAACAGGAGATGTCCACTCAAATGTTTTATTTTTACTATTTCCAGATATAAGCCCTGGCATTAACCCTATTCAGGCCCTGGACACAGAGCATGGTTTGAAGACAGTTCCGGTACTTATCCCCATTCACACCTGGGCGATGGACCTGGGTTATTCCAGAGCCATTATCCTTAACACTAGACCAGTGATCTGGCTTTTCCATCTAGCAGTGGACACCAATGAACTTCTTTTAGACATGACCTTAGTCATACCTTACACACACAACCCACACATACCTCACAACCCATACACATCACAAATACCGGGTCGGGAGCGACTCAGCATTTGCGATAAAGCATGCACTGTCAGCACCCGGCATATTGCCAGAAGCTGACGTCAAATGGGGAGTGTGGTAGGGCAGAGCAGTGGTGCGTCGTGCGTGGTGGGGGGAGGAGGAGGCAGGACTGACGCTGATGCCTCCACCATAGCAGGGAACGGGATCCGGGTCACTCAACCCAGGGTTCCTGTTCTGACTGCCAAGCAACTCTGCTCTTGTCCACGTAAAACACTGCTTTTACCTCGGGTCAGATTACCGGGTTGCTGGACCTGGGGTATTGAAAATGGCCCTTTCACACCGCACGCTCACCCGGGTGGACTGGGCATAAACCAGGGGTCCAACCGGGATTTTTGTGCGGTGTGAATGGGGTACTAGTGAGCTAGATTGTGAGTCCCAGGAACAACCCTGGTAGATTGCAGGGACGTGGACCTGGGATTGTCAACCTAACTCCTATTTATACATAAGCAGGTCAACTCACCATGCCATGGCAATATCCCAGGTTTTTGCTCATGTCTGAAAGAGATATTATTTAGATTTTACAAATAGCAGGGAACAGCTTTGTCCCTGTAGTATGGGAAATGGATTATGTCTAGAGATGTGCACCAAGTCTATGTTTTCAATCTGGTTTTGGATCTGTATAAAATTTTGGCCCTCCCTTGGAATGTCTTTGTTTATTTAAATGATAAAAACAGCTAAAATCAAATAATGTTGTATTTTTTGTATTTTTTATGTTGTATTATTACCTTGACATTATTCGTTTTTCAGTTTTTTTCCAGTCAATTTTGAACACCAGTCACATACACACTCAGGCTCGGACTAGCCTGGTGGGGAACCGGGGGATCCCCCTGTAGGCCCTGGTGATTTATGACCCTGCCCACTTGTTTGGGGGGGTGGGGCTTTTGCAGGCTATCATTAACGCCGCCGCTTCTGCCACAATAGCAATAGCCCCGGGAGGTCTCCTTCCGGCTGGTGGAGAGTGAGGTGCTTTTGGCCTCCCCTCTGCAAACTGGTAGGTAACTAACCATGTGCTGTATTAACTTTTTTATATATTTATTTTTTGAGGGGGTATGTAATGTATTGTGTGTGGGGGGGGGGGGGGGGGGGAGAGGGGACCTATGTGCCATATTGGCTGGGTGTGGAGGATCTATGTGATGTATTATATGTGGGGGTACATATGTGGGGTTTTATCTGGGTGGGGAGGACCTACAGTATCTGCTGTTTTATATGTAGGGGGACCTACTATGTGCTGTATTATATGGGAGGGTCTATGTGCTGTACTATTATCTGAGTGGGGGGACCTATGTAATGTATTATATGGGGGGCCTATGTGCTGTACTATTATCTTGGTGGGGAGGACCTATGTGCTGTATTATATGTGGTACATATGTGCTGTATTATCTGTGTGGGGAGGACCCATGTTCTGTATTATATGTGGGGGGACCTATGTGCTGTACTATTATCTGTGTGTGGAGGACCTATGTGCTGTATTATCTGGGAGGGCTATTTTCTGTATTATTATCATCTGTGGGACATATGTGCATTATTATCAGGGTGGGGGCTTTTACGGAGCAGATGTCACACACCTATAAGTTTGGTCCGATTTCGCCCGATTATCGGCCCAAAGTGCTGAAATCGGATGAAATTGGCCCATAATCGCATAGTGTATAGCCACTGCTCTCTGGTCAGGTGGCCACACCCCTTCAAAAAGACCACGCCCCTTGGTGGGCCCCTGTGAGTGGGCCCTTCATGCCCCAGTCTGACACTGTACACACCCAGGTGGGAGCAGCCAGGCCACACAGCCAAGGGCTTTAAGTTTCAAAGCAACATTGTAACACCCCCCCCCCTCCCTTTATTGTACTGGTAAACACCCCCCAGATTTTTGGGGGCATCTGGCCATACTGGGAGAGTAGGCAAGCATGGCAGAATGGTGCCAAGATTACAGATGTGCGGGACACCAATGCAAAGGGAAAAGGAAATTAGGTGGAATCATAAAATGAGGGGTAAATTTACTAAGAATGGAGTTCTATTGAAAATGGGATGTTACCCATAGCAACCAATCAGATTCTACTTCTTATTTATTTAGTACCTACTAGAACAGGGTTGGGCAACACCGGCCCTCCAGATGTTGATGAACTACACATCCCAGCATGCATTGCATCAGTTTCAGCATAGCCACATAGCAAAACTAATGCAAAGCATCCTGGGATGTGTAGTTCATTAACATCTGGAGGGCCGGTGTTGCCCAGCCCTGTTCTAGAAGATAGTAGCTAGAATCTGATTGATTGCTATGGGCAACATCCCATCTTAGTAAATTTACCCCTGACTGTCAATATATAATTATACATACTGTACTTTCCTAGAAAGATTAGAATATAGTTTGGAGATGTTTGTTTTATTTAGAAGACTGATATAACTTACATTTAAATTAAACTTGAAAGCACATATAAAACTAAAAAAATAGTATATAGATTTAATAGCATCCAATAAATAATAGTACATTAGTTGTAAAACAGCTGTCTACATTGCAGCTGGTCCTGTTAGATTCAATAGGTTTGCAGAGAATACACAATGAAGTCATTAAGAATATAATTAATTAGTTATTTTCCCTGCTATTTAACCATGATTACAAGTACTTCTAATGATGGGTGACAATCTGTAATCAACATGTTGTTCACATGCTGTTCTTGCTGATGTAAACAGAAAACAGTGCACATCCCGCAATACTGAACTTCTAAATATGGACAAAAGAGAGTCTCTTTGTTCAATAACAATCAGTCATCCTCAGCGATGCCAGAAAGTGTGCTGTGCATGACAGTGAACTGACTGCTCATCATACCTATGCTACTCAATTGCGATAAAGAAATGTGTCGTTTGGCCTTCATTACAAATATGTCACTGTTCATTATTTAAAATCGGCTAGTGTGGGAAAGTTGTGAATTGACCTGAATAAGAAACGTGCAAAAGCTTTTTGATCTGAGTCCACATCTTCTGTTCTGTTCATTTTGGTGAAAATGACGAAAACTATGAAGATGCTCCGATCTAGTTAAAATTATGTCAGGATGTCTTAGAGTGGTTCATTAATATACTTTAGCATAGTAAAAGAGAGTTAAGGTGAGTACACACGGGTGCAATTTCATGTAAAATCACTGGCAATATGGTCGCTGAGCGACCATATTGCCAGTGATTTGGAGCGCAGCTGGCGATAAATCGCCAGCTGCGCGCTCCCGTGTGCACTGCCTAATGGTCGCTGGTCGCAGGAGCATGCTCCTGCGACCAGCGGCTTTCCCCGGCGATCGCTGTGCCGGGAGGTCAGCGCCGGGGAGATCAGCATTGATCTCCCCAGCCCCGTGCCGCTGCTCCCTCCCTCCTCCCATCAAAGTGACAGCAGCAGCGTCTGCTGCTGCTGCGCTCCCCCTCTGCCCCGTAGCAGTGTCTCCTTTTCATCGCTGATGAAAAGGAGACACTGAGCAATATGATTGCTGGGGATATATTGCTAGCAATATATCCCCAGCAATCATATTACCCTGTGTGTACACAGCATAAGAGCTTGTCCTAGTGCAAAGTGAATGACTTTGGTGGGAGAAATAATCCCTAATAATTGACCCATTTTCATGGTCACAATTGTGAATATTGTGTGTTTTCTCCTGAACCTGTTTATAATAGAAGAAGCAGAAATACTCTAAATGGAATTTCAGTGACACTGTGTGAAATATAACACTGCATAATGGCCCTTAATCAGACCTGATCGCAGTACAAATTTGTTCTTAAAATGGGCAAAACAAATGCTGCATTGCAGGTGGGGCAGATGTAACGTGCTGAGAGTTAAATTAGGGTGGGGTGTGTTGAAACTGAAATCTAAATTGCAGTGTAAAAATAATGCAGCCGGTATTTACCTTGCACAGAAGCAAAATAACTCACACAAATCTAAAGGTGGCCATACATCTACAGATCAATTGTCAGATTGGGCCGGTTGGAACAAACACCTGGTAATATCTGAATGACAGTTTTTCAGCATTTCAAAGCAAATGGTCAACTGTCATTTGCTCTCATCTTTTACCAGGATTTTGTTCCAACCAGAGAGATCGGACAATAAATCTGTAGATGTATGGCCACCTTAACTCTCTCTGAACATGGTACATCTGCCCCAACTGCAGTCCAGCATTTTTTGGACCATTTTGAGAACAAATTTGCACTGCGATCAGGTCTGATTAAGGGCCATTATGCAGTGTTATATTTCACACAGTGGGGGAAATTTACTAAAGGAAATTTGTAAAAAATAGGTGTATTTGTATCCAGAAATACACTTATTTTTGAAATTTACTATCCCGAAAATACGGCAATTCGTATTCGTATTGATAGAACATCAATACGAATAGCCGTATTTTCGGGATAGTAAATGTAAAAAAATAAGTGTATTTCTGGATACAAATACACCTGTTTTTACACCTATTTTTTACAAATTTCCTTTAGTAAATTCCCCCCAGTGTCACTGAAATACTTGAAATTGAATTTATGCTGCTCTCTTTGCAGTGCATATACAAAGATAGACAATCCTGTATACATAAATAAGAAATAACTGTTGCAGACTGTTATTGAAAAACAGTAACAGTTACAATACTGTAAGTATTACAAGTAACAGTGTAAACTGTCTAATGTATCATTTTACATATCACTTCTGTTTATTGACAGAAAAACAGTGTTGCATCCCCTATACTGGGAACATGATTGGGCTGCATTACAGCATATAATTATGCTAAAGATAAGCCAATATACTGTATTAACAGTTAAACACGTTGAAGTGTATTATGATGTAATAAATTGTAAGCTTGCAATAGGGCCCTCTTACCTCCAAGTCTGTCTGTTGTTACCCAGTTTGTTTTATCACTGTCTACTATTGTAAAGCACAACGGAATCTGCTGCGCTATATAAGAAACTGTAAAAAAATAAATAAATAAACAAATACATCTAATGTTTAGAAAAAAAAAAAACAAGAACATTGATTAAAAAAATAACAAGATAATCATTCTATGAGTGGTGTCCAGCAGTACATATACTGTATGCCAATCACTGTCTTCATTTCTAGGCAGGATTGATCAGCAATACTTATTACAGCATAATGCACTTTAAGGTATTTAACTATTAATATATTGGCTTATCTTTGGCATAATTATATGCTGTAATGCAGCTGCAGGTGGGGCAGATGTAACATGTGCAGAGGGAATTAAGGTGGCCATACATCTACAGATTTATTGTCCGATCTGTCTGGTTGGAACAAAATCCTGGTAATGGATGAGAGCAAATAACAGTTGACCATTTGCTTTGAAATGCTGGAAAACTGCAAAAAACTGTCATTCAGATATTACCAGGTGTTTGTTCCAACCGGCCCAATCTGACAATCGATCTGTAGATGTATGGCCACCTTTAGATTTGTGTGAGTTATTTTGCTTCTGTGCAAGGTAAATACCGGCTGCATTATTTTTACACTGCAATTTAGATTTCAGTTTCAACACACCCCACCCAAATTTAACTCTCAGCACATTACATCTGCCCCACCTGCAATGCAGCATTTGTTTTGCCCATTTTGAGAACAAATTTGTACTGCGATCAGGTCTGATTAAGGGCCATTATGCAGTGTTATATTTCACACAGTGTCACTGAAATTCCATTTAGAGTATTTGTGCTTCTTCTATTATAAACACGTTCAGGAGAAAACACAATATTCACAATTGTGACCATGAAAATGGGTCAATTATTAGGGATTTTTTCTCCCGCCAAAGTCAGTCACTTTGCACTAGGACAAGCTCGTACTGTTTTTTTACTATGCTAAAGTATATTAATAAACCACTCTAAGACATCCTGACAAAATTATAACTAGATCGGAGCATCTTCATAGGTTTTGTTATTTTCACCTAAAAAGTGAAACTTTAGGCCTCTTGCCAGAACAGAAGATGTTGACTCAGATCAAAAAGCATTTTTGCACGTTTCTTATTCAGGTCAAGTCACAACTTTTCCACACTAGCTGATTTTGAATTTCTCAATTTCAGTTTTTTCACTCCGCCCTACTGTTCATCTCTTCAACTGACCAAGAATATAGTACGTGAAATATCTATAAAAAATTACCATAGGACATGTTTGATTTTTTAAACAATTTAGCCACTTATTGTGACTATGGTACCATCGCTATAATACCGGCTGGAAGAGCTAAAGGTTTGAACCAATCAGCGCCTGACAAAGTTATGTATTAATTTTTGTTGTGCACTATTATTCTGGGTGAGGGGCACAGGGAAGACCCTCTTTACACCACTAGGAAGGCTGCCGTGCGCACTGTCGGGGAATTACCATATACTGTCTTACATTGACCAAGAACATAGTACGTGAAATATCTATAAAAAATGACCATAGGACATGTTTGATTTTTTAATAATTTAGCAACTTAGAAATATAATTTTTTATATTTTGGATGGATCGATGGATGATCAACTGAAGTATACCATAGATTAGACACAACCCTCTCACGTTAATAATATAGTTTGATTGTCCAGATCTCAAGAATGCTGCGTGTGTTATGGAATAGGCATGTGGTGTACGGTATCCAGTTAACAGATTATAATATTTAGGTCAAAAATCAAAAGGTCGACAGTGAAAAAATGTCAAGAGACAAACAATTGACAGATGCCAATCACTTAAAATCAAAAGGTCGACATTCTATTAGTATTGTCCATGTGGTGTCAACCTATTGATTGTTTACCTAGATATTGACAATTAATTAATCCACACCTATGGTGCACTTGGGTTTCAGATGGTATGTCTATCTATATTGACATTGTCAAGAGCTGTAATCATTTGTTGTATGAGGATACATACATTTTACATAGTTTTGGGGGAAAAAATGATGAAAACATGTTTGGAACTATGGGGTATTCTTGTTGTACAAGGAAGGAATAAACAAAGTGGACACCACATGAAAAAAGTTGTGTAACTGTGAATTGGGTAATTAATTTATAAGGATGAGTGACATATGTTGCCTAGAGATGAATGAATGAGGTGGAAGATGTGTTGAGAGTAGTGAATAGACGCATGTACAGTTTGTTTCATTTTGGTAATGGTCTTCTGTACTAATAGAGGTATACAGACAATCAATGAAGGACATAAAATAGTTTTGGCAAGGAAAATTAGTTGTGTGCTTAAAATAGATTTTAGGAAATCTGTTTTTGGGAAGACAAATTGCAAAACGGGATTATAAACTGCAAGGAAGTCTGTGAATGCATGTAGGTTCTCTGATTCTGCAGCTGTTTTATGTATAAGTTTCTTACATTTGCAGAATTTGGATACAGATTGTAATTAGAGAAGACAGAGAGAAACACAGAGATTGAGGAGTAGGCTTTACTGTCCTGTGTGTCATACCTTTTATTGGCTGCTGAGAAGATTGATAGACAAGATTTTCACATGAGATGATTAAACTTGACATGTTATGAGGACAATGTTCATGAAATGACAGAAAGAGATTAAGTAACACTGGCCAATACAGATAGTGAAGAGCTGAAGAGAATCGATAAATGATCTTGTCTTTCACATAGAGGTGGTATTGTAACTCAAAGGAGCTTATTAGTTTTCCAAGACAAGTATTATAGACTGAGAAGAGCAGAGAGTTCAGAGCTGATCCTTGTGTATTATGCGCTAGACAAGATGGTGAAAGAATAACTATTGGAAAATTGAAAATGATTATACAGTATGTTGTATTATAGTTATAATTACTTTTTAGTGTGACTTAGGGCCTTATTCTAGTTCACTCTTTCTGACAAAATCCTTCTTAGATGGACAAAACCATGTGCACTGCAGGTGGGGCAGATCTTACTTGGGCAAAGAGAATTAGATTTGGGTGGGGTTTTACTTCAAAGTGAGATCTATATTGCAGTGTAACAATAAAGCAGCCAGTATTTACCCTGCACTGAAACAAAATAACTCACCCAAATCTAATTCTCTCTGCACATTTTACATCTGCCCCCCTGCAGTGCACATGGTTTTGTCAATCTAAGAAGGATTTTGTCAGAAAGAGTGAACTAGAATAAGGCCCTTAATATCACAAAATAATTCGGTTTGCTGTTCTCCAATGTCTGTCAGATAGTAAAGAGGTGTTACCAAAGTCGGCTTAAAATCTACATTTTGCAGGAGAGAATCAGGATTTGCCACAGGGGGTAGTATAGGTAATGTAGTTGTTAAAGGATATTAAGTCGACTCCTCTTTACAGTTGGTGTCTGAAAAAAATTGGGTACTTATATGTTAGTTAGGCTACGCTCGCCTCGCCACACTATATAAAGTCTACTCCATGCATGAAATATTATATTATTATATATTAGAAATCAATTTAATTTTTTTAAGAGTGTGGTATTACTTATTACATTAAATAAAGGAGTTGTATTGTTAATGAAGGATAAGAAAATGTGTTGATGAAGGGGGAAACACATACTTTCTGGCTCTATAAAAATAAAATGTTACATTATGAACTAATAAGTTTTGTCCCCAGTGATAAGAGAAATACCATTCAGATGTATTAAATATTACTATTTTAGTTAACCTTCCCAGAGTAAAAGAATAGTCAATAATAATAATAATATTAATCATCATCCTCATATATTTTAGTGATATGTGCAGTACTTAAAAAGCTGCCACTGATTGATGGCAAATTCTTTCGGATCTGCTGTGGTATAGGGGTTTCAAACATGGTAAACATGGGACAGCGACTGTAGCTACTTTTGAAATAAAGCTACAATAAAAGCAATACTTAGTAAATTGTGCCCATGATCTTAATTTACTTCAGGAACACCATAGCAATAAGCAGTGGAAGAACTGTGGGAGACAAGAAAGTCAGCTGCTGCTGAGTTTCTGCTCTGAAGGGGGCACCTATCCTTCATTGTCTCCTGCAGCCCAGCGATCCATCTCTACAGCTGGCTTCTCTTATTATTTTTCACTTACTGTATATGGAGGAGCTGTGACACAGCAGCTGCCTCCTTGGTTCTATACAGAGACTGAAAGCCAGCAGCTGGCTGCACTAGGGGAGCTGCAGTGCGCAGCCCCTCCCAAACACTTCTAATAGAGCCTCCTGAGAGCTGGCCAGCTTAATGACCTCTCCTGCTCTGTGGGGAGATAGCCACAATTAGGCACTGGAGGCACTTGGATAATGCTGTGCTGTGTGTGTGTGCCATATGTGGGGGTTAATGGGTGCTATTGGTGTCTTTAATAAATGTTATCAGTAATGATTTTATGTGTGTGCAGGTTTTTAAGTGAGTGTGTGAGTATTTTTAATTTAAAAAAGTGTGTGCTTATGAGTGAGAGGCGTATGTATGTGTGAGTGCATGAGTTAGA
The DNA here is from genome assembly GCF_055691185.1 of Crinia signifera. Classification (NCBI taxonomy): domain Eukaryota; kingdom Metazoa; phylum Chordata; class Amphibia; order Anura; family Myobatrachidae; genus Crinia; species Crinia signifera. The sequence goes on from NC_139220.1 coordinate 137,873,272, forward strand.
GGGGTGTGTTTACATATAAGTGAAAGGCATATGTGTGAGTGCATATGAGTGAGACATGTATGTGTGTTTAAGTGAGAGGCGTATGTATGTGTGTGCATCTGAATAAGAGGCATATGAGTGTGCGTGCGTATGAGTAAGAGGCATCTAATATATAGTGTGTGTAGGGGTGGGGGGCAACAACATTTGTCATGCCTTGCAACTGGCGCAAAGGGAAGGTTTGTGTGCATGATTAGCGATCTCCCTAGCAACTCTGGGGAGGTGGCTGAAGTATGGCCTGGGTATCTCCAAATGATTATAAGAGGCGTACGGTGCCCACACACTAGAACAATTTTTTTACAGTTCGTCCAATTTCCGGCCGATCAGCTGATTTTTACGGCAAAATCGGCCGATTTTTACTGCAAAATCGGCCTATCTCAATATGATGCATGCTCCTGCAGATCTTTTGCTAAATCTTCTGATCTTACATGCTGCATGAAAGATCAGAAGATTGAGGGGCAGATTTATTAAGCTTGGAGAAGAGATAAACTGGAGATAAAGCAGAGAAAAGGTAAAAGGAGATAAAGCACCAGCCAATCAACTCCCAACTGTCTTTTTCAAACACAGCTGATTGGCTGTGCTTAACACCTTTTACCTTTTCTCCACTTTATCTCCAGTTTATCTCTTCTCCAAGCCTAATAAATCTGCCCCTTAGCAACAGATCCATAGGAACGCACATGGGATCTTAAGATAAATCTTTGGTAAAGATGTGCGCTTGCCTGAAATCTTTTATCCAGGACAGACAAAAAATTTCAAGGCTAATATATGCGCACATCCTAAGATCACAGATCTTTCTAGTGAGTGGGCACCTTAAAGGCCCCCATACACTAGGGCGACTTGTCCTTAGGACAAGTCGCCCCCGACTTCCCCCTGAGCTTCCCCGGCTGCTCCCCGGGGGAGCTTGATTAGATTGGCACTTGATGTGCCATTTTTTACATGTGATAAATCGTCTCGATTTATCACATGTAAAAAACCCGGGGAGCAGGGGGGGCTAAGAGGTGAGAGCTGGTGGGAGCAGGGGGGCTGGGGACGCTGCGGGGGACACATCTGTGTCCCCCGCTGCTGGGGACGCTGCGGGGGACAGCGTCTTTGCGGCGAGAAGGTAGAGGGAGCAGGGGGGGCTGGAGACGCTGCGGGGGACACGTCTGTGTCCCCCGCTGCTGGGGACAGCGTCTGTGCGGCGAGAAGGTAGAGGGAGCAGGGGGGGCTGGAGACGCTGCGGGGGACACAGGCTGCATAGAGCCGGGCAGGGGGAGCCGGCCGGGAGCTGTCAGTAATGAATAAAAAAAAAAAGCCCATACAATGAATGGGCAGCCTGTGATTGGCTGCTGAGCGCTCTCTCAGCCAATTGCTGACTGGCTGAGAGAGCGCTCAGCCAATCACAGGCCGCCCATTCATTGTATGGGCTTTTTTTTTATTCATTACTGACAGCTCCCGGCCGGCTCCCCCTGCCCGGCTCTATGCAGCCTGTGTCCCCCGCAGCGTCCCCAGCCCCCCCTGCTCCCTCCACCGCCCCACTAGGTCCCAAGTCGGGTGGTCGGACGTGCAGCAGGTCCGACCACCCGACGCAGATCCGATGCGCACGGGACCGCGCATCGGATCTGAGGGGACATCAAAACTAGCCGATTTTGGTCCGATTTCGGCCAGATCCGACTGATCTGGCTGAAATCTGACCAAAATCGGCTAGTGTATGGGGGCCTTAAGAAGAAGGTGAAGACTGGGCCAAATAGAGAGATATTTTTAGGCATGCTGGTGTATTAATAATAAAACAAACTTATTATCCCTTAAACAGCCTCAATATTAATTACTATTGACATATTATAAATAATCTGATAATGGTGTTCTCTACTCTCTGTGAACAGCTGCCCAAATGCCCCTGTTAAAAGAAGGGGTTATATCTAATTCCCATAATACCCATACAAAAATAGAGCACAATTACTTTCTGTTATTGTTTCGGGAGTGAACCCGTAGTCGGGACTGCTGTTTAGAACAGCCATGGCGGGACCCTACACTGCCTCTGTTGGCCCCCAAAGCTGGGTGACCGGTTCCTGCTGAAACTAGGCTTCGCCTGAAGCCGCCACATTTGAAAGGGCGAGTTACGCCCGCCCTAGCTCCGGTGCAGCCAGGAGTTATGTGATGACAAGGAACCGGGGACCCCCTCAGGGTACGGCCAAAAGGAAATCTGGCTGAAAATTAAAGAAGGCAACTTGCAAAACTAACTACGCAGCTATACGCCAGCGACCTGGTCGCCAACCACCAGCGACCGAGTCGCATACACAAGAGTAAATACACCACACCACAAACAATACGCACGGAACACTGAACATAGAATAAGGCACCGGAAGTTAGTACCCAAGCAAAAGCAAATGATACAGCATACTGCTGAAAGAACACCCTTGCACACCAAGCAGAGGGCGGGTAAATAATAATATGCTCAGGAGAGTAACCAGAAATAATGAAATAAACCAGGCCCCTAGCAGGAGTACCCACAATACCAGGAACCAACTGAAGAGACAGGGAACCACCACAGGGAAGAATTCCCTGGTGCAGACAGGCACTGGTGCAGAGAAGGAATATGGCAGCTTGCCAGGACTTTATATATATAAATAAGGAACAAAACCAGGCTCCACTGGAGCACTTGCATGACCTGAAACTGGCACAGCAGCATCCAGCAGCTCAAGATGGTAAAGAGCAGGTTGGGACAGACTGGAGCAGACAGACAGGATACAACAACTGAAGGTAAAGCAGGCTGGAACTGCCAAAGGCCAGGAAGGCTGCACTGGGCTGAGTGCAGGGAGAAATAACTAATGTCCAGCAGATGGCTGTGAGCTCCTAACTGACTCTTAACTGCTGCTCACAGCAAAGCACACTCATACCATAGCGCCCTACCCCTTAATATCTTGATATCAATCCAAAACCTAACTGAGCAGTACCTGACAGAGGCCAGCAGGAAACCGGAACTAGCAGCTACCTGCAACAGGAAGCTAGAACACAGGAACTGAAGCTATCACTGGCAGAGTATTGCAGGAGAGCCTGCCCTATGAAGGGCTCAAGTGATTAATTACACCTGGTAAAGATCCAGGCAGCTCCCAAGCTGTACTTAACGAGCTCATTACCTCGCAGACTTGTGAATGAATTAAGCTCACAAAATATTGAGCTGATATGGCACAGACCTACCACTGGAGGCCACCAGTGAGTCAAATACCAAACACAAACTGAACAGAACCATAAATCCTGGTTAATAACACTTTCTTAATTTTCTTATTTTATATGTTAAATGCATCACTGAAGTTGAAGAGGATGAACCATCCTTAAAGTCCTGGAATGGTGGTCAATGTTTTTAGATCGCCATTTACCTATTGTGGAATAATTTTTCCCCAGTTTCTAAATTGCCTTTCTTTTCCTAAAAGTCCTCCTACCATTACGTTTTTAACTTGCCAAATTAAATAAACATCACCCATTCAATCGGAGTATGGATGTTGAATTTTATATCTGTTTGTTTGCATTAATATAAACATGTTTTTAAACAGTGAACTATTCTGAGCCTGAGAAAATATTGATGGTCAGGACAGGATGGGAAATGTGCTCCAGCTGGGCTCTGTGTAGTTCTCTCTCACATTACATTATGAGAGGTTTTATCTCAAATAATCCAAGCAGACCAGTGTTCCATTTTTATAACTGACGGCTGTTGTGAAACTACAATAAGTCCCATCATGCCTTGCCACAGTTTTGCAATTAGGGGATGCCAAAACTATGGCAAGGCATTATGGGATGTGTAGTTTCACAACAGCTGGAGGGCCACAGTTTGGCCATTCCTGATAAGCAGTGCATATCATGTTACATGCTTCAGACAACAAACATTTACCAATATAATAAACAAAATGTACTGTATTGCAAAGTAAATTGAAAAGCTGCAATGCAAAGCTAAATTATTTGTTCACAATAAATAAAGTTATACAATATTTGATATGCGTACAGTGCATTATTTTCATAAAAACTGGGACGAACTTACGCCACTGACCTAAACAGATTTGGTGCATCTATAGCACTTCATATTTAATGGCCAGAATAACCTACCCTGATGAGGCTCAAGCAGAGGGAAATAAATCAATTGATAGGTGGATATTTTGGGCGAGATTTAGTGGGTTTACCTTTTTGAGAAAATGCGATTTTTTTCTCAAATCACCCTATATCGCTGTTTTTTAATATTGCATTTTTGCCGCAAATTCGCATATTTAATGAGGTGTGTATTCCGGCATGAAAAGTGCGAGAAAGTGCGATATAGGGCGATTTTCAGGAATAAAAAAGTGCGATTTTTTTAGTCATGAAAAGGCGGGATTTTGGTGAAATGTGCGATTTTGTGCCGGACCTGGTTCCAAAAATACGGGGGACAAAAAGCGTAGGGGTCCCCCGTATTTCTGAAACCAGCCCCGGACTCTTGGACCGGTCCTGGTTCCAAAAATACGGGGGTCAAAAAAATCTGGGGGTCCCCCGTATTTCTGAAACCAGCACCTGGCTCCAACAGCCCGCAGGGTCATGCCACAGCCAATAAAGGGGTCCCCCTCCCCCCCCAGGCTTCACCCGTCCAGGGCAGAAGCCCGGTGCTATCACCGGCGTCCCTGGCCATTGAACGCTGGCCTGATAGGGTTAAACTCACATTCCTAATATTGCTTAATACAGGAGAACTACAAGTGCCAGCAGACCTCCCCCGCATGCTGGGACTTGGAGAACCACAAGTCCCAGCATGCGGGGCATTAATAGGCCCGCTGGGACTTGTAGTCCAAATGTAAAAAGAATGTTAAAAGAAAACACACACACAGAAAAGTAAAACTTTATTACATACACATGCACACACCTCACTTTTACAACAATATACTCACCGATCCAGGATCCAGCGCTGGTCTCCCTTCTGCAGCAGAGCCGGCTCCCCCCGCACTGACAGCGGGGACAACCGGCTTTCTCCGATGCAGATAACTGCTTCTGTCGCGCTTTCCCAGCGCAACAGAGGCTGAGAGCGTCTTCGGCTTATGCATCTCCATGGACGTCTCCATAGCTCAGCCAATCAGGGCTGAGCTAAGCGTCTCCATGGAGACGCATCGCCCAATCACGCTCTCAGCCTCTGTTGCGCTGGGACAGCGTGACAGAAGCAGTTAGACCATTTTTTGGGGGGCGATTCCCAAATTCGCATCTCATTAAATATGCGAATTGTATATTTTTCAATGGGAAAACATCTGGATGCGAGTTACGGAGATAAAAAAAAAACTCACCTTCAGAAAGTGCGAATTCGCGGCAAATACCGCATTTTTGATGATTTTCGCATTTCGTTAATTATGCGAATTCGGAAAAAAGTGCGAAAACGGACGTTTTTGCGATAAAAATCGCTAAAAACCCAACATCGACCTCTAATAAATGTCACCCTTTATGTCACCAAAGCCTTGTATCCTGTTCTATAACTCGGTTTTTGGGGCATTGATACGCTTCTCATAAAACTACCATATAGATGGTTGCCACAGACTCCAAAACACTCCAATCTCTAAATGCTACTGTATAACAATAAAAGGATACTTCTCCTACCACTAGGGGATTTTTCCCTTATGTCCCAAAGAAATGATCAAACAAATGTATTTAGGTGAGAGAGATGGTGCCAGGCAAGTGTAATCATAACTGTTCTTAAATACTTATCGTGATTTTTTTCGTATTGGTCCTCAAGCTCAATTAAACCTACTGTACATGATGTGTGTCTGACACAGAGTTGATAAATAAAGCAGCCACCTGGATTGTCTACACTACCTAGTATTTATCCAACCGCAATTACAGTAAAGGCCCCATACACTAGTCTGACTTTTCCTAAGATTGCCCTTGAGAGCCCCCCGGCAGCTCCCAGGAGGCTCGCTTACGATTTGCCACTTGATGTGCCATTTTTACATGCAATTAACCGCATGCGATCCAGATTTGTCTTCATATGCATTTCATTTGACATGAAATTATTGGCAGGGCTAAGAAGCTCCACCATGAGTAGTGATTGGATGAATTCACTATTTGTTTTGCTGTAAATATTTTTTTGGTAAAATACCAGATTAAAATAGCATATTTTAAGAAAAATCTCTTGGCGTGGCTATGTCGCAGATTTCATTGCATAACTAATTTTGCTATACGGCTTATTTGGGGAAAGGTTTATTTGTAATTAAGCCTGCAGCTGAATATCCACATAAAGGGTCAAACACAGGTCACCATGCAGATAATTAAAATCAATATAATAAACATAAAGAAGAACATGATTTCAAACATTCAGGGTAAGGTCATCACCAGTGGCAACTCAGGATGAGGGTCTGCAGCACAATTCAAAATTCAAATAGGGGAGCAACGTCCATTGCCAGTGAGTAAGTTTGGAATGGCAGTTGGTGGGAGTTGGCGGCTCTGCTATTTGAATTTTGAACTGTGCTGCAACTGCACCTTTGGAGCCACCACTGGCATCACCCACTTGTTTCAAAGACTGTTATCAGCAAATATTTTTAAATGAGGATTCTTGTTTCCTGTCCTTCACTTGACTGCCTTCGGGTGCTGGAGTTAGCTACATGAAGTAAACACAAAAATAATATCAGCATAATATACCTGTTGACATTTGGTATATATAACCTGTATGTAAAGTAGCAAAAATGGAGGTTTGATGACGATGTATAAAAATTAGGGATTTATTATGCACAATACAGTGGCTTTTCCCACCAGTTGCTTTTGGTAGGCCCAACACATCAAAGGCTGCAATGTTTCAAACTGGCCAACACAATCAGTTTGCAGCTGAAGAAACCATGGCCCTTATTCCGGTTCACTTGCAAAGGCAAATTCCTTCTCAAATGGACAAAACCATATGCAATGCAGGGGGGGCAAATGTAACATATGCAGAGAGAGTTCGATTTGGGATAAGAATAGCCAGAATAAGGGCTTATGTTACAATGAAATGACTGCATGTACAAACTTTGACATTCGTTCCAGAAAAGGTATAGTACAAATACCACTCCACTCCTCAGGCTCTCTTTGCAACCTGTTTTATCCACTTCTTCATCTATTGGTATGGGCCACTACCTGCAGTTGGAGGTAATGTCAGTTTTCATTATGGATAATGGCCTGTCAGTGGCAAACGCAAGATTTTTAGAGGGGGTTTCCAAATGTAATCCAAAATCTCCTACTCTGCAGTGCTTTGGAGTAAGTACGGGAGTCTCGGGGAGCAGTAACAGCCCTGAACAATTGGTCTTTTTATACACTGGATACTGCATGGAATACAGTATTAATATTTAACAGAACATATGATTTATAGTATAGGCTATTTTAAACATTTACATAACATAAATGGTCAGGAAAAGGTTAAACATATCAGTGGTGTAGCTTCCATGTGGCAGACCCCGTGGCTGCTTGGAGGAGCAAGCATCAGCGGGGTCTGTGGTCGGCGCTGGCATCCGGCGCACTGACATACTGGCTGACTACCCTGCCAGCACGGCTGCTGGAGCACCCCTCAGTGGACTTACTGCTGCGAGATTGGATCGGGCAGCATTCAGATAGAGCCTCCCCTGCTCCCGAGCTTCGCACCTTCTCTAGTTCACACACGGGCTGGCCCCGCCCACCAGGTTGAGAGTGGGCTCAGCCCAGCCTCCACTTCCTGCTCTTCGTGTGCCTGACTGCCCTGCGGCTGCCTCACCATGCTGCCCAGTCTTCTCTGCAGAGGAAGAAATACAGAAGTCAGGTGGAGGTTGTGCATACTGGGGGGTGACATGGGGGGAGGGTGGCTGTGTATAATGAAGTGTGTACTGGGGGTGACATGGGGGAGGGGGCTGTGTATAATGAAGTGTGTACTGGGGGCGACATGGGGGAGGGGAGCAGTGTGTCCTGGGGGGTAACATGGGGGGAGGGGGCTGTGTGTAATGCAGTGTGTCCTGGGGGGGGGGTGACATGGGGGAGGGGCTGTGTATAATGCAGTGTGTCCTGGAGGGGGTAACATGGGGGAGTGGGGATGTGTATAATGAAATGTGTCCTGGAGGTGACATGGGGGTATATATATAATGCCATGGGGGAAGGGGGGCACCACAAACTTTTTGGCAGGGGGGAGCAAAATGTATAGTTACGCCACTGAAACATATAATAAATAAATAAATACACAAATAGAAACAGAACTGCACTTTCTAAGGTCACAATTTCCCACTTCATGGGAAGGCTCCTGTCTCTTCCTCCTGGCAGCTACTCTCTGATCCATTGTGATGCTTGAGCTCAGATCCACACATACAGTAAATGTGGTATAAGAAGCTGGCACACTGGGCATGGGCAGCAGCTCTGCTCTGTCCCTTACACTGCATGATGTGGTGGCAGCTCTATTGATCATATTATAAACCAACCCCTCCCCGCCCCTGAGTTTGCCTATGTCTATAAAATAATTAAATAGCACAGTCTGGAACCTGATTCCTAGAGGAGGAGGTGGGGCCCTAGGCAGTGGGGCCTGCCAGGGGTTATCACTATACTCCGCTGAGCCAGTCCAACTCTGCAATGCTGATATTCACACATTTTTTTTTCAACTTCGCATTGCTTCAAAGGTGCTGCAACATCACACAATGCTTGAATTTCACGGTAGAGCATACAACATTGCTAAACAGATTGAGTCACATGGTCTATGGAATGTATTGGTAAAATTTATTGGTAGTTGACTATTCAGATACACAGTAATGCAAGGTACCTTATGGGCATGTTATGGGAATGTCCTGAGTGTGTTGCATAACTCACATGGTTGTGAACTTCGACACTTAGGGGCCCATTTGTTATTCAATATTTGCAGCTAAATACCCCAAAACACCCTTTTGGGGGGGTTAAGTATCACGCAAATGTATGTAGGAGGGACTGCAGCAGGAATCTCCGGTTCCTACTGCGATCCCTGCTGCACCGCCACCGCCTGCATCCCCCGCCGATAGGGTTGCATATTACAATGCTATTCTGGGCAGTAATTTTCCGCCCTGATGGCAATGTAAATGTGGTCCTTTATAAATGGGCCCCATACTAAGTAACATGCACCAACTGGGATTTTTGCACATAAAGATGCACAAAGAGGGAATCTCAGTCCATGCCCATTCAAATGTAAGGGAAGGAATTTATACAAAAGTTGATTTTATTGTAATTTTACTCTATTCTAGAAGAACAAAGAGACTGTGTTTCATTTATTTCTTTGATTATTTGTTTTAATAACTTAATTACACTGTTTACCCGTCCGTGCAACTGCAGGCCAAATGTTTTGTTTGTACCTACAATCTTACCACACCTCCGAGAGGGAACAACAATCCAGCTTGTTTGTGCTCTGAAAAAGCTTTGTGCGACTCTCCTAAATGAAGGCGACGTTTCCTAATTTATCCTGTCAGCTTCAATATGTTAATTTAAATATCAGGCATGTTTACTGTATGTTTTGCTCAAATGTCACATCTCTCTTTTGTCTGCTGTTTTGAATGTTTGTGCTAATTGTCACTATGAGGACTAATTCCTTTCATCTGATGCTGTTCCGCCAGGCACATGCTTTGTATAACAATACGATGCTTCTAATATCCTCTTCACTTTCCTACTCATTGTGGATTTTTGAATGTGCAACGTCAACATTTTGCTTGGTTATTTTAATCATCTCCTAATAACTACCTAGTTCCCCTTGTACATTTCTGAAATCTCCCCATTGCCCTCTGAAACTAGAGCGAGAACCTTAATTATAAGGCACATAATCAGATGCAAACCACAAAAGTTCCTGCCCTTCTCCTTGTCTACTATATATGGTCCTGGCTATGCATTAATGATGTCCTCTACGAGCTGTGTCATTATGCTACCATCTGATTTATTACATTTGCTTGGATTATTCACTTCCACCATGAGGTCGATTTCAAATACTGAAATATGTGTTGGGTGTATTAGATTTTTTTACAAACAGAATGAAACCATTCCATACAGCCAGATACACTGTATCCACAGTTACATTATTACTCCCCAAGCCAGCTGCTGTAAAGAGGCACATTCTCATTAAAGTTAATAGAACATAAAGTCATTAAGGCGAGAAGAGCTTGGCATTATCGCTGTTGTGTACAGTTTGGGAATGCAATCATCACTCTTGGGATATTAACTGTATCACTGAAAAAAAAATTAGAGGCAAAATTAGATGAATTAACCATTTCAGGCCTGATAGGTTAACGTCTCCCTCTGTCTTAACAGTTGGACTTTGGATTGTTTTCCAGAAAGAAAAGTAAAAGCTCAATACTGGGAGCAACACATGTCAGACAGATTAAAGGCTCATATTGGAAAGCTGTATGAATGCTATAAATGCTCCAAGTATTTCATTTCCAGCCTAGAACATCTACATTTTTGCTACGATAATCACTAGCTAAGAAAAACATTTCCACAGTGAGAGCCCAGAGGAAACAGTAGTAGGAGTTGTGGGAAAATAGGCATGTAGGATGAGAGAGAACTTATAGAACAGAAATGAAGCTATGAAATAGTTGTGACATTGTTCCGTGTAGTGCAGCCGCACAATGTGGAATATTGAGTCATTTCCTGTTGTCTGACTCCATCATTCAATATTCTTCTACTTCCAATAACTAAACAAGTCACTTCTCATAAAGCCATGTTCCCGGAAAATCCAATAGTCCTATGCAATTATACAGTAGGCGTTTAACTGAACATTCTGCTAATAGACCATAATCTGAGCAACAAATACATTTCTTCTTTTACTTTCACTTCTTAACTATTTATATAATAAGCAGACGTAGCACTTTGCCTTAATTCTTTCCTTAAGTGGAAAATTTAGGATGTGGAGTTAAAAATCTGTAGGCACAATGAAAGTGTCTTCATAAATCATGTAAAACATATTTTTTAACTCAACAGCCTACATTTTCTGATTCAGGAGAGAAATGGGCATTTAAGGCAAAATCCTCAGTCTGATAATAAGTTATTGACTAAGACAGTAATTACACCCTGTGCTCTGAGCAGGGAGTATACTAAAGCTGGCCATACATCAGAAAGATCGATCTTAAGATCGATTGCGCTCATGATTGTGTACAATTTCCCTTGAAATCCCCGGCAGTCCTTGGTGGTTTTTGGACACACAATCTACACACAATCCATCTTACAATCAGTCATACAATCCATCTGCTGTATGATTGTGTATGCAAGATGTGCACACAATCTGCATACAATCCATCATACAATCAGTCATACAATCCATCTGCTGTATGATTGTGTATGCAAGATGTGCACACAATCTGCATACAATCCATCATATAATCAGTCATACAATCCATCTGATGATTGATTGTATGATTTGTGTACACAAGATGTGCACACAATCTGCATACAATCCATCTTACAATCAATTGAGATTGTATGATTGGGTACAATATCTTTTTGATGTATGGCCACCTTAAAACATAATCAGTTTGAGATTGCTTTAGTGGGGTTACAAAACTTAGGTGTACAAGCTGTTTGTAAGCTATTACATAAAGGTGACATTCAAGACCTTTTGTTTTACTTTATACATTGACTGTAACATCCTCATCCTGTTGCCAAGAAAAAAAATTCACGAAATTCCTGCAACTATGTTTATCTCTCTGTATATATATGCTTATAATAGCTGCCAATGAATTGTCAAATCCAAGCCCCTCCCTTATGTTCCATTCCTTTATAGGTAATTCACAATGTTGGGCAATGACATCTGTAGGTGGCTATACTATATAGAAGCTATATTGAGGTATATGATATACAATCAATTCTCTCCCAGGACCTCTCCTCCCCACCCACATACTGCGCAAGGTAGAGCCCCTTGGTCACACTGCGCCAGGATTAAACACACCGTAATGCCCATTATACATTAAACCACACCATAATGCCCATTACACATTATGCCACACAACGTAATGCGCTTTACATATTATTCCACACACCATAATGACCATTACATATTATACTACACATCATAATGCCCATTACACATTATGCCACACACCGTAATGCCTATTACATATTATACCACACACAGGGGCAGATGTATTAAGCCTGGTGAAGAGATAAAGTGGAGAAAAAGTGGAGATAACATGAAAGGAGATAATGCACCAGCCAATCAAATGTGTTTGAAAAATGACAGTTGGGCATTGATTGGCTGGTGCGTTATTTCCTTTCATTTTATCTCCACTTTTTTTCAGCAAGCTTAATACATCTGCCCCACAGTCAGTAAATGCCAAATACACATACCACACACCCTAATCTCCATTACACATTATACCACATACCATAATTCCTATTACATATTAGTCCTATTACATATTATACCAAACACCATAATTGAAAGCCCAAGACACATTATACCACACACTCTAATGCCCAATACACATTATAGCACACATCATAATGCCTATTACACATTATACCGCATACCGTAATTCCTATTACATATTATACCAAACACCATAATGCCTATTACTTATTATGCCACATTAAGGTTTCGTGGTTATTGCCAGGGGATACAATCTCAATGTCAGAGGTTTTATGCTTGTTGCCAAGGTGTTACATGCTCCTTGCCAGGGGTTACACACTGTTTCCATGGGGGGAGGCGGGTTACACACTGTTGCCATGGGGGGATTACATGCTCATTCTCTGAGGGGGGGGAACATGCTCATTGCCATGGGAAATTATATTCTTGTTTCACAGGAGATTTACATGCTTGTTGCCTGGGGTTGGTTATGTGCTCGTTTCCATGGGAGATTGCTCTTCTCCCCCTCAGTGGCGTTAGAAAAGCGGGCAGCATGGTGGGCGGCTATGTGCGTGGTGTAGCTTCATTGCATTAAGCTGCGCAGAAACAAGCAGGTGGGACCAAATGCAGGTCACTTTAGCCGCCCAGGCTGCAGCACCCACTGTAAATCATGGCAGCTGTAATCTATCTGTGCGGGCGTGCTGGCAGATGGCGGTGGACCTGAGCGTGAGTGTGGTGCTGAACATGGGGATGGGGGGGGGGGGCTCTGCACACCTGGCACATCCCCTTTGCACACCTTTGTGTGTCTGGACTGATCATACAGCCAACCAAGAACCTCTGCAATCTGGATGGACCATTATGCAATAGGTAACACCTATCCTTGTGTGTCAATGCCTATTTCCCTATAGATTGTAATGTATGAGCCTTCCTACCTCTATATTTGTCTGTTATTACCTAGTATTTGTTTATTACTATTTGGATGCCAATTGTAAAGAGATATTGAATATTCTGGCTTTATATAAATAACTCACTACTACTGCTACTAAAAATAAGAATGATAATATTAATTAAAGATTGATCAGCTTTGCTACCAAGAGATGCCATTATCAATATTTATCAAAGGTTATCTAGAATGTGCGATCCAGACGTTTTTTCCTTAGTGTTACAGATTAAGGTAATGTCACACTGGCAAAGTAGGATCAGCTGCTTTACTGAGCTGTAAATTGCAGAATGCCTTTATAATAACATCACTTTGTAGATGCTACAAAATTCAGCTGTTAAAGTCCTGAGTGTGACAGGAACAGCTGGTTTCACAGTGGATAAATACATTTTTTATGTTTGGCAATTTTGGGCATTTTTTATGTTTGGCAATTTTGGATCTGTAAAAATGTGTAAAGAAAAGACCTCTTGGTGTGCTTGAGCTACACAATCACAAATGGGACTGGACCTGCATTTTATATACATTACAGACTATTTCATTTGGAGTTTGTTGTTGCCATTTGTTTTAAGTAATTTGAAGTTAAAGCAGAGAACAAATAAACAACTGGATATTAAAAAAGATATTGCAGATATATCTGCTGCACATGTGGCTTATATAGGGTGACCAACTCATCCCTTTAATCCAGGACACATATTAATTACACAGGTTCTGTGGCTGGCTTTCACCTGGTTTTAAACTGCCACACCTCAAGACTCCATTTCACCTGGTTTTAAACTGCCACAGAACCTGTGTAATTAATATGTGTCCCGAATTAAAGGGAAGAGTTGTTCACCCTAGGCTTATACTTCCTAGAATACACAGTAATCACTGGCGCTCCCTCATCTAAATACCATCCACCTGTAGTGGATTATATCCAAGTGTGACAATTTCACATAAAATTACTTCCCAAGTAATGTATTCAACAGATGTGTGGATCAGAAACTCATGTGGGGGAGGTCCTTAGAATGCACACCCAATTTACAAAAAGTAAAAAAGTAAAGAAAACACACACACACACACACACACACACACACACACCATGTCAGTATAACTTTAATAAATATACATGCCAACACACACATACTCATCTATGTTAACACATGGGCTCAATCCATATATCCATGTAGAATCCAATAGGTACCAGTGAAAATTAAATAAATACTCACCTTAATTCAGATCAGTCCTCTTCATACAAAAATAGGCTTCCAAAGGCTTAAAAAAATAAACTGCAAAAATCCAAACTTTGCAAACTGAATGAACCTCAAGTATTTCCATTGGCTCCCTTCCCCCAACTGACTTCTATTACTTGCAGGCCCAGCAGCCAATCAGGAAGCAGAGCGTAAGCAGCGCTCCCCTGATTGGCTGAGCTCTGCTGATCTGTCACTCAAAGCAGAGCTAAGTGTACCCAGTTTTCCTCATTGGTGTCAACTGGCTGCCCGCTCTGCACAGCCAGGCAGTCACACAGTGCTGCAGTATAGGTGAGCAGCCCATTCTACTGCCCTGTATCTCTCTACCTGCCCCCTTTTTTTCATGTGTAGACAGATGTGTTTTTCTCTTGGGGGGCTTTCAAAATTTTGCTACGGGGCCCACAAGCATATAGTTACACCCCTGCCTGTTGTGCACAGCAAATAGGGACAGAGCATCACCATCTCCTGACTAGATTTTGCTGCATGCAGTCAAAATTTTGTCAGATCGCCATTGTTCTTAGCAGCGAACAGTAGTCAGCAAAGATCACTCAGCACACATCACTGATGCATGTGCATGTGTGTCAGTGATGTGTGCTTAAGTATATCGCTCAGCACGGGGCTCCCATTGCACCGTGTGTATGGGTCTTACCACTCCTGCATGCACACTATGAAATTATCGGGCAAATCGGCCAATTGTTGGATAATAGGCCTGATAATGAGATAGTGCTTACCCTTTTTTTATATACTTTTCTTTATAAATAAAAACTTGTTCTGTTCATGGCTTTGAAATATATACAGATGTAGCCTGGCTAATCTTTGCAGGGGCTGGAGATTCTATCGCCAGCCCCCGCCAGCGTCGAGCTACCACCAGGGGCGCGCGCGCACGTGACCCTCGCGTGCCCCGTGGCAACGGAGCCTGCCACCGGTCTCCACCGCCTCCCCCGCTGCCAGTCCTCCTCGCTGCCCCGACCCCCCCGAACTGGGCAGCGTCTCGCTGAAGCAGAGACGCTGCCCAGCCGCCATGTTACTGGGATGCGCGCAAGACGCACGCGCGTCCCAGTCCCTTTCACCGGTGCTCGCCATTGAAAGGGATCTGGCGGAAGCCGGCCAAGGATTAGCTTGGCTACATCTGTAGAGTAGCTTGAAATAACGGTTGAGATTGTGCAATGTTATAGTTTATACATGTAATCTGTTGTTATCGCATAGCAGTGGGTGTTTAATCTGATACCATGCTGAGAATGTGCTGAATGGTAACATAGCTAGCTATAGATTTACACAGAAGCAGGGTGTTTGGAAATTTCAGCAAACTAGAAGAAATGTCAAACTTTTAAAGTTGTCCACCCATGTCCATCCTGCCCACTCTTGTGAGAAGCACGGTGGCCTGCAGGCTTACCGTGGTGTGGTCAAATGCTTGTCCTCAGTGGTAGTTGCAGTCTGTAAAGGTGAATGTTAAGATGTCATGACATAAAAATGCAGAGCCTTTCTCCAACCACTCAATAAAGAGCATGTGAAACATTATATCATTCAAATGATAAAACATGCCACATCTCTTCTATTGCTTTTAATATATTTTCATATACTGACTTATATACATATAATCATGCTATCTTATGTATTTTACATGTTAAATTTCTATATTTTTTTTCTAATTTTATTGTTTTTTCATTGTTTATCTTCAAATGTATTTTATTTGATCTTTTGGTACTTGTTTCCTAGCACGGCGCCCGTCGTAGGTGATCGCATACCTTAACCTAAGGTATGCAATGGATGCGACCGACACGATTTTAGGGCTATTTTTTAGCCTTTTCGCCGACAATTAAAAAACCGCATCCATCGCATGCCTTAAGTTAACGCATGCGATGTGACCGATGCGATGGACCCGATTTTACATAGGGAACAATGTTAAATGGGCCAATGGACCCGATTTTTCATTGTATACCCACCCTTATGGGTATTTTACATGACAGATGCCCCCCCATTGTTAACGCCACCCCACGATGAACGCCAACCTGAAGCAATTTTTATCACTGGCGCCGTGCTAGGAAACAAGTACCGATCTTTTTTTTATAAATTCTATGGTCATCTAATTTTTTATTATTTTACATTTTTGTTAGGTATTTTGAGCTGTATATTATTAGTTGCTATTATTTCATGTATTTACTTTTACTTTACCCACTATTTTTTGAGAAACTAGCCAGTTAAATAGCTACTGTATGTCTATAATTACTTACATTATGTGGATACACTTCTTCCTAACACCTGTGTTACTCATGTACTATTGATTATTTTTATTTAATAATTATTTTGTCAATTTATTATTTAACTGTTTAGGTGTTTTAGGCACTCCCAATATGTAGAACCATGTCCCACTAACGGTAGCATTAGAAATTGTATATTTTTTTTTGTGCATTGAAAAATCTGGTAAAACCGGAAAAACACGTCAGGTGTGGTTTACAGACCTCAGGACCTCCAATTTGCACATTATTTGTCAGATGACCTTCAAAACTTACATCATTGCCAGATGACCATAAGGACCCTCTGTCTCCACTCCAAGAACTCATTCTGCACCTACAGTAGGGAGCCATCAAGCAAGTTAGAACCTAATCCTAGAGAGTGTTGAGACCATTGCATCCGAGGGCATTGAAACAAATTTCCTTTGGAGGTTATTTATAGGAATGGGATATTATGTCATCCAAAATATCACTGTGAGAGACCCAATATGTGGTTTTATATATGTTTTTCTATGATTTATTTGATCTAATATACAACATCCTATCAACTCAATGGGGTATATTCAGTACCAAAGAGGGGAGCTATGACAGCGAGCAGTGCCTATTGCTCACCTTCATAGCTCGCCCTCAGTATTCTACTCACCCCCTGCTCTTGCCGTTTCCATTTAGCTATTTCTAAAAAGCAAGATGGAAACTGGGTGTGCGGTCACCAAAATGGCAAGGCTCGGAGCTAAATGTAGAGAGTTCGCTGCATTAGCCGCAAACCTCACCTTTTGTAGAACAGGGCGAGCAGCCGGTGCTGGGGTTAAACAAATCATCCTTGCCCCCTCGCCAGCCACATTGAATACATGCCAATAAATTGTTTTTCATATATTCCATGTAGGGATGCCAATCCCGGGGTATTTTTTCAATCCCGGGAATCCCGGCATTGGCCTCCCTAATAAAACAAAAAAAGACCCGCCCCCCCAAATATGAATATAAATGTCCTCTTACTCCACCCCGCCTGCCCGCCCGCCACTCTTCTCCATCCCCTTGCCCTGCACTGTCACTTACAGAGGTAGTGGTGACAGGCAGCAGCAGGAGCGATGTCCATCCATCCAGCGGCCGGGCGGGCAGGCGGTAGCAGCACAGCGGGCATGTGGCTGAGCGACAGTGTGCTTGTGCTGCAGTGCACTGACAGGCATGGCAGCGGACAGGCTGCGCAGCGTGGCATGATGTCAGGGGTCACGCTGCGCAGCCTGGGCGCCTTCATGCCTGTCATCACAGAGCACACAGTGACAGCGGACCAATCGGCCACCAGGGTTCCCGTAGCAGATAGCCGGGCAGCTTCTGAGCCATTCTAAAGTGCTTAGCGCTGGGGGCGTGGCCTGGTCTATTCTTTGAGCGGACGTGTGTGGCGTGGGCTCCGCTGACATCCTGATTGAATATCCTGCCCCGGTGCCCGTGGACCTCCTGTTCTCCTCCACTCACCCTCCTGAGCGCCCTCTGCCTTTCCTGAACCTTCCACGGCTCTTCTGCGTGGCCCACACAGCCTGTTGTGCCTGCCTGAGCCTCTGTCCTCCATGCTGCCGGGCGCGATCTTGGACGTCTCTTCTCCCGCGGCTCCGACTGCCAGCATACTACCCCCTTTAGCATGCTGCTGAGACTTACCTGGTCCATTTCCTAGATACTCTCTGCATGTCTCCCTTTGTGGGTGTCATACTGCTGATTGATCCCTGTCCATTGTGTCTGCCCTGCTGCCACTGGGATATACACAGAGGCTTTCTCTCGCATCTCCTGGGTACTGTACCTTTGTATACCTAACTACTGCATAATCTGCTATATTGCCTGCTCTGTACACCTCTCCTGGTTATTATTTGTCTCTGCCACGGAGGGACTCTTCCCTAGGAGGGGACTCAGCCATCTTGGCTCCAGAAACTTTGAGCATCCTGTGATGGCTATCTCCGTTTCTAAAATCATCCTGGCATTAAATGCCTCATCCCAGAGGATGCACAGATACATGACCTCTGTGTTAGGATTTTGTACACTCTGTTACTGTACATGGTTATGCTGTTAATATGAACTTCTTTCATGGCTTGATTATTAATTATCCCTCATGAGGGAGCAAACTATAACCAGAACTTTTCACAGAAAATGATGTGAAATAGTTAGTACTTGTTGGAAAATGCATGTGGAACAAACCCCCCTCCATTATAATGAGGTGGTATTGCCCTTCCAGTATATGCATAGCAGTTGGTAAAAGGACTGTTTTATTCTTCCTGGCAGTTGGGGGAGAGACGTTGGATTGAACTTATTGTACCCCAGGTAAACAGTTAAATAAAGTTGTTGTAGATTCAAACTGAAGGTATAAAAAGGGGGAGCAGGAGAGAGTGAGGAAAAAATTCTCCTGAGGAGATTGAGGAGGGCAGAAGTGTGCAGCCCTGGCAGATAGGAGAACTGACCTGTGAGGGAGAAAAGACTACTACCAGAGGCTCCGTGTGATGGCAGCTTCTACAGCTGACCAGACGCTGACAGGTGGCCTAAATCTCTGACTGGGCAGATAGTGTACATTCCGGTGGAAGGTACCAGAGGTGCGGCACATCATCACTGAAGGTGGCATCTGGGAGGAGATTGGGCGGAGGCCTAAAGAGTAAAGAACGGGATTGGTGAGTGCTGTCCAACACCCTGCATCACTCATAGCTACACAGGGAAAGACTGACAGATGATATATGACACCTCACTGCAGCTGCATTACAGCAAGGGAAAGATCACTACTACTCTAAGTTAGAGTATCATAAACATTGCACAAATTGTCAGCACAGCTTTAGATCAGCAACCCCTGAATAAAGAACTATTAACCCCTTCAGTGCTCACAGTGAAGTAATAATAAAGGCATCCTGACAGTCAATAGTCTACAAGATCATTACAGCTCCAGCAGCACAAAAGTGAGATAAGGAGAGTGAGAGGGAAAAGGAGTTTAAGTACAATACAGAGACATTGTATTTGGGTATAAAGAGAGCAGCTAATTATACTTCAGCAGCAGAGAAATTGTGAATGACAGACTAAAGGGTTAAGCTGTATACAGGGAACATTTGAGAAAATACAGAAGTCCTATTTGTAAGGAACACAAAGTGATAAGATATAGAGATAAAGGATACCACTGTGGGCTTTTATACAGAAAGACTACACTACAGATGATCTTGGGGAAAACCTTTCCAGAGACTGCAGATAAATTACATCCGGAATAAAAATGGTGTATTTAATAATAGACAGCTGCTTACAGTAGATCTTTGGGAACCTAACAGTGCAGTATTACTAGCAGGATACAAAAGTTTCTTCGTAGAGCATTATTAAAGTTTTCACTCCAAACATCTATGAAACTGACACTTTGTGGACTGGAAAAGTGTCTGACATTGTTATTACACTAGTATCAGCTGATAGTGTTTCATTAACAGAACATAATTCTATCTAGCATCTAAGAGAATATACTCCTTTTTGTATACAGCAGCAACAGTTCATTCAAACCAATATAGTAGAACTATATAACATTGAATACAAGTGTGGATTGTTAATAACACAAATTCCATTCAGGAAAGTACAGCCGGTTAGGAGAGAGCGGATCCTTCATAGCGGGAACTCATTTTTTGAATCCTTCAGTAAATATCTTGCAGTCTATTTCTAGATTGGATTACAAACACTTCATATAAGTTCAACTCCTATTACTTACAAACTCACCTTACAGGACTCAGGTGGGAACTTTAGTTTGCTCAGGAACTGCAGTATATGGTTAACAAAGGAACCCGGCACAAAATACAAAAGCGCTTATAGTAACACCAAGACTAGTGTACACTAACTAAAATACATATTATTGCGCAATAATAGTTTAAGGTTTATTACTATATGTTTTTTATTGTTGATTGAAATTGTTGTTTAAACGGTGAAGATATTAATTCACTTGCATGTGACGTAAAATATGTTTATTTGTTTCAGCCGACTAAGGTAGGCTTGTATAATCTTTTTTACTTGAGGAAGGCATTCCAGAAATATTACTAAACACGACTACACGTCTTAAGTTCCAGTCAAATAAAATTGGTTGTGATGATTAATGCCATTATTTCACCTATTTTTGTTGTGTGAAATTACCTATGTAAATAATATTATTGTTATGCAAATAACTTGTTAACTTTATTGGTTGCTGGATAGTTCAAAGGGTGTTTCCCCAAGCTCGCCCTCATAGAAATATATACATATTGATATAACCTATCTTTATACCATCAAAGCTTGGGGTGGAGGCACATAAACTCGCTTATACATACTCAGTGCTGAAGACAGCGTTACATTTCTGGAGGCACTGCTGAGATCCAGCTGCGACAATGGAAAGCACCAGCAAACACGATATACAGAGGTGGAGTCAAGATCATGGACTAGATATGGAATGCAGCTTTGGGATTGAGGGTTCTTTTGATGACATGTCTGATGAAGAAATATTGACGGGAGTGGATAAAATATATGGGTTAAAGAGACCCAAGTTAATTGATAAACAGACCGGAGATACGGGGGAAGTGATTACAGTATTGATCACCAATTTAAATAAGTTGGACCGAAACTTGATCCCTGCCCATATTATCATATCGCAACTACCTGAAAGGCGGTGGAAGCTACTATGGCCCGATGTTCCCGTTGAATATCAGCGAGAGATAACTGTAGACCGTGTAGGAAGTGCCACTGGAGATGGATTAAGGAATAAGGAACCTAACTCTGAGACCAATAGTACCAGGGAGCAGGTGCTGGAGCCCCCGGTAGATGCTATGATGGATAGAGTTGTTAGTCAGATGGAAAGATGGCACTATGAGGGTGGATATCGAAGATTACGAATTTTTTCTGGGATATTTCCTATACCTACTGGAGAGGAGGGATATGAGGCTTGGAGAGAGGCTGCTACTCAACATTCGGAGGAATGGAGATGCCCAGAACATGTAAAAAAACAACGTATTGTGGAAAGCCTTCGGGGTCCCGCCATGGGCATCATTCAAGCTACCCGAAGGAGCAACAGTCAAGCAACCCTGAAAGACTATTTTGAAGCACTTGACTATTCTTTTGGCACTCTAGAGGATGTAGGAGACATCCTATCCAGATTGAACCACACATACCAAGAGCCAAACGAAACTCTCACTACATATATTTACAGAATTGATAAAATCCTGTATAAATTACTAGAAAAAGGAGGAATTAAGGAAGAGGAGATCGATGGGAGGAGAATGAAATATGTGTTGAGGGGAGCACTGACCTCTAACCCAGTAGCCCGGAGGCTTCGATGTAGTCTGTCCAAAGTTCCAGTTCCTACCCTCAGTGAATTAATTAAAGAGGTGAAACTCGAGGAAGTACAAATTGAAAATAGAGATAAAAGTCTCAAGAGGGTCAAAGTCGTACTGCCAACCCCGGAAGAACCCCCAATGAATGATAGACTATATAAACTCATGGAAGAACAAAATGAAAAGCTAGATCAACTCATTGCAATACATGCGCAAAGCCCCCCTATGACGTCAGGGTTATCTATGAATCGTGGACGAGGGTACCATAGGAGATCTGATAACCAAGGACAGTTCACTTGCTACAGTTGTGGGCAGTTAGGTCATCGTAGTTTTGAATGCCCTCAAAGGGGAGGATACAATAGAAGGATGAATCCTACTGAACCCAGGACATCTACTCATTCGGAAAACTTGCAAGGGACGTCGGTGAACCCCGCACGGACTCCCAATTAACTGAGATGGTAGCAATGGGGAGTATTCAATGGACTAAGCTGTGTCAAGGAGGTATTGTTGGAGAAGCCCCCATGGTCCCAGCATTAGTTAATGGACATTATTGTAACGTCTTATTGGATAGTGGGTCACAAGTATCGATCATCTTTGAGAGTTGGTATTATAAACACCTGACTAAAATACCAATAAATCCTATCGATGGCCTAGTGATTTGGGGGCTAAGTAATCAAAAATACCCATATTTGGGGTATGTGACCACTCATATTCAATTTCTGGACAACACCACAGAACCCCAACCTCCAGTACCTTTTTTGGCATTAGTGTGTCCTGACTCTCCATCTGGGCAAGACGTCGTTTCTGTGATTGTGGGCACAAATTCTCACCTATACAAAACCTTGTCTAATTGGTGTCTAAATCAAGATAAAGTGACTTCCCTTTCCTCAGAAAGAGATGCCAACTCCTTTAACTCTATGGCCTATCAAGAAAACATCAGTCAGTCTGAAGATCGCAGAGTTACCTTCCAAGAAAGAATAGTCGAATGCTTTGATGGAAGCGACATATCTTATCAAGACAGAGAGCAGCTTATCAACAAATTGAAAGCACTGGAGTCGGTTTTCTCATTAAGTGAGTGGGATCTAGGAGCAGTTACGGGAGTAGAGCACCGGATCCGATTGAATGATGATACACCGTTTAGAGAGAGGTCCAGAAGGCTGGCCCCAGCCGATTTTGAAGATGTACGTCTCCATCTAAAATATCTCCTTGAGAACCATGTCATCGCAGAATCACAGAGTCCTTATGCGTCTCCTATTGTAGTGGCTAGGAAAAAGAATGGAGATATACGACTATGCATAGACTACCGGACTCTTAATAATCGCACAATTGAAGACCAGTATACAGTGCCAAAAGTTGAAGAAGCCCTTGATTGCCTTCAAGGGAGCCAATGGTTCTCGGTGCTCGATTTGAGATCTGGATATTATCAAATTCCCATGCATCCTGAAGACTGCGCGAAGACCGCATTTATATGTCCAATTGGGTTTTTTGAGTTCCTCAAGATGCCCCAAGGCATCAAAGGCGCTCCAGCCACTTTCCAACGAACTATGGAGAAAGTTATTGGTGACATGTGCTATAGGGAAGTGCTGGTGTACCTTGATGACGTTATTGTATTTGGAAAAACATTGGAAGAGCACAACTTCCGGCTACTGAAAGTATTAGAGCGACTACAACGAAAGGGATTGAAACTTTCCATCGACAAGTGCCGGCTATGCCAGACCACCGTCAAGTATTTGGGGCATGTAGTCAGCAGAGAAGGCGTCGCCACGGACCCTGATAAAATAGTGGCAGTGCAAGAGTGGCCTAGACCAGTGAAATTGAAGGATCTACGTTCCTTTCTGGGATTCAGTGGATATTACCGGCGTTTTGTTCCACAGTATTCCAAGATTGCCCGTCCCCTCACGGAGCTAACAAAGGGATACCCTCCAGTGGGAAAACAACGAAAGCACCAGGAAAATTATTATAAGCCCCGAGAAGAATTTGGGGAACGCTGGACGGCTTCATGTGAAGAGGCTTTTAACAACTTGAAACATCTTCTGACTCACTCCCCAGTATTAGCCTATGCAAATCCAGAGTTACCATACGAAGTCCACATAGATGCGTCCATGGAGGGTATTGGAGGAGTTCTTTACCAGTGGCAAGACCAGCTCCTACGACCAGTAGCCTATGTTAGTCGAAGTCTGTCGTCTAGTGAGAAGAACTATGCAGTGCATAAACTTGAATTTCTTGCTCTTAAGTGGGCGGTGGTGGAAAAGTTCCATGACTATTTATATGGAGTTACCTTCACAGTGCATACGGACAATAACCCGTTAACGTACATAAACTCCACTGCTAAACTTGATGCTACTGGACATAGGTGGCTTGCTGCTTTATCCAATTACAATTTTAGTCTGAAATACAAACCTGGTATCAATAACGTTGATGCCGATGCGTTATCTCGGTTACCTCAACGAGGCACTATCAGCGAAAATGATGACTGGATAGAATTACCAGCTCCTGCCTTACAAGGATTATGTCATCAAGTGTCCTACATGCAACAGCACTCACCAGAACAGGTTAGTGCACTTGGAGCTTCTGGAAAGGCCCTACCCCTGATGTATTGTTGGATCATTAAGGACGAGATGAGAGACTTACCCAAGTGGTCCAAAGAACAGATGCGTCAATTACAGAATGCTGACACTGAGATGGGGCAATGTTGAGACTATATCAAAAGCCGAACTTGTCGTCAGGCCCATTTCCAGTGACCTTGAAGTACAAAGTGTTGTGTAGACAAAGGAAAAACTTAGTAGTCAAACAGGGAATACTGTACCGAAGAATTTTAAAACCCACTGGTATGTTTAAAGACCAATTAGTGTTGCCTTCTGAACTGGTATCTATAGTGTTGAAAGCACTTCATGACCAACATGGACACCTGGGTTATGATAAAACTCAACATTTGATTGCTGAAAGGGTATATTGGCCGTTAATGAACAAGGACATTGAAAATTATTGCCAAAATTGCAGAAATTGTATCCTGAGAAAAACCTTGCCCCAACATGCTGCTGGTATGGTCAGTCTACAGAGTTCCGGCCCAATGGATCTCGTATGCATTGACTTCTTATCCTTAGAAAGTCCTACGGGACAAGATAGCAACATACTTGTCATCACTGACCATTTCACTAGATATGCACAAGCCTTTGTAACCACCGACCAGAAATCTCTTACAGTGGCCAATACATTATGGGAGAAGTTTTTTGTGCATTATGGCCTACCTGCTCGCATCCACACTGATAGAGGACCTGATTTTGAGAGCCATCTAATTAAGGAGTTGTGCCAGCTTTGTGGGATAAAGAAATCGAGAACTACACCATATCATCCCCAAGGAGACCCACAACCTGAGCGATTCAATCGAACCCTATTGAATATGCTAGGAACCCTTGACCACACTCAGAAATTTAAATGGAAAAAGTACATCTGTCATTTAGTCCATGCCTACAATTGTACCCGAAATGAAGCTACTGGGTATTCACCCTATTTGTTGATGTTTGGACGAGAGGCCAGACTTCCTATTGACATTAGCCTTGGCACCTCTCCCACCACTGTCAAAGCACCATCCCATTCAAAGTATGTCGCCAATTTGAGAAAAGCACTCAATAACGCGTATAATCTAGCAAAAGACTCCACCCGAAAACAAAATGAAAAGAATAAAGCCCTGTATGACAGAAAAGTAAAGGAACAAGTATTAAAGCCGGGGGATCGAGTCCTTCTCAAGAGACTGGGCAGTCCTCGCAAACAAAAATTGGCCAACAGATGGAGAGAAACTCCTTATAGAGTATTAAAGAAATTGCCTGATATCCCAGTTTATCAAATTGCCCCTGAAAATGCAGATGGACCTATACTCACCTACCATCGTCAACATCTATTACCTATTACCCAGGATATTGTGTTTCCTTCCAGTGTGGATAAAGAGAGTCTTGAATCAGCACCAATTCCTGCTAAAGAAAATAAAATTACCTCTTCTGTTGGTCCGGTAACTGAAGAGGCCAGAGAGGATGAGACTGACACAGAAATGGGATATTTCTACCAAGATGGAAATACAAATCCAGCATCCACGTGGGAATTGAACTTTAACCAAAAAACAGATACAGGAACTCCGCAGGCCATAAACAGAGAGCCAGAATTAATTGAGAACTACGTATTTCCGGATGAGAGTTGGGGGAGTGACATTTCTGTAACTGATTGTCTAAGTGAACTTCCTCTACCAGCCCGAGTACGTAGACCGCCACGAATACTAACATATGACCAATTGGGATGTCCTACTGTTGTTAATAGGGTGGTACACCCGAATATTGTATATTCTTGGCCATATTTTGGGAGTCTGCCAGTAAACATTTGATGTACAGTATTTACAATGTTATGAATCTGTTATATGTCATGACTGTATTCATGTATCGGTAAGTGGAGATCTGATTTGCAAGTTTTAAAAGGAATTGCAAACTTGACCTCCAGGGGGAGAAGTGTGACCCCATATTGTCAGGGTCCCAACTAGGGATATTGAATAATACATAAAAATATGTGTATGGTGTATTTTGGAGGTGTATAAATATTGAAAAAAAATAACTGTTTACAGTTTTATAATATCTACCAAACATTGGACAAGATACATGACCTCTGTGTTAGGATTTTGTACACTCTGTTACTGTACATGGTTATGCTGTTAATATGAACTTCTTTCATGGCTTGATTATTAATTATCCCTCATGAGGGAGCAAACTATAACCAGAACTTTTCACAGAAAATGATGTGAAATAGTTAGTACTTGTTGGAAAATGCATGTGGAACAAACCCCCCTCCATTATAATGAGGTGGTATTGCCCTTCCAGTATATGCATAGCAGTTGGTAAAAGGACTGTTTTATTCTTCCTGGCAGTTGGGGGAGAGACGTTGGATTGAACTTATTGTACCCCAGGTAAACAGTTAAATAAAGTTGTTGTAGATTCAAACTGAAGGTATAAAAAGGGGGAGCAGGAGAGAGTGAGGAAAAAATTCTCCTGAGGAGATTGAGGAGGGCAGAAGTGTGCAGCCCTGGCAGATAGGAGAACTGACCTGTGAGGGAGAAAAGACTACTACCAGAGGCTCCGTGTGATGGCAGCTTCTACAGCTGACCAGACGCTGACAGGTGGCCTAAATCTCTGACTGGGCAGATAGTGTACATTCCGGTGGAAGGTACCAGAGGTGCGGCACATCATCACTGAAGGTGGCATCTGGGAGGAGATTGGGCGGAGGCCTAAAGAGTAAAGAACGGGATTGGTGAGTGCTGTCCAACACCCTGCATCACTCATAGCTACACAGGGAAAGACTGACAGATGATATATGACACCTCACTGCAGCTGCATTACAGCAAGGGAAAGATCACTACTACTCTAAGTTAGAGTATCATAAACATTGCACAAGTTGTCAGCACAGCTTTAGATCAGCAACCCCTGAATAAAGAACTATTAACCCCTTCAGTGCTCACAGTGAAGTAATAATAAAGGCATCCTGACAGTCAATAGTCTACAAGATCATTACAGCTCCAGCAGCACAAAAGTGAGATAAGGAGAGTGAGAGGGAAAAGGAGTTTAAGTACAATACAGAGACATTGTATTTGGGTATAAAGAGAGCAGCTAATTATACTTCAGCAGCAGAGAAATTGTGAATGACAGACTAAAGGGTTAAGCTGTATACAGGGAACATTTGAGAAAATACAGAAGTCCTATTTGTAAGGAACACAAAGTGATAAGATATAGAGATAAAGGATACCACTGTGGGCTTTTATACAGAAAGACTACACTACAGATGATCTTGGGGAAAACCTTTCCAGAGACTGCAGATAAATTACATCCGGAATAAAAATGGTGTATTTAATAATAGACAGCTGCTTACAGTAGATCTTTGGGAACCTAACAGTGCAGTATTACTAGCAGGATACAAAAGTTTCTTCGTAGAGCATTATTAAAGTTTTCACTCCAAACATCTATGAAACTGACACTTTGTGGACTGGAAAAGTGTCTGACATTGTTATTACACTAGTATCAGCTGATAGTGTTTCATTAACAGAACATAATTCTATCTAGCATCTAAGAGAATATACTCCTTTTTGTATACAGCAGCAACAGTTCATTCAAACCAATATAGTAGAACTATATAACATTGAATACAAGTGTGGATTGTTAATAACACAAATTCCATTCAGGAAAGTACAGCCGGTTAGGAGAGAGCGGATCCTTCATAGCGGGAACTCATTTTTTGAATCCTTCAGTAAATATCTTGCAGTCTATTTCTAGATTGGATTACAAACACTTCATATAAGTTCAACTCCTATTACTTACAAACTCACCTTACAGGACTCAGGTGGGAACTTTAGTTTGCTCAGGAACTGCAGTATATGGTTAACAAAGGAACCCGGCACAAAATACAAAAGCGCTTATAGTAACACCAAGACTAGTGTACACTAACTAAAATACATATTATTGCGCAATAATAGTTTAAGGTTTATTACTATATGTTTTTTATTGTTGATTGAAATTGTTGTTTAAACGGTGAAGATATTAATTCACTTGCATGTGACGTAAAATATGTTTATTTGTTTCAGCCGACTAAGGTAGGCTTGTATAATCTTTTTTACTTGAGGAAGGCATTCCAGAAATATTACTAAACACGACTACACGTCTTAAGTTCCAGTCAAATAAAATTGGTTGTGATGATTAATGCCATTATTTCACCTATTTTTGTTGTGTGAAATTACCTATGTAAATAATATTATTGTTATGCAAATAACTTGTTAACTTTATTGGTTGCTGGATAGTTCAAAGGGTGTTTCCCCAAGCTCGCCCTCATAGAAATATATACATATTGATATAACCTATCTTTATACCATCAAAGCTTGGGGTGGAGGCACATAAACTCGCTTATACATACTCAGTGCTGAAGACAGCGTTACATTGCTGATCTAAAGCTGTGCTGACAACTTGTGCAATGTTTATGATACTCTAACTTAGAGTAGTAGTGATCTTTCCCTTGCTGTAATGCAGCTGCAGTGAGGTGTCATATATCATCTGTCAGTCTTTCCCTGTGTAGCTATGAGTGATGCAGGGTGTTGGACAGCACTCACCAATCCCGTTCTTTACTCTTTAGGCCTCCGCCCAATCTCCTCCCAGATGCCACCTTCAGTGATGATGTGCCGCACCTCTGGTACCTTCCACCGGAATGTACACTATCTGCCCAGTCAGAGATTTAGGCCACCTGTCAGCGTCTGGTCAGCTGTAGAAGCTGCCATCACACGGAGCCTCTGGTAGTAGTCTTTTCTCCCTCACAGGTCAGTTCTCCTATCTGCCAGGGCTGCACACTTCTGCCCTCCTCAATCTCCTCAGGAGAATTTTTTCCTCACTCTCTCCTGCTCCCCCTTTTTATACCTTCAGTTTGAATCTACAACAACTTTATTTAACTGTTTACCTGGGGTACAATAAGTTCAATCCAACGTCTCTCCCCCAACTGCCAGGAAGAATAAAACAGTCCTTTTACCAACTGCTATGCATATACTGGAAGGGCAATACCACCTCATTATAATGGAGGGGGGTTTGTTCCACATGCATTTTCCAACAAGTACTAACTATTTCACATCATTTTCTGTGAAAAGTTCTGGTTATAGTTTGCTCCCTCATGAGGGATAATTAATAATCAAGCCATGAAAGAAGTTCATATTAACAGCATAACCATGTACAGTAACAGAGTGTACAAAATCCTAACACAGAGGTCATGTATCTTGTCCAATGTTTGGTAGATATTATAAAACTGTAAACAGTTATTTTTTTTCAATATTTATACACCTCCAAAATACACCATACACATATTTTTATGTATTATTCAATATCCCTAGTTGGGACCCTGACAATATGGGGTCACACTCTCTGCTACAATTGTCACTGCTCAGCCATCCTCTTCTACCTCTGATCAAAATATCAGAATGAATGAGGCAGATCCACCTCCTCCAATTCCAGACATTCCTGTTTCTCCTGATACTGGCCTCACGAGACCCTTTCTCCTGCAGAGATGCCCTGTTCAATGGAAAAGTGTTCTTCTTCAGGGTCTGGATGTAATTATGACAATTATGACATAATTATGTTCTCCCCTGCTTTCAAAATTGAGGACAATGGATCCCTCTACCGCTCTCATGTGGCGAACATACAGTACTCTTGTTATCCTTTTGGCCTTTGGAATGGGACTATTGATATGCTTTTACATATAAGACACCTTGACGCATGGCTGGATTAAAAGATAACGTCGTATATATCTGTCCGGAATCAAGATAATGTTTTCTATTATTTCTATAACCGGACTGACTTCTCTGTTTTTCATCTACTACACTCTTACCCTAATTTGGACTTGTTAAATGGCCTGACTAGTTGTCATTGCAGACTAGTTTTCATGTCTAATTGTACTATCCTGTATGGGGGGGGGGGTTGTTCAAATAATTTTTGCGCTCAAGTACTGCGTCCGATATACTTTAGCACTTGTCCACTACCCCAGATAGTTCATACTATGGTTATCCTTTTCTTGGGTGGGTGGGAGGTAGGGGTAAATTAGTTTTTTTGGTACTTGTGTACTTTCACGGCTCCCACGATGTGCATCGTACAGGGAAAAATCGCATCGCATGCGATCGCATTAGATCGCATGCGATCTGATGCGATGTCATTTTTCACAGAAATTATGGACATGAGTTAAAATCATGTAAAATGCACCCCAAAAGTCATTTTTCAAACTGTACCACCCCCACTATCAACGCCAACCCGAAGCGTGGCAAGCGCAGCGAGCCTGTGAGGGGCGGCGGTACGCATCCTACGACCTTTTTTATACCCCCACTATCCACGTTGGCGTGGAGTTGAGAACAGAAAGTGTGGCAAGCGCAGCGAGCCACCGAGCCCGAAGCGTGGCGAGCGCAGCGAGCCCCGCGAGGGGACGCGGATACCAGTGAAGCCCGCGAGTGGACACGGATACCTGTGAAGGTATCCACGTCCCCATCGCGGGGCTCGCTGTGCTCGCCACGCTTCGGGCTCGGTGGCTCGCTGCGCTCGCCACACTTTCTATTCTCTACGCCAACGTGGATAGTGGGGGTATGAAAAGGTCGTAGGACGCATACCACCGCCCCACGCGGGCTCGCTGCGCTCACCACGCTTCGAGTTGGCGTTGATAGTGGGGGTGGTACAGTATGAAAAATGACATTTGGCGTGCATTTTACATGATGTCCATGTCCATTATTTCTGTGAAAAATTACATCGCATCGCATCAGATCACATGGGATCTCATGCGATGCGATCGCATGCGATGCGATCGCATGTGATTTTATAAAAATACATAAAAACACGGGAAAATCGCATCCCATCGCATGCCACTACATATGGCATGCGATGGCATGCGATGGGAGCCGTGAAAGTACACAAGTACCATTTTTTTCTTTAGGCATAGTTTAGCTGATAGCTAAAAGCCGCTAATTTATTCCCTACTATAGATAGCTAGTATAGCTCTTTGGGGGGTGTTGGGCTTTTCGGGATCCAGGTATACCTAGGTTGGGGTTAGGTCATACAGGGTGGGGGGCTATGGGGAGGCTTATTTTGGGTTCCTTTTTGGGGGGATTTTGTTTTGATAGTATAGAGTGGTTTATTTGAAATTTTCCAGTAGCTTGAAGGGCAATAACCTTTCTTTTTTGTCTTCTGTTTTAAATTTGTTATGGCGTACAAATGTTTATATATGTCTCGTCATGATATGCCCGGGTGCTCTTATATGGATATATATCTGGATATGACAATGTATACATGTATCTCTGTTTGCTGACCCGAATGGCGCCTTCGGGTCTATAGCTGATATGGAGTGCTATGGTCTGTTAAGGTATTGCCCTTATACATAATATCCTCATTCTGTGTTAATATATCCTGTATTGGTATATCGCCATAATTCTCTGTTTTATTATTAGTATACTGTAGGTTTGTAATAGTTTTAAATTCACTAAAAATAAAACTCAAGATATTTGTGAGATATTGAAAACGCAGAGCATGGGCACCGCGGGAACTTGATGTACTACATTTTATTAACAACTCCATTTCTAATGTATAATGTTAGACATATTGAAATTATACATAACCTGGTGATTACTTCATATGTTTCTGATAAGTGCACATAAGTTGGTGTGCTGTTCTGTGATACCTTATTTTTTGCCTAATAAAAATTACTCAATTAAAAAAAAAAGTGCTCAGCGCTGCCCAGCTTACTGGGATACTAATTGAAAGCTTCAATCCCAGGATTCAAATCCCGATGATTTTAGGCCTAAATCCCGGGATCCCGGGATTGGCCTCCCTAATCCCATGGTGTGTTTTAATTCCTCCTCTCAATTAGCACTGTGATTCCTTGTTTGTTTTTTTGTTCTGTTTTTTAATTTTAGTGTGTGCATTAAAACTTACGAAAAGTAATGTAAATCACATGGAATGACTCAGAGAGACAAATGTAAAAGGTTGTGAGAATCAGAAAGTGAGATAAAGAAACTCTGTGCCACAATCTCTCACTTTCTGATTCTCACACCCTGTTACATGTGGCCCCAAATATTTATTGTATTTTTTAGTGAAAGTTACTTTGTATTTTCTCATGAGTAACTTCAACATCAAATGAATGCATAAACTTTACAATGATTTACCAAATATATATAAATAAATAAAATATATCAGAATAATACACACTATATACTCAATATATTTTACATTTAAGGTCGATATCCAATTGCATGAGCAAAATATAAAGCACAGGGCCAGATGCACTAAGCTTCAAAAGTGATAAAATGGAGAGTGATAAACAGCCAGCCAATCAATTCCTGCCTGACATTTTTCAAACACAGTCTGTGACATGGCAGGTAGGAGCTGATTGGCTGTCTGTTTATCACTCTCCATTTTATTACTTTTGAAGCTTAGTGCATCTGGCCCAAAATCATCTAAAGTAGCCCAATAATAATATTGGGCTATCCATTTGTAGCCCATTTTTACTACATGGAAAATTAACCGCTTTATGTCGATAATAAAAAGGGATCTGGGATTTGCTTATAGCAAATAATGCTTGAGGCACCTCAGGCACCCAAAACATAATCCCAGATAAGTGCTATTGCTCAGGGCTAATTGGTTAGCCCTGGGCCGATCCATTAGCTATGGTAAATTACCACAGTTCATTTGATACCGGCTATGTCTGTAATGAAATGTGTGCCTGCAATATCACTTACAATAATATACTAGTTCTCATGACCAGTTGTTCATGCTTATATATTTATCACTTTTCTCCTAATACTTGAGTGAACTTTCACCACTAAAGCGTCTTACAATATTTTAGACCTGTTGCATAAACAATGCATGCTTGAGGGAGAGTTTTCTGCACAAAAATAATACTTTATGTATAGTTGATTATTATTATTTTATTTTTATTTACAGTTTTTATTATAGCTCTACAAAGTCCATTGTGCTTTACAATAGGAAATATACTTGTATTATGATTGCCTCATTACTGAATCTACAGTATAATGGTCCAGAAAATCATATAGGGGAATATGTAATAGGGTGAGAGAATCAGAAAGTGAGAGATTTGGTAAGAAATCTCCAGTTTAATTTAAAGCAGCAATCATTTATACTGCAAAACCAGTTTGATTTAGCAGT
Organism: Crinia signifera; assembly: GCF_055691185.1. Classification (NCBI taxonomy): domain Eukaryota; kingdom Metazoa; phylum Chordata; class Amphibia; order Anura; family Myobatrachidae; genus Crinia; species Crinia signifera. The sequence goes on from NC_139220.1 coordinate 137,906,942, forward strand.
GTAAATCAGAATCAGAATCAGAATCAGCTTTATTGGCCAGGTATACTTGCGTTTACTAGGAATTTGATTGGATTGCTGTGCAACAGTCAGTTAATTACAGTTAAACAGTGACCGTTCAGATATACATAACACATACAGGGATACGCTTGATGTACCCTGGAGGTAATAGATGCAGGGAACATAGATTTTTTTAAGCAGCACAGAGCCTAGGCAGCCACCAGCAGTGCTACTGGTCATTTCAGCAACCAAGTAGGTAACTATATAAGTAGAGACAGTAGTCATCAGACAGGGAAAGTATATTCGCTGAGCTGCACAGCGCCTAGGCAGCCATCAGCGGCGCCACTGGTCGTTACAACAGCCAGGTAGGTAATAAATATGCAGAGACAGTTCAAATATAGATTGCTGTGCAGTGTATGAGACAGGAGAGACACGGGGTTACATATGGTGGAGTGCCCAGTTCCTAGGCAGCAAATTGCATTTTGATCATGCTGCTCACAGCAGCAGAAGGGCTCAACAGGCTATCTTCCCTGGAGGGGAGCCAGCGTGGGTGGTGGTGGCGGGGGAGAGAGGGAAGAGTCAGTCAGTGAGGCTGGGTAGAGTCAGTGATGCGGAGGGAAGAGTTTGTGAGGCTGGGTCAAGTTCGAGATAGTGTAGCCATACCTCCTCCCTTTGGGGGAAGCCGCCGCTGAGTTTCACCTGGAGCTGGTGCAGTCTGCTGGAGGGCCTGCAGGCTGGAAATCCTGTGCACTGATGGTGATCGCCGCTTCTGGGAGTCATACCGGGGCCCATGGCTGATGCGCCTCCTGAACCAGCCAGGGGTGGGGTTGCCGCATCCTGTGCTGGGTCCTCCTCACCTACCCATTAAAATCAAATTCATCACAGAAAATAGCCAAAAGTGGGTTAAAGATTTAACCCTCTATTGGCTTTTTTTCTGTGATGAATTTGATGTTAGTTATAGTTATTTCAAAATAAGAAATAAATATAAGAAATAAATAATAAATATTTAATAATACATTTTATATCCAATTCTATATAAGCTCTGCTCATGCTGTGTGTTTTCTCAGGTTGTATTTAGAAGGGTGGAGCAGCTCTTTATGAGCTAGCAGCCAATTAGAATTGGGAAAGATCTGCGCTTGGTCAGTCTGTTTTTCTATTTATGTTTACAGTAACCATGTGATGTTATACACAGCACACGTTTATTCCTGGCACAAACTCCAAAGAGAAAATCTATAAGCGTACAACTATTCTTGTAAAAAAGCAAGATAAATGTGTTGTGAACATATGTCTAGTAAAAACACTGTTCTCGCTTAGGAGTAAATGTGCTGAGATGCAACTCAGCTGGTTATGAATGTGAACGGGTCTGTTTGGGAAAAAAAAAGAATAATTTACTAACCTCCCGTGTTCTAAGTATTCGTGTCTTTTGATGGTGAAGTGATTCATGCTTGTTAAAAAAATAGGATTTTGGGTACCTACCGGTAAATCCTTTTCTCGTAGTCCATATGGGATACTGGGCTTCACTACTATGGGGATTGAGACCTCCGCAGGAGAGACAGGCACATAAAAGAACTTTCAGTGTGGGTGCACTGGCTCCTCCCCTCAATCTCCCTCCACTAGTCAGTTAATGCAAAAACTGTGCCGAAGGAGAGCATGTGAGGAGTATGTGATAATGTATTGTGGTGAGATTCATCCAGCACACCCAACCGAACAACAACATATAAAAGAGGTGAATCCTAACAACTTAAGAGGACACCTGTAACTAGAAACAAGTCTATAGACATATCTATCCTATAGAAACCAAGGCAATAAGCCTAACAATGAAGTAGTATCTGACAGCAGAAAAGCCGCACCGAGGTGGGCTCCCAGTATCCCATATGGACTACGAGAAAAGGATTTACCGGTAGGTACCCAAAATCCTATTTTCTCTACCGTCCAATGGGATACTGGGCTTCACTACTATGGGGAGGTCCCAAAGCTACCAGAACGGGTGGGAACGTGCGGATTCTGCTGTAGAACCGCATTCCCGAACTGGGAATCCTCCCTGGCCAGGGTGTCAAACTTGTAGAACTTCACAAATGTGTGTTGCCCTGACCAAGTTGCGGCCCTGCAGAGCTGCATTGCCGACACCCCTCGAGCAGCCGCCCAAGAGGTACCTACAGACCTGGTTGAATGAGCCTTTACTGAAAAAGGAAGCGATAAACCAGCTGATGCATAGGCCTGTTGGATAGTACATCTAATCCACCTGGCAATGGTACGCGTTGAAGCAGGTAACCCCTTCTTCTGCGCATCATAGAGCACAAAAAGGCTGTCCGTCTTCCGGATCCTAGCTGTGCGCTTGACATACCCTTTAAGGGTTAGGACCACATCTAAGGACTCAGGACAATAAGTTGGTTTAGGTGGAACCCTGACACCACCTTTGGAAGGAATTGTGGTCTGGTCCTGAGCTCCGCCCTATCGTTGTGGAACACAAGGTAAGGGCTCCGACATGATAAAGCCCCAAGCTCGGATACCCTCCTGGCCGAAGCCAGAGCCAGCAGAACAACAGTCTTCCAAGTGAGGTGTCGCAGTTCAGACTCCTCCAGTGGAACAAACCGGGCAGATTTCAAGAAAGTGAGAACCACTTCTAAATCCCATGGTGCAGTGGGAGGCACAAAGGGGGGCTGGATCCTCAGAACCCCTTGTAAGAAGGTTTGCACTTCCGGCAAGGCCGCAATCTTTCTCTGGAAAAACACAGACAGCGCGGAGATTTGGACCTTTAAGGAACCCAATCTGAGCCCCTTATCCAAACCAGCCTGCAGGAAGCGTAGCAGGTTGTTTAGACGAAAGCTGGCCGGAGGCAAGTCATTCTTCTCACACCAGGCAATATATCTTCGCCATATGACGTGATAGTGGGAAGCCGTCACCGGTTTCCTGGCCTTGATCATTGTATTGACGACAGAGGGATGTAGACCCTTGTGGACTAGGATCTGCCGCTCAACCTCCAGGCCGTTAAACGTAGCCGCTGTAAGTCCTGAAAGACGAACGGGCCCTGGAGGAGCAGATCTCTTCTTATGGGCAGACGCCACGGGTCTTCCACTAGCATGGCCTGAATGTCCCCGTACCAGGCCCTTCTTGGCCAATCTGGTGCCACCAGAATGGCCTCCGTCCCCTGATGCCGGAGCCGCTTTAGCACCCGAGCAAACAATGGGAGAGGTGGGAACAGGTACACCAATTGGAAATCCCAGGTCCAGGTGAGAGCGTCCACCGCTATCGCCCCTGGGTCTCTGGCCTGTGCACAGTACATCGCTACCTTGTGGTTTAGTCGTGAAGCCATCAGGTCGATCTGAGGGAGCCCCCACAGATCCACTATGGCATCGAACACTTGAGTGTGAAGGCCCCACTCTCCCGGGTGGAGGTCGTGACGACTCAGGAAGTCCGCCTCCCAATTGTCGATCCCCGGGATGAAAATGGCAGACAGGGCCTGGACATTCAGTTCCGCCCAAGACAGAATCTTTGATGCTTCTCTCATGCAGGGCATGCTCTTGGTACCACCCTGCCGGTTTATATAGGCCACGGTGGTAGCATTGTCCGACTGGACCTGGATCGCCTTGCCCTGTAACAATGGAGCTGCCTGTAACAGGGCATAGTAGACCGCCCGCAACTCCAGCTTGTTGATGTGCAGGCCTGACTCCAGTGGAGTCCATCGACCCTGGAGGCGGACTCCCTGTGTCACCGCCCCCCAGCCCCTCAGGCTGGCGTCCGTGGTTACCAGAGTCCAGTCCTGGATCTGGAACCGTCTGCCTGCTAACAGATTGGATGAATCTAGCCACCACTGTAGCGAGATCCTGGTTCTTGGTGCAAGTCCAATCCTTCTGCGCATCTGCAGGGGGGAGCCGGACCACTTTGTCAGAATGTCCAATTGAATAATCCTGGAATGGAAACGGCCAAATTGTATTGCTTCGAATGAAGCCACCATCTTGCCTAGGAGTCGGAGGCAAAGATGGATCTGTACCAGAGGAGACTCCAGAACCTCCCTGACCAGCTGCTTAAGTGCACTGACCTTTTCCATCGGCAGAAAGACTCTTTGTTCCGATGTATCCAGTATCATGCCCAAGAAAACCATCCTCTGGGTCGGAACCAGCGATGATTTGGACATGTTCAGAATCCACCCGTGGTCTCTTAGGACTCGTATGGACAGATTGAGAGCACTCCTCAAAGCCTCTGCCGAACCTGCCCTTATTAGCAGGTCGTCCAGGTATGGCACGACATTCACCCTTTGGAGTCTGAGTAGTGACATCCTTTCCGCCATTATCTTTGTAAAAACCCTCGGGGCAGTCGACAGGCCGAAAGGCAAGGCCCGGAATTGGTAATGGTCGTTCCCCAAGGCAAATCTGAGATAGACTTGGTGTGGGGGCCAGATAGGGATGTGTAAATAGGCGTCCTTGACGTCTATGGAGGCCAAGAACTCCCCTCTCTCTAGGCTGGCGATCACTGAGCGCAAGGACTCCATCCTGAACTTGAACACACGCAGGAAGGGGTTCAGTGATTTCAAATTCAGGATGGGCCTTACTGAGCCGTCTGGCTTCGGTACCAGGAATAGGTTGGAATAATATCCCTGGCCCCGCTCCGTGCTTGGAACCGGTACAATTACCTGAGACTGAAGCAGCCTGGTAATGGCCCCCTGGAGGCGAACCTGGTCCTCCTGTGACGCTGGAAGAGCCGACCTGAAGTATCTTCTGGGAGGGGGCTTGTCGAATTCCAGCCTGTAACCTAGTGAAATGAGACCCCTGGCCCAGGAATCCAGACCCGAGGCGTCCCACACATGACTGAAATGCAACAATCGCGCTCCCACCGCGAGAGAGTCTCGTGGCGGGAAAACCCCGTCATGCTGCAGGCTTAGAGGACGCTGCGGCATTTGGATGGTCCTGGGTGCTGGAAGAGTTAGGCTTCCTAAACTTGCCTCTTGTGCCTCTGTTGGCATTAGAGGCGCCCCTGGCCTTGGGGCGAAACCTGTTCCCACGAAAGGACTGCTGGGAAGTACCTGTGAAGGCACGCTTTGCCACCGTGGGAGCTGATGGGAGGAAGGTAGATTTCCCTGCCGTGGCCTTGGAAATCCAACCGTCTAATTCACTCCCAAAAAGCCATTCTCCTGTAAAGGGAATACCCTCCACACTCTTCTTTGAATCTACGTCAGCAGACCACTGACGTAGCCACAAAGCCCGTCTGGCTGAAACCGCCATGGCTGAATTACGCGCGTTTATTGCGCCCAATTCCTTTTGCGCCTCACACAGGATCTTAGCGGTATCCTGAATGTGCCTCAGGCTGTCGCCTATCTGGGCCACAGTCATGTCACCCAACAATCCTTCTTGAATCTGGGTTGACCAGGTATGAATGGCCTTAGCCATCCAGCAGCTGGCTAAAACTGGGCGTTGGGATGCCCCACTAGCCGTATATATGGACTTGAGGGTAGCTTCCAGCCTCCTGTCCGCCCCGTCTTTAAGGGTGGATACACCTGGGACCGGTAGCAACACCTTCTTAGAAAGGCGGGAGACAGATGAGTCCACTACTGATGGCTCCTCCCACTTCTTCCTGCCCAAAGGTTCAAAAGGATAGGCATTTGTGAACCTTTTTGAAATAGTAAACCTTTTATCAGGATTTTGCCAAGCAGCCCTGAACACAGTTTCTAACTCCGCCTGCTCAGGGAAGTACACTGGCTGTTTCCTCTGAGTCATGAAGAAAGGATCTCCTTCTGCGGATGCCTCCACTGGGAGATCTAAAACATCCCTGATGGCCCTGATAAGCGGTTCAGGCCCATGCACTGCTGCCTCAGGGACTGGTTCCTGCAGAACCTGCTCCTCACCCTCCTCTAGTATGTCCTCATCCTCATCGTCTGAATCAGGGGCCATCGCAGCAGCCGGCCTCTTTTGAGGCTGTGCGGGAGGAGGTACACTAAGAGTATGAAGAATATCCACCCTGGCAGCTAACATGGACAATTCTCTCTGAACCCTCTGCGTTTGCTGAGTGTTATTGGAAAGCTGTGAAGCCACAGAATCCAACAGGGTCTTTATGTTGGAGGCCCAAACAGGCTCCTGCTCGTCAGCCTGAGACGGCCCCACAAGCTGTGGGGGCACCCCACTGATCTGAGTGTCAGCACTACTGGGCTGTGGTGACATACAAGCCTCACAAGTAACTTGGGACTGTGATTTTGGCACAAACTTGGTGCTACACACCATACAAGTGAACTTTTTCACCATGATGAGACAGTACTACAATGTCTGCAGTACAACACAACCCCCACGCAGTCACACACGTGCACACCCCACACAGCTGGATGTGAAAAACAGACTATGTGCTTGTTTTATGCTTTGTTAAGTAACTAATCAGTGGGGAAAAAACAGAGCAATTGGGGAGCCAAGTGCACCCTTAACCTGAACTCACAGATCTGGGTGAGCTGGTAACGCTAAACACAGTGATATGAACAAACACAGTGTCTGAGTAAGCCAGATAGCGCAGCAGCGCTAAATCGCTATAAAAAAACCTGCTGTCTCTGCCGTGCTGCAAGTACCCGGATCCACCACGCCAGTGAGGAGCCCTCTGTAATGGAGTCTGGCAGCGTGTGAAGAAGCAGGAAGTGACAGCGCGCGCCCAGCAGAGCTTGGTCCCGCTCTGAGTGAAGCCCCGCCCCCTGTACACGGAGCTGGCGCTTCTATATATTTATACTGACATATAATAAAGGTGTAAAATATATATATAATACATTATAACCTGAGGGGTGTCCCTGGTGGTCCAGCGGCAGCACCCCTATGCCAGTTACCAGACGCGGTGTTCACGCAGTCCCTGCTGGAGAGCCGCCATTACTAGCCGTCGTCTTGCCGCACCAGAAATGGCTGCGGGGACCCCTTGTGGGACCCCCAGCCTGTACTCACCACTGAAGTCTTCTGACCTGTCAGGGGTGTGCGGCGGCTAGGAGACTTGCTCGCCACAGCGCAATGCTGTGCGGTGACAAGTCCCACGCAGGACCGAATTGTCCTGTAGCAGGGTCAGCTCTGCACCTGAAGAGGCCGGGGACTGACCCTTCCCCTGACACCCACGAAGCAGGACAGCTGTGTGGTCACCACAGCGCCCCAAAATAACAAACTTTGAAAATAAATGTAGAAAAACTCTGGAGCATCCAGAAGCACTGCCTCTCCTGAGGCACATTTTTCAAAACTGACTAGTGGAGGGAGATTGAGGGGAGGAGCCAGTGCACCCACACTGAAAGTTCTTTTATGTGCCTGTCTCTCCTGCGGAGGTCTCAATCCCCATAGTAGTGAAGCCCAGTATCCCATTGGACGGTAGAGAAAAAATGATTAAACATACATGCACACTCACCTACATACATATACTAACCTACATTCCTATGTAGCCCTTCCGTCCTCTTCTCCAGTAATTATCCAAGCACTCTAACCAAAATCACTTGTATTTAAGAAGTGCTTTTTGTTCTGAATTCATGGCAGAGTTTACACTAATGAATGATAGTAAATTCTGGTGTTGTAGTGGTGCCTATGCAGGGCTGCCAAGAGGGGAGGGGGGAGGGTACTAATTACCCGGGCTTGCTGGAGGGGCCTGGCGGGGGCCCTGGTCTGACCCCCCTTCCCTTCAGCAGACTCAGTATGCGTCTCACTGACATGCTGTAGGTGTGTGCTGCTGCTGCCTCGGGGGCAATAACAACTCCCCTCAAATTTACAGGTTTTTTTTCACCCCCTTTAAACATGTTGGGGGCATGGCCTAACCCGGAAGGCGACCACGCCTCCCATGATTAGGCCACACACACCCCAAAATTTACCGGGGAGTGGTATACCTCTCGGCTGCACTGTGCCTATGGATAGTGCTACCAAGTTTTTCTGATAGTCTATTAATTTGCACATGTGTTTTTGATTTTCATTTGTATTGGAGCAAACTCTGCCGGGTTTTGTGTTTTAGTAAATAACCGAGATGCAGTCTTTTCCAAAAAAATGCTATCTCGAATGAACACAAATTTTAGTAAATTCACCCCTTATGGTCTCTGATTTGTTCGCACCTTGCATCTGCACGTGCGCTGATGGCAAACATTGCTCCCCAGTGCGAATGCGCGTGGGAGCGAATAAATCCAAATAACCCCCTAAATCCATCTTGGGCTGACTGCATATAAAGAAGTCCCAATTTCAAAAACAATTCTGTTCATTTTAAACAGTGGCAAAGTTTGCTTGGCATCCTGCAAAGCACAATTTATTTGTCGCTGAATTGTGTTTTACTTCTATTTATACTTCTATTTGTTATTCTTTCTTCATAAATTTATTTTTTTATTTTACTATTTTTGCTTTACTTCTCATTTATTTCACTGAAAAAATGTATAATCCAGGAATACATCCCCCCCGACAATTGTCCTTTTTACAACATTGCTGAGACATGAATAGTGTCTTTAAAACAAGGATATGCCAGCACCTGACTTTTCTTGTAAAAACCAGACAGGTGGCAACATTAAAGTATCATTTGCAGCAACTGGAAAACAAGCAGTGGCTTGCAATGCCTATTCTGGTGCAGTGTGCACTGGCACAACTAAATTAACACTACTAGAGGAGACCGTTTGCTTTTACTGGTTACTACATTAAGAAACAAAATAAATCTTTGTATGGTTTCATAACCAGGTTATTAGGGGTATGGGTCATAGGGTCGACAAGACTGAAGGTCAACATGCATCAAGGTCGACATGTCTGAAGGTCGACATGGGGTTAGGTCGACAGGGTCATTAGCAAGCTGACAGGAAGAAATGTGCAGTGACTTGGACACCATTCAATTTTGTTTTGCTGATGCAGGAGAAACCCAATGTGGCATGTTTGTATAGAGCCATCTCTGTATCGCTGTCCTCACTTATGCCTGGTTCTGGTTGATAGATCTACAGTGTCCTGATACAGTCATAGGTCATCACCAAAAGGTCGACATGAACTAGGCCCACAAACAAAACATGTTAACATGCACTAGTTCGACATTGAAAAAAAAGTCTACACGCAAAAGGTCGATGTGAAAAGGGTCGACATGAGTTTTTCACAATTTTTTTCATACGTTACCATCCACGTGGACTACAGTTGAGTGCAGATGAGTTACACTAATTGGAGGATCATGTCGACAAATGACGAAATTGACACAAATTTTGAAAAACGCAGTTTGACCTTTACATGTGTTGACCTATTGACAGTCTAGGCACAGTCTACCTATAATCCACACCCCCTCTGCCTTTTTCACACACTGACATGAATGAGTGAAGAGTGATTGGTTTATTCGGTCGCTGGAGCGGCCTACATTTAATCTGGCCTTGCTCCCAGCAACTCCATGTTAGGCTGATTAACAGAGTTTACAGTCCTGATTTTTTTCTTAAGCACCACTGCTCCCAGAATAAAGTGCCCTGCCCTGCACTGTTTCACAGCACTACTAACCCCAGAAAAAGTGTTCCCAATTTGTTCTGTTTGGACACCAGCTAATTCTTGGTCTACTTTGTAACCAGTTATACCTCTTCCAGTTCAGTCCAAATCAGTGGTTCTCTTTTCTAATCTGTGGAATTCCAGTATATTGTGTTACTTGTTCCAGTCTGACATCCAGCATAACCAGCCCCAGCCTGGCATGCAACAGCTAAACCAAGCTTGGCATGCAGTATAGCCAGCAGTCAAAACAAGCTCGGCATCCAGGTTTGCCAGTCCTAATTCTCTGAATTCACACCTCATCTGCTGGTGTCTCTTCCATGCATAGGACTTTCATAAGGCCACCTAGATTTTTTCATTCAACTGACTTACCAGCTACAGTCCAAAGTTCAGATTCTAGAACACATCATTCACTTTACACCATAGTGCTGTCCATTAATCCCATTACAAAACAAACAATACACCTTACACCACGGAGTATTACCCCCATATACACATTATGCCACACAGTAGACCCCTAAAGACACATTACACAACAGCAGAGTCCCTTATACGCAATACATTAAACAGTAAACATACGTTAAGCAACACTGTAGAGCCCTTTATACACATTAAACCACACAGTACAGCCTCTTATACACATTATGCCATACAGTAGAGCCTCTAATACACATTATGCCACACAGAAGAGCCTCTTATACACATTATGCCACACATTATGACACATAATACAATTTGCTGGGAGAACAAATGGTGGGATGTGGGTAGCATCCCAGTGGTCAGGATGCCAGTAGTCAAAATGCCAGTATCCCAACTACAGGGCAGATGCTGGAGTATCAAAATTTAAAATTAAAATGGATCACAATATTTTAGTGTATGAGCTGTGATGCTTTATATATTAAAAACAAACATTACCAAAATTGCCAAGCCATATTTGTGGGGGTTACTTGGGGCTTTATTAGTCTACTTTACAAGTGTCATCACTAGGATACACCGGAAAACGTCATCAATTAATTCTGCTGTTCCTATTGCTGGTTATAGGGAGCTGGTGCCCAGGTCCTGGCCAGGAGGAAGTCATGCACATGCGTAGACTGGCCTTTGCACATATGCATGACAGTCTGCCAGCAACACTAAATACCAACACTATATTGATATAACTATAATACTAAACAAAATATGTTGCTGGTATTAGGTCTCTTACATGGCACCATCTTTAAGTAAGAATGTTATCAGCTGGGGGTTGCATAAAGATTGCACAGACCATGTATATCTACCAGGGCTATTTTTGTGCAGGCTCCAGCAGGAACTGAGGCCCTTATTCTAGTTCACTCTTTCAGACAAAATATTTCTTAGATGGACAAAACCATGTGCACTGCAGGTGAGGCAGGTGTTACTTGTGCAGAGTTAATTAGATTTGGGTGGGGTTTTACACCTGCCTCACCTGCAGTGCACATGGTTTTGTCCATCTAAGAAATATTTTGTCTCAAAGAGTGAACTAGAATAATGGCCTCAGTTCCTGCTGGAGCCTGCACAAAAATAGCCCTGATATCTACTATCTATAGTCATTATTGAACAAAATAAAGTCATCCTGATTTGTATCTAATACTGAAACAAAAGGGTGTTAGCACCTGGGGATGGATATTACATAACTCAGGGAATACACACTGAACTGATGTTCTCTCAGTATACTGTACTTGTATGCTCTTAGAGAGAATAATAGATGATATAATTAAGCAGATGTTATCGTTATGTTCACCTGGGATTGATGTACTGTATGTTAGTCATCACATTACATCTAGGAATTTAATGGCTCCTTTGATCCCATTCACTGGATTAAATATCAGTGAATATATATTGTATGCAGTTTGATTACTTATTATCACTACATAGGCTGCCAGTATCAGAGGCTGTGGATGGCAGCCACCTGTACTGTCTTTCTTTAAAATACCAAGAAATATTTTAGCAAATATAAAACAAATCAATTTTTCTAAGTAAAAACTCTGAAGTATCAGGCTGCTATTATTTCATTTAGTTAGATGCCTAAGCACAAAAAGAACACTTCATTAATGACCTTGCATTTTTATAGCAAAGATCTCCATACACAAACGATTTTTGTAGTGGTCTTCAAATCAGTAGACTCTACATAGATGAATAGAGACTACAGGGGTCATTTACATCCCAAATGGAGATGTAAGGGGTATTTAACACGGTATTCCAACTGTCGGAAAGACCCAACTGTCGGAATCCTGTCTGTTTTCACCAGCTTCCAACATCAACTTGACAGTTAGAAATCAATGTTCAGATTGTTGACAGTTGGAAAGTCTGCAGATTGATGAAACAGGCCGAGGATTCGACAATCCACGGCTGTTTCCAACAAAACAGATTCGACTTTTAAAAAAGTCAAAACTGACAGCCTTCAATGCTGTCAGAAGCGGTAGCATTAAAATAAGCGAGTGTTGATATTTCCACCTGTTGAAAATATCAGCATGGAGAGGAATACATCAAAACAAGATATGTTAACTCAGAATAACTAAATGCACTGTAACAGACATAGCGGCAGCTGGCAGCTGGCAGCACCACACACCACAGCAGTCAGTAGAGTCACAGAGCAGGGAGAGCGCCTATCCAGCCCGGCACCTCCCTGTCAATGTTCCCTCTAATTTTACGAAGGCTGTGTGCGGCAAAAGATTTTGGCTGTGCAACTTTGGAAGGAAATGTAAAATTTTGTGCCTCACTTATATATAACTGGAAAATGACGTTCAGCATTTGAGGTAACTTTACTTAAAAATTATATTAAACATGTAAACATTCAAAACACAGCACAAAATGTAGGTAATGGGTGAAACACACATTAATTGAGTCCACAACTGCAAAAAGGGACCACTGCTGCTTTGTGCGCTCTGTTGTCATGTCTGTGCGCACGCTCGTCGAGTTGTGTGCGCGCGCACGTGCGCACAGCTTAGAGGGAACACTGCTCCCTGTACTGCAGGCTCTGCTGAGTGGGTAGCACCGGTCCTGCTGTCACACTACTCAGGAGATTGTAGCTGGTGATTGAAACCAATACATGTATTAGAGGGCTGCTAACACAGGAATCAGACATTAACAAATGTTCAAAACAAATTAAATACATCTTCTTATTTTACTGGCCAATCCTGAAATATCACTTAGTCATCACCTCATCCAGGGCTGTGCTGGCCCACAGGGGAACAGGGGAAAATACAACAAAAAGGGGAAAACCCTGGAGGACCCATTACCTGTGACCCCTCCTCTAGGGATCAGGTTCCAGATTGTGCACACTCATATAACTACGATAAATGTGATCTGGTTACTTAAACAATTTGAATTAAAGGGTTTGGATCAATTTACACAAAAACTCATCCATAAGCCCTTAAATACATTTAGGTCATACTAATTATTCAAATATAAGTTCTGCTGCTTTCTTACTATGCTATGAATTGTTGGCATGCATACTGTCTGTGGGCTTGATTCAGAAATGGATGCAGTTCACATGGCTGCTTTCAAAATATCGGATTGCACTAGGAGGTGGCTAGTATAAATAGCTGCTTCCTCCTCATACTTCATCAGATCTCTGTGAAAATATTGGCCAATTGAAGAGAGACTGAGGCTACTAAGATTGGCTGTCACAACTGTGTAGCTCGAGCCAAAAAATCGTTATCAAAGAGCAGGGATTAAATTGGGGAAGAATGGGGTGGAACGGAGTTCCACCACCCGTAATGACAGGTGGAACTAGTTTCACCTCCCCCATAGCCTTGCACAATAATTCCAGCAGGAAATCCCACCCCACCACCTATCTCAATAGATGATGAGGGCAGTGCTAGTGTCACTGATGAGCTGCAGCCACCTCCTCCTTCCTCAGGTCCCGGTGACTCCATGATTCTCATGCATCTGCAGCCCACCCCTCCTGATACACACACTGGGGGAAATTTACTAAGAGGTGTATTCTACTTTCCATGTGATGTTACTATGGGCAACCAATCAGAATCTACTTCTTATTTATTTAGCGCCCTCTAGAAGATAGTAGACAGGATCTGATTGGTTGCCCATAGCAACATCACATTGAAAGTAGAATACACATCTTAGATAAATTTCCCCCACTGTGTCTGTTGGACGGCACTTATCCCCTCCTCAGGTCTTAGTGGCTTCCTTGTGACTTCTTTGTGATGTCAGGAGAAATTGGTTCCACCACCTCACAAGGACCACTTTAATCTCACACCCCACAACATCCTACCGAGTGATCTCTTCACCCACAGAGACCCAGACCAGACCAGCGCAGCGCAACAGCGCTGTACACCCGGCGCCCGAAGTCTCGCGAGAATAGAGACCAGGAAGTAGCCGGAGGAACACTGAGACACGCACCAACACGGAGAAGGAAGGGGAGCTTCAGTGAGCAAACTGCACGCTGCCAGATACTGCTGCATCCCCGCTGAGAACTTCTAACAAGGAACCGTGAGTCACACTTTCAAACAGGTTGCTATGCGGGGCGCCGCTAGCAGCAGACATAACTGAGATATTGAAAATTCTTTGAGACATTGATAATTTGTTCTGGACAGTGTTCAGCAGAGAGGGCATAGGTCACCAACCTATGAGATTGTAAGGGGGTTCTTTTTGAGAATCGCCCGAAGCCCATAAGGCACCTCCCTGCGAGAAACACAAACATCCCCACCTTATCACCCAGACTCCATTCCTGGGACAAATCACTAGGAGAGACCGTAGGCTCTGATACAGGGCCTACGGTAGCTAAAGAAGTCTAGTACAGACTATCTGGAACACCCGTTTGGGAACACTCTCCTGGTGACACTTGCCACAGGAAACCCCACTTGGGGGACCCCTCAGAGGTGTAATTAAAACACCAAGTAAATACCCACAGAGGTACAAACCCTTTCTTTACCCTTAGGGTAAAACCACCCCAGAGTCTGGTATAAGCACTTATCAAAGATACCACACTTTTAGTTGCTTGCTTAGAAATATATCCCTATTATTGACCTTATTATTGACCTTCAAATAAACCTTGTTTTATACATCTATCTTTCCTACTTTCTTTGCTTTGCTCACATACATATTTGCATAGTGACATTACAAACAGGATAGCGCTGTCTCACCCCAAACTATCGTTGATTCCAATTTAAAAGGGACTGGGATACCCTTCATGAGACTAGCAGCACCTGGACCTAGCTTAGGACACACACAAGCTGAGCGCAGTTGTGTTAATCTATCCTCTACACTTTAAATCCTGTTGAAGACCATAGCCTCCACACTCCCAGAAAGCATGGGTGTTATGTCACAGTTTTCACAAACACTGGACCTGTCCATCAGGCGGCTGCTTTTGGGGAACTGCAAGAGATCTCTTCTTTTTTATTTTTTTCTTGGCTTAAACATACCACATGCTATTTTGACATTATATCTTATAAAAGGTCCAGACCACTGTAGAGCATTGACAGGGTGTTACAAGGTGGCTGGTGGTAGTAGAGACTGATATTTTGTGTTTAGAGGAATTTCCTATAGTTCCTAAAGAACAGATGAGAGGTTATGGTGGAAGTGCAGAAGATGAAGCTGGAGTTAGAAGAGGAAAGGCAGGCCTCTGAAAATAACTCTTGGAAATAAGGGTAACATCAGCAGGACAAACCATCATGGCTGACTAAAAATGCAAGGGGGGGGGGGGGGGGCAATGAATAACAAAAAGAGAGCTTTTACATTATATAATAAGGCTAATAGGGACAAGGAGGCATTCATAAACTACAAAGAGGCAAATACAAGTTTTAAGGGGGAAATCACAACAGCAAAAAGGGAAACTGAAAGCAAATAGCGTGGGAAAGCAAAACAGATCCCACATTTTTTTTTAATACATTAATAGCAAATGGATAATAAAAGCAAACATGATCACCTTAACCTACACTAAGGATAATAGCATTACTGAGGGCAAGGACAAAGCAGAATTACTAAATACATTTTTTTTATCAATTTTTACTAGGGAGAAGCAGTCATTGGAATTTACAGGCACTTCAAGAGGGAGGAGCTCACTAGTACTAAACATTGAATTCACCAATGAGGAGATCTAAAAAAGGCTTTGCAAAATCAAAACAAATCACCAGGTCCAGATGAGATTCACCCACCAAAGGGTTCTGTTGTAACTAACGGAGGTTGGTAAATCTGAATTACAGGTTGTTGTTTTTTTAATCCTTTTCACCTGGTATAGTTCCCAAGGACTGCCGATTAGCAGAGATTGTACCATTCTTTAAAAAGAAAAATGAGATGAGCCCGCAAATCATAGTCCCGTCATTTAATGTTGATCATAGGTAAATTATTTGAGGAAACTCTAAGAGATGGTATCCATGAATACGTAGGGAGGAATAATATAATTAGTGTTAATCAACATGGGTTTGTAAAAAATCGATCATGCCAAACTAACCTGATAAGTTTTTTTGAGGGAGTCAGCAGAAACCTAGACACTGGAAATGCGGTAGACGTAGTTTACCTGTGCCACATAAGAGGCTGATTAATAAAATGGAGGATTTCTGACTAGGCAGTAAAATTTGTAGCTGGGTAAGGAACTGGCTGCAGGAGAGAGAAAAGAGATTGGTTGTAAACAGAGCTTATTCAAGTTGGATACCAGTACAGAGTGGGGTACCACAGGGTTCCGTGCTGGGGCCTCATCTATTTAACATATTCATTAATGATATAGAGATCAGAATACTTAGCAGTGTATTCATCTTTGCAGATGACTCAAAACTGTGTAGGGTGATTAGAACAGTCGAGGATGTCTCCACGTTACAGAGAGATTTAATGTAAAATGAGGTTCAATGTTGATAAATGTAAGGTTATGCATCTTGGGAGATATAACAAGGCGACTTATAAACTAAACGGGATAGAAATTAGAAAGTCCAAATCGACAAAAAACTGGGGTGCAGTGCGGCCACTAAGGCCAACAGTATACTAGCTTGTATAAAAAAGGGCATCGAAACTAGAGAAGATAATGTAATTATACCACTCTATAAAGCACTGGTTAGACCTTATCTGGAATTCTGTGTGCAATTCTGGGCCCTACACTACAGAAACTACATTATAGAGCTGGAAAAAGTCCAGAGAAGGGCGACCAAATTGATAAAAGTCAATGGTCGTTAACCTATGACGAAAGGTTAACCAAACTAGGAATGGTTACAATAAAAAAGAGGTATTTCAGAGTAGACATGCTTAACATGTTCAAATATATCAGGGGTCAATATAACAAACTATCAGCTACCTTCTTTGCTATGAGAGCAGAGACTAGGACACGTGGGCATGTGCTTAGGCTGGAGGAAAACAGATTCCGTACCATTAGGAGGAAAGGCTTCTTTACAGTTAGAGCAGTAAAGGTTTGGAACTCCCTTCCAGAGGAGGTAATGTAGGCAGACACATTAAATATAAAATAAGGTTGGACAAACATTTACTGGAAAAAAACATCCAGGGGTACAAACCAATATTGGTATTTAGCCCAAAGCTACAGTAGGTAGATTATATTACAGGGGGTGTCACATCTAGGCTATACACCTTAGTTAAATCTGCAAAAAAGGTTGAACTTGATGGACGTATGTCTTTTTTCAACTTCAACAACTATGCATGGAAGTTAGTTATGTGAGGTTCTCGTTTAATGAAAATGTGGCCCTGATACAGATGGGGCCGCTCTCATCAGAGCGGCTCCCATCGCAACTACCGCCACTAACCCTTGTATGAATAATGGCTGACCACACTTACCTGCACCAAGGCCAACAAACAAGAATTTGCTCCAGATCCTGGACCATTTGATGATGCAACTCCAGTGAGGACCTGGACCTCAGACCATTACCCCCTAAATGAATAACCACCATGGCTATGAATGTAAGCTCTCATGAGCAGGGCCCTCTTCCCTCACATGCTTTTCTTCCTCTTACTTAAACCATCTTTGATGGCACAAAAATCCTGTGGTTTTCTTCCATGCTGATACTTATTCCAGTGTCCTCTACTGATGCAGGGTTTATGTACCTTGTACTTGTCCTCTATTGTACTCAAATAAAAGTCACTGTTTTGCGTATTCATTTATGTACTCGTTAATTGGGTGCTGCAGATTCTTTGTAGTACCATATAAATAAAGGATAATTATAATAACACTTAAACAATCAAAACCTGACCAAACCTAAAGCTGCAAACAGACCATAATAGGCCGCTAATTCCAAGAGGGGAGGGAGGGAACGACTTAGAACGAGGTGACAACCTGCAAATCTGCACGGAGCAAATAAGCAAATAGTTTCCACCATGTGTTCAGCAGGAAAACAGAGTAAAATCAATCAGGACCCTCACCACTAATGGTGACGAGTGGCAAGATGCTCCAAATCAGAACTCTTTCGTGGCGCAGTGAGGAAGCGTATCATCGAGCGGTTGCCCCTGCTGACCAGGCAGTATTAGGCTAATAAAACCAGCTATAAGCGATTGACTGGTTGACAGCACGGACCCCTTTTGTGACATGGAAACCTCAACGCAAGTGCATAAAAAAGGAGGGTACTTGTTTCCTAAAACGGCGCCCAAATTTTCTACGTACGCAAACGTATGGAAATCGCATCTTATGGGCCATTTTAGTGCTGTGCGATACGATGCGCTTTTTAATGTAATTTATTCACTGCTCTGTGTGCCCCAGGGGATCGCATCGCATCGCACCTCCCGCAAAATCGCATGCGATTTTATATGGTGTGCGATGCCATTACATTAGCTATACAATGATATCATTGTATGACATACAGTGATGTTTTATGCACCCCCCCCCCCCCCACTATCCATGCCACCCCTTAGCGTGGCGAGCGGCGGCTTAACGCGTCCTCCAACGTTTTCATACCCCCACTATCCACGTCGGCCTGAAGTTGATTTTATATAGTGTGGGGAGCGCAGCAAGTCACCGAGCCCGAAGTGTGGCGAGGGGCCGCGGATAACTTTACATGTATTCCGCGTCCCCTCGCCATGCTTCGGGCTCGGTGGCTCGCTGCGCTATATAAAGTCGACTCCACGCCGATGTGGATAGTGGGGGCATGAAATAGTCGTAGGACGCGTACCGCCGCCGCTCGCCATGCTTCGGTGTGGAGTGGATAGTGGGGGGTGCGTAAAACCTCATTTTATGACAAACAATCATATTATTGTATACCTAATGTCAGGAACCTCGGTTCTCAGACCGCTCGCGTGCGCCCCTTACCGGCACGCTGGGGTAATATACTCCGCAGATCAGCTGCAGGTACAGTCTGTAATCCCTGGCGTGATGTCTCCTGCTTCCAAGTCCTCCCCTGCGTCACTTAGAGCTCCAGGTGTATTCCCTGATCAGATTGCGGGTCACATGATCCAGGTAAGCTCCAACTGACTTCCTGGTCTGTGTGCTGCTGCTGCGGCTGATTCCCTCACCTGCGTCTGATTCCCTCATTACCTGGAGGGATAAAAGCCTGTCTCACAGTCTCCTCCCCGTCTTGAACAACTCGTCAGTTTCCCCTGAGAGTTCTCCAGCGTCAGCTCCTGTCAAGACTCCCCACTTGCTCCAGAGGTCTGGTTTCCTGAGTCCGCTGTCACCTGTGTCATTCTCAGCGTCCCTGGTCATTCCACTCCTGCCAGAAGCTTCCACGAGTTCCATCTGCCGTGTGATCCAGCCTTGTCTGTGCAGCCCAGGTTGTCTCCTCAGCGTCCGGATACCAGTGGGTTCCCATGCCCGTCTCCTCTCGGCTCCCAGGCCGCTCCAGCGATCCCCAGTGATCTCCAGTGATCTCCAGCGATCCCCAGTGATCACCATCGAGTTCCCTCCGGCTCCCAGGCCGTATCTCACGTAACTCAGTCCCCATCACTGTGTACATCCTGTTATACATATTCCTCTGTGCCCTCCGTGTTGCTACCAAGCATTCAGTGCCATCGATCACCATCGATGGTTTAAGTACCCCTCAAACATCTTTGCTCTAGAGACTCCAGAGTATCAAACCCTGCTAAAGCCACAGAGGAACCTGGGCAGAGGGCCGCGACCTGGTCGGCAGTTGCAGCTAAGTCCATATCCCCTTGCGGGGGTCCCTGGTGAATACCGCTGTCGGCTTAGACCCCGCGCCTCTGCTTTAGGTCTCAGCCAATCCTCTGTGTCCCCGGCAGGTTATTCTCATCTATCCTCCATGCATGAGCTCCAGCTACCTCAAGCCTCCCCGCTTCCGGTTCCCGGCGCCCTCCACTGGCGCACCCAGGTCAGTGCCGGGAACACAGCTAGTCCAGGCCGTGACACCTAATATTACATGAAAAAATCACATCACACACCACTAAAATGGCCCATGCGATGCAATGCAATTTCCCTATGTAGAATACCCCACTAAGCAAATAGCTTAGTGGGCGCCATTCGAGGAAACAAGTACCAAAAGGAGATACCCACTAGCTAACAACCATTGCATGCAACGTACTCGCACTTTATAGGCTCCAAAGAAAAGCTAAAAGCAATTTGTGTGAAGTCTTACCTTCATTTCGCTAACATCCCATGCAGCCCAATACGTAAATAACATTACCGCGGCCACAGACTGGCACGCTAACCCCATTATCCCTGCCAGATAACCTCGAACAATGAGATGGGTGGGGCAAACATCACCTTTGAGCAATGCCTCAGGTGCCAAAATTCAAAGCTTGTTCCAATGCCGCCTTAAAAGTGCATCTGGATTGGCATTATAAACTCTGGAAACATGGCACGCAGTAAAACATTAAGGACCAAGCACCACAATACAATGAGCACCAGGAAGCACAGAAACAAAATATCTCACTCAAATCTAATTTTGTGTACACACGGTGAGATTCCTTTGCTTTTCGACTTCGAATTTGATTGCTATGCAATCTTTGCTAACTCTGTACTATTTACATACAATATTATCTACATTCAATCGTACACAAATTGTAACGTGTGAACACAGCATTACTCTCTCTGGACATGTTACATTTGCCCCATCTGCAGTGCACATGGTTTTGCCAACTTGAGAAAGATTTTGCTTTTCCGATCAACTCTCTCTAAAGCATTAATGCCAGTGATAATTTAGCAAACACTAGCATGCATATTAACAGATCAGTTTTTTTTATTGTCTTCTGACTATTAATGCAATAGCTATTATGTTAGTGAATGACCTAGGACTCACATATTCATTCTCTAATGAACATACTGTATTTCTTTGTCCTATTGTGCAAAAAAAGATTTATCGGGGCAAAATGACCCATCGTTCAGCACTGAGTAAACTCAATGTGGCACTTCGCATGAACACTCAGCCATTGAACAATGAACAAGAACGCAGCTTTGCTGAAAGCTACTGTAGAGTGAAGAACTAGGTTATTTTTCTCTTTAATTGTGCTACAACTAATACTGAATATTGGAGCAAGCACTGTACAATTTGCTGTTATGTATTTAAAAATGTATAATAATTTAGTGGAATTAGTTACTAAAATACAAAAGTGTTCTAATTAAAACTTGAGAAAACCATCACCATCAATGTCCCCAACAATTACTCTACATTATTCCTTACACTGATTGTGTCATGTACTGTGGGCCTAATTCAGACTTAATCGCAAATTACATTTTTACTCAAATGGGCAAAACCAAGCTGCAATGCACGGCCATTTTGCCCTGATAAATCTTTATTTGCAAAATAGGGGAAAAAAATGTCCATTAGAGAATGATTCTGGGAGTCCTAGGTCATTTACTAACATACAGTAGTAGGTATTGTATTAACATTTAGAAGAAAATGAAAAATAAATGATATGTTAACATGCGTGTTAAATTATCACTGGCATTAATTCTTTAGAGAGAGTTTATCTAAAATGCAAAATCTTTCTCAAATGGGCAAAACCATGTGCACTGCAGGTGGGGCAAATGTAATATGTGCAGAGAGAGTTAGATTTGGGTGAGTTATTTTCTTTCTGTGCGGGGTAAATAGTGGCTGCTTTATTTTTAAACTGCCTTTTTTTTTTTCAATTTGGACAAATCTAACTCTCTCTGCTCATGTTTATCAAATGGACAAATCCATGTGCACTGTCCATTTGATAAAAAAGTTTATTTGCAATTAAGTCTGAATTAGGCTTTATATCTGGTGAGTTGGACAGACAGACACAGACAAGTGACACGCAGGGGCTGAGTTGTAGGCAAAATGGCTGTAGTTGCAGTAAGTTGCAGGTGTCTGTTTTACGACTTAATGCTAATGCAAGCATTCATTTAACTAGTAAGGGGTAATATGTGTGGGGTGTAGTACAGGGTTCCGACAGTCGGGATCCCGACAGACATTAGCCCGACACATTTCCTCAGGAAAAAGCCAAGCTGCTATTGTTGCCTAGGATGTGCCACTTGTAATACTTTAACAGTTGGTTCTACTTGTAACCATCCACAGGGGCAAAAAAATAAAAAATAATCAAATTGTGACATGTTCATCAACATATGTAGTGTACATGCTCACATGCCCTTGTGGGCTTTCCTGTGTTGGAAAAACACAACGCCAGTTTAAGGAGCGTATGGCTCTACTCAGAAGTGTCATAAAACAAGCTTTAGCCACTAAGAAAAGTGATCAACCAGTTTTTAACATTGAACATTCAAAAGTGATCAACATTGTGTTTTGGCAAGACATAGCATAACAAATATCAGGGGCCAGGCCATTATAATCAACCAAATTCCACCCAATTTAAGAGGTGGGAATAGGGCCAAACAGTTGTTAAAACTAGAATCTAGGTGGATCTTTACGCTTAATACCTTAGCACCAAAAAGGTCTTAATGAGCAATTGGGACTACAGTGTTTTTTATTAATTAAGTTATGCTTTGCCCTATTTTTCATTAGATATTTTTCTATTTGCTTCTTTATTTGCCTCTTGTTGATGGCTATGGGTTGGCTCTAATCTCAGTATTTTTCTAACCCCAGCATTTGTCCAATTGTAGCTTCTTTTTCATGCAGTTAGTTTTTCATGATTTTTTTCAGATACTTAACCCATGTGCAATATACTAAAACATTTTTGTTAAATTTCGTGAAATTACTACAGTGTCAAAAAATAATTGGCAGCATTGTGTGATATACATGTATGTGCAGTAAAAATTAACCACCAGTCTCTGGATGCCACTGCTTGTTTTGTACACAGGCATACACATTGCAGCATACTGTACCTGGCAGGGGCGTAACTAGATATTCGTGGGCCCCTTAGCAAAAATTTGTAAGGGCCCCCTATTTTGCAACTGATGGTGATAAATGTATGTAAAACATATTACTTAGACAGGAAAGATGGGCCCCCTTCAGCTCTGGGCCCCATAGCAGCTGCACCCCTTGCACCTATGGTAGTTACGCCTTTGGTACCTGGCGGATCCACCAAGGGGCGATTAGGGGCAGTCGCCCCGGGGCCCCCACACATCAGGGGCGCCCACACTCCAGGTGGGTAACAGACAGCAGGGTCCAGGCAGCATGGCCCTGGGGTCAGGACAGCGTGGAGTGGGCAGGGGGGGCCTGCGGTGGCTGGACAGTCAACGGCAGGGTCCCTTCCCATCCGC
Organism: Crinia signifera; assembly: GCF_055691185.1. NCBI lineage: Eukaryota > Metazoa > Chordata > Amphibia > Anura > Myobatrachidae > Crinia > Crinia signifera. Next base: position 137,929,883 of record NC_139220.1, read on the forward strand.
CGCAGCGTGTGAAGTATTGCAGCTGGGGGATAGATGCCATGTTCTCCCACTCACCTGCCAAGATGCCGTGTTCTCCCACTCACCTGCCAGCCCCGCATCTCATTGCTGCCCTACTCTCTTGTCACACTGTCTCTGGGGGGGACCTACCTCGCCCTCCACGCCTGATAACCCCCGGCACCATGAATAGGCCGTGCCCGTGCAGCAGCTCCGAATCTGATGGGCAGGGAAAATAACTGCTCCGGTTAGTGCTGCGGGGGGGGGGGGGGTGAGAGGAGGCCCCCCCACATTTTTTGTTGTCCAGGGCCCCCACAGACCTTAATCTGCCCCTGGTACCTGGCTACAAGTATTCGCAGCCATTGCATTAAATGGGGGTGTGCGTGTGTCCCATTTATGGGCACACTAGCTACGATAGAGCACAGGCCACTGGATGAGGGAGCATATCAGTGTGATAGAGCGCAGGCCGCAGGGTGAGGCAGCGCATCAATGTAATAGAGAGCAGGTTGAGGGAGTGTATCAGTGTGCAGGCCACAAGATGAGGGAGTGCGTCAGTGTGATAGAGCATGGGGTGAGAGAGGGCATCATTGTGATAGAGCGCAGGCTGTGTGGTGAGATACAGCACAGGGTAATGCGTTGTGTCAGTGTGATAAAGGCAGGCTGTGTGGTCACCACATGACTTAGTCGATCAAGTTTAACCTTAGGTTAGAGGGTATGTTCTATTTGTATATCCCTATATATAAATTGTGTATTTTGTTATACTTTTGGACAAATTATGATGGTTGGTTGTACCTCGGAATGTTTTTATCCAATAAATGTTTGTCCAACATTATTTTATTATTTAATGTGTCTGCTGACACCACATCTCCAGGAAGAGAGTTTGAAACTATAATTGCCCTACCCATAAAAAAAAATGTTTCATCCTAAGGGTAAATATTCTCTCCTCTAATCTAAATGCATGCCACGTGTCCTAGACTCCTTCATCAAAGCAAAAAGGGTGCCTTGCAGTTCTTTATATTGGCCCCTGATATATTTGTACATGTTAAGCATTTCTCCCCTTAAATGTCTATTTTCCAATGTAAACAATCCCAATTTGTCCAGTCTGTTTTCAAAGCTTAAATTCTCCAACACTGTTATTATTTTGGTTGCTCTTCTCTGGACTTTTTCCAGTTCTATGATGTTGTTTTTGAACTGGGGAGCCCAAAATTGCACTCTAAATTCTAGATGTGGTCTAACCAATGCCTTGTAAAGTGACATAATTACATTTGTGCTCCTAGACTCCATGCCCTTTTTTATACAGACTAGTATTCTGTTGGCCTTATTAGCCGCTACATGACTCTGAGCATTGCACCTCCGTTTGTTGTCAACTTGAACTCCTCAATCCTTTTCCAATACTAATTTACCCAATGCCACCCTGCTTAGATTATAACTGGCACGCTGGTTATGTCTCCAAGATGCATAACCTTGCATTTATCTACATTAAACCTCATTTCCAATTTTTCGCCCACCCGTCAAGTTTACTTATGCTGGCCACACATCAGACCAACTTACCTCCAACCATCCAACTAGTTGCTTTGATGAAATAAAAATAGAGTACTGTATGGGGGCAAAGGACAATCAGAAATTTGCTCACAAACCCAGAATAATGGACAAAAACATTCAGTCAAATTGTTTAAATCAAACAGGTATCAACTATCGTACCATGTCTGAGCGACAGTTTTGTCCTTTTCCAGATTTTGGGAGCAAATTTCTGAAGTAAATATTACATTTGCTTCCATCCAGTACCATATTTTTTTCCATCCAAGCAACTAGTTGGAAGGTTGGAGGAACGTTTGTCTGATGTGTGGCCAGCAATAGATTGCTCTGAAGAGTGAAAACATCCATGTCTAATTTAATCCCCCTGCACAGTTTTGTGTTATCCGCAAAGATGGAAACTAGCTGAGTAATTCTACCCCTATATCGTTAATTATTATGTTAAATAAAAGAGGCCCTAGCACCGAACCCTGTCGTACAGTACTCTACTTAGCACTGGTATCCAACTTTAAACTGCACTGTTAACAATCACTTTTTGATGGCCAATGTGGGTGACTATAGGCAGGGGAGAAAGGATGGCAGTGGGTGTCTATAGAGGCAGGGATGACAGGACAACAGTGGGTGACTATTGAGGCAGGTGTGATGGAGATAGTGGGTGACTATAGAGACAGGGGTGACAGGACAACAGTGGGTGATGATGGAGGCAGTGGTAACAGGAGGACTGTGGGTGACTATAGAGTCAGGAGTGACAGGATTGCAGTGGGTGACTTTAGAGGCATATATGACAGGACAGCAGTGGGTGACGAGGGCCAGGTGTGATGGAAACAGTGGGTGGCTGTAGAGGCAGGAGTGACAGGATGGCAGTGGGTGACTATAGAGGCAGGAGTGACAGGAAGGCAGTGGGTGACTATAGAGGCAGGAGTGACAGGATGGCAGTGGTTGACTATAGAGGCAGGAGTGACAGGATGGCAGTGGGTGACTATAGAGCAGGCCTGGCCAACTTGTGGCTCTCCAGATGTTGTGAAACTACACATCCCAGCATGCACTGCCACAGTTTTAGCATTCCATAAGAGCAAAACTGTGGCAGTGCATGCTGGGACAGGTAGTTTCACAACATCTGGAGAGCCACAGGTTGGCCAGGCCTGCTATAGAGGCAGGAGTGACAGGATGGCAGTGGGTGACTATAGAGGCAGGAGTGACAGGATGGCAGTGGGTGACTATAGAGGTAGGAGTGACAGGATGGCAGTGGGTGACTATAGAGGCAGGAGTGACAGGATGGCAGTGGGTGACTATAGAGGCAGGAGTAACAGGATGGCAGTGGGTGACTATAGAGGCAGGAGTGACAGGATGGCAGTGGGTGACTATAAAGGCTGGGATGACAGGATCGTAGTGGGTAACTATAGAGGCAGGTATGATGGAGATAGTGGGTGACTATAGAGACAGGGATGACAGGACAAGAGTGGGTGACGATGGAGGTAGTGGTGACAGGACGACTGTGGGTGACTAGAGAGGCAGGAGTGACAGGATTGCAGTGGGTGACTATAGAGACATGAATGACAGGACAGCAGTGGGTGACTATAGAGGCAGGAGTGACAGGATGGCAGTGGGTGACTATAGAGGCAGGAGTGACAGGATGGCAGTGGGTGACTATAGAGGCAGGTGTGATGGAGACAGTCGGTGAGTACTATATAGAGGCAGGAGTGACAGGATTGCAGTGGGTGACTATAGAGACATGAATGACAGGACAGCAGTGGGTGACTATAGAGGCAGGAGTGACAGGATGGCAGTGGGTGACTATATAGGCAGGAGTAACAGGATGGCAGTGGGTGACTATAGAGGCAGGAGTGACAGGATGGCAGTGGGTGACTATAAAGGCTGGGATGACAGGATCGCAGTGGGTAAGTATAGAGGCAGGTATGATGGAGATAGTGGGTGACTATAGAGACAGGGATGACAGGACAAGAGTGGGTGACGATGGAGGTAGTGGTGACAGGAGGACTGTGGGTGACTAGAGAGGCAGGAGTGACAGGATTGCATTGGGTGACTATAGAGACATGGATGACAGGACAGCAGTGGGTGACGAGGGCCAGGTGTGATTGAGACAGTGGGTGACTGTAAAGGCAGGAGTGACAGGATGGCAGTGGGTGACTATAGAGGCAGGAGTGACAGGATGGCAGTGGGTGACTATGGAGGCAGGAGTGACAGGATGGCAGTGGGTGACTATAGAGGCAGGTGTGATGGAGACAGTCGGTGAGTATAGAGGCAGGAGTGACAGGATGGCAGTGGGTGACTATAGAGGCAGGAGTAACAGGATGGCAGTGGGTGACTATAGAGGCAAGAGTGACAGGATGGCAGTGGGTGACTATAAAGGGTGGGATGACAGGATCGCAGTGGGTAACTATAGAGGCAGGTATGATGGAGATAGTGGGTGACTATAGAGACAGGGATGACAGGACAAGAGTGGGTGACGATGGAGGTAGTGGTGACAGGAGGACTGTGGGTGACTAAAGAGGCAGGAGTAACAGGATTGCAGTGGGTGACTATAGAGACATGGATGACAGGACAGCAGTGGGTGACGAGGGCCAGGTGTGATTGAGACAGTGGGTGACTGTAGAGGCAGGAGTGACAGGATGGCAGTGGGTGACGATAGAGGCAGGAGTGACAGTATGGCAGTGGGTAACTATAGAGGCAGGAGTGACAGGATGGCAGTGGGTGACTATAGAGGCAGGAGTGACAGGATGACAGTGGGTGACTATAGAGGCAGGAGTGACAGGATGGCAGTTGGTGACTATAGAGGCAGGAGTGACAGGATGGCAGTGGGTGACTATAGAGGCAGGAGTGAAAGGATGGCAGTGGGTGACTATAGAGGCAGGATGACAGTGGGTGACTATAGAGGCAGGAATGACAGGACGGCAGTGGGTGACTATAGAGGCAAGAGTGACAGGATGGCAGTGACTATAGAGGCTGGAATGACAGGACGGCAGTGGGTGACTATAGAGGCAGGGATGACAGGATCGCAGTGGGTGACTATAGAGACAAGGGTGACAGGATCGCAGTGGGTGACTATAGAGGCAGGAGTGACAGGACGACTGTGGGTGATTATAGAGACAAAGGTGACAATAAGATAGTAGGAGACCCCTGAGAAGTCCCTGCTGCTCACATTCAACCTCATCTGTATGGTAAGCACTACATTATTGCAGTGATACTACGTACATTGGAACACAGCCACAAGCTCAGTAGCAGGGTCCTGGACAAGCTTACCCTACAACTCAGTTGTGTCCACATTCTGGCAGCTGATGACCACACTCCAGGTGTGGGCAGCACTCACCCACTCTTCAGTATGACACACCACTGCCTTCCCATTGTCCCACATCTCCCAGCATGGTTGCGGAACGTTTAGTAGGGGGATATGCTGTACATCCAGCAGGACTAGCAGAAGACTTTGAAACTGTCCCTCCTAGCCAGCAGTGACAGACACCAGTTCAGGGCCACCCTGTAAGCATCCCCTGTGCACCCCACTTAGTCAAGCAGATCCGTGTACTGGCCGGGCTCCGCTTCCTCTCAGATCTAGTCACTACTTTGCGGCCTCTGCTGACTGGCACTCTATGCACCAGCGTACTTAGAGTGATGGTTGGGCTGGCCCTGAGGCTGGGCACTCTGCCTTCCCCTGACAGATGCTACATATCTAGTAGGATCTCTAGTGTCTGTTTCTGTCTGCATGGAATCTGCAAAGACCCAGCACCCCCACAGCGCTAGATAGATAGATAGATAGATAGATAGATAGATAGATAGATAGATAGATAGATAGATAGATAGATAGAAAAAATGTCCTTGAATGAATTAAATATGTATGTTTTCTCTTTTCATAAAGTCTGATGTAAAATCGTATGGCAAGCAAGCTAATGTTCCAGAGCTGGCTGCATACATCTTTTAATGAACCCTTTTTAACATATTGCTCACATTTATGTAATTTTTATGTCATTGAAGTGATCTAGTAATCAACGGCATCAGGGATTAATTATATTCCATCCCAAGGAAGTCTCCTGGGACAGAGATAATTAATACAAAATAACTCCAGTCAACATTCATATATAGCGTCATCTCATAGATGCAGACTGTAGAGTGTTTCTATGTGTTCACATTACAGGCCCAAGGCATTTCACAGAACGGACTACAGTGGGAAGCTCTGTGCAGCTTTTGGATGCTAATCAAAATGTGAACACTGGCGTATTGAGGACTTACCAGCAATTGAATAGTTAACGGCATCTTACTACAGGAAGTCACAATGTAATATAAAGTTTAAATGATGTTTTCTACATACTTTTGATGTTAAAAATTGTGGATCGGTGTCAATATACATTAATCTTATAATAATCTGACACTTCGGGCCTAATGTAGTATGATGCAATTATTAGACGTGCGTTTTTATATCAAGAAGTCGGCTAAATCACATGTTTTAAAACTCAAACATGTAAAAGCACGCAGTTTGCAGTTAAAATCAAAGTAAAAAAAATCACAAAACGCATCCAGATGTTTTCCAATTACAAAGTATACAAATCACAAATGTTACTAAAAACTGCACAGCCAAAAAAAAAAGGTTGGTGAATTTGACCACACCAAAAAAACAAAACAAAAAAAACAAGAGTTAAAAAAACAGGTGAACCCTACAAGGCAGATGCCTTGAAGAAGAAACACTCGTTGGGTATTGGAGGAAGTAACTCGGTGGTACTGGAACCTGGGTACGATCAGAGACGCCTGGGACCCACTTTATAACATCTGCGCAAAAGTCAGCATTTTTCGTATAGACCATGCTATTTGGTGAGAGTCCACCTTGTTACATTTATTATTAAATGTCCATGTTTTAAAGTCTTTAAAGGAAATTAAAAAAGCTGTATTGCACAATCCAGTCTTTTCTCTTCCTACATGGTCAATGAATGGATTTGAATACAGTATTTGACCAATCGTGACGTGACCACCCTCTTTGGAGCACTATTGTCTACAAAAGAGTACACATATCTATAGGGTATTAGGGGCAGATTTATTAAGCTTGGAGAAGAGATAAACTGGAGATAAAGCGGAGAAAAGGTAAAAGGAGATAAAGCACCAGCCAATCAACTCCCAAATGTCTTTTTCAAACACAGCTGATTGGCTGTGCTTAACTCCTTTTACCTTTTCTCCACTTTATCTCCAGTTTATCTCTTCTCCAAGCTTAATAAATCTGCCCCTTAGGGCCTTATTCGAGTTCACTCTTTGAGACAAAATCCTTCTTAAATGGACAAAACCATGTGCATTGCAGGGGGGTAGATGTAACTTGTGCAGATCTAATTAGATTTGGGTGGGGTTTTACTTCAAAGTGAGATCTATATTGCAGTGTTAAAATGAAGCAGCCAGTATTTACCCTGCACAGAATCACCAAAAAATCATCAAATCTATTTCTATCTGCACATGTTACATCTGCCCCCCCTGCAGTGCACATGGTTTTGTCCATCTAAGAAGGATTTTGTCAGAAAGAGTGAACTCGAATAAGGCCCTTAGTCTTATACAGGGGCGGATTGGGGACTAAAAGTGGCCCTGGAAAATTTCTGGCAGTGGCCTCATGTGGGCGGCTACAAATCAATAATGGCCGCTCTGATAAATACATGCACCCGGTCCCTGCCGCTCTCATACATACATACATGGTCCCTGCCTCTCTCATACATACATACACCCTGCCAATCTCATACATACATGGTCCCTGCCGCTCTCATACATACTTACACCCTGCCGCTCTCATACATACAGTACATACACCTGGTCCCTGCCGCTCTCATACATACATACACCTGGTCCATGCCGCTCTCATACATACATACATACATACATACATACACCCTGCCGCTCTCATACATACATACACCCTGCCGCTCTCATACATACATACATACATACATACACCCTGCCGCTCTCATACATACATACATACACCTGGTCCATGCCACTCTCATACATACATACACACACCTGGTCCATGCCGCTCTCATACATACATACATACATACATACATACACCCTGCCGCTCTCATACATACATACACCCTGCCGCTCTCATACATACATACACCCTGCCGCTCTCATACATACATACACCCTGCCGCTCTTATACATACATACACCCTGCCGCTCTTATACATACATACACCCTGCCGCTCTCATACATACATACACCTGGTCCATGCCGCTCTCATACATACATACATACATACATACACCCTGCTGCTCTCATACATACATACACCCTGCCGCTCTCATACATACATACACCCTGCCGCTCTCATACATACATACATACATACATACACCCTGCCGCTCTCATACATACATACATACATACACCTGGTCCATGCCACTCTCATACATACATACATACATACATACACCCTGCCGCTCTCATACATACATACACCCTGCCGCTCTCATACATACATACATACATACATACATACATACATACACCCTGCCGCTTTCATACTTACATACAACCTGCCGCTCTCATACATACATACATACATATACCCTGCCGCTTTCATACTTACATACACCCTGCCGCTCTCATACTTACATACTCCCTGCCGCTCTCATACATACATACACCCTGCCGCTCTCATACTTACATACACTCTGCCGCTCTCATACTTACATACACCCTGCCGCTCTCATACTTACATACACCCTGCCGCTCTCATACATACATACATACATACATACACCCTGCCGCTCTCATACATACATACATACATACATACACCCTGCCGCTCTCATACATACATACACCCTGCCGCTTTCATACTTACATACATCCTGCTGCTCTCATACATACATACATACATACATACATACACCCTGCCGCTCTCTTAGTACAGTCTAACCTGAATGTAAAGTATGTTATTGAACAAATGCAAATTAAATTCATAGTAAAGTATAAACAGGGCAAATCAGTTGTTTTAAGTCCCCCTCATAGGCAATATACTCTGTAGGCACCCTAGGACCTCCACCTGTGTGGTGGGCTTGCTTCTACTTCGTGGCCATTTTAACTTTAAGAAGCCGCTTTATATCATTGAATAGATTGTTTACATTTGAGACTTTTCTTTTGCATTAACTCACTGTATTTAGTTTGTCTGTGATGTCCTGCCACATCTGCTTTCTCCGCCCCTGATTACTGCGGTGTTGCTGGTCCCCAAGAAGGCATGAAGATACTGGTACCATAGCAAGCACTGATGTATAAGTCTCTTCATATGAAAAGCGCACATTGCGCCCACTTGCCATTTTCCCTGGGCAACCATCCTCCTCCCCTGTCAAACGGCCATCATCCCACTCCTGAATATTTGTGTTTTCAGGCTCCTACACCTCCTCCGGTACTCTTTACCTAGAAGGGCGCCCACGATTTTGAAAAAAATCGCGTCGGTCGCATCGGATGCGACCAAAAAATCGCATGCTATGTGACCGATGCGATGACCGCGATTTCCCATAGGGAACAATGTTAAATGTCCCAATTGACCCGATTTTCCTGTTCAATGTCCCAATTGACCCGATTTTCCATAGGGAACAATGTTAAATGGCCCACAGAGGCAAAATAGGCACCCTGAAGTGTGAAATGGGCCCCCCAATTGTTAACGCCACCCCACGATCAACGTCAACCCGAAGCGTGGCGAGGCGTGGCTTCGGGTTGACGTTGATCGTGGGGTGGCGTTAACAATTGGGGGGGCCATTTCACACTTCAGGGTGCCTATTTGGCCTCTGTAGGCCATTTAACATTGTTCCCTATGGAAAATCGGGTCAATTGGGACATTGAACAGGAAAATCGGGTCAATTGGGACATTTAACATTGTTCCCTATGGGAAATCGCGGTCATCGCATCGGTCGCATCGCATGCGATTTCTTAGTACATGCGATGCCCGCGATGGCCGCGATGGGCGCCCTTCTAGGTAAAGAGTACCCCTCCTCCTCCTGCCTCCTCACAGTGTACCTGGAATCTTCCACATATTCCTCCTGGCTCTTCACAGATGCTGGCCCCTTCGGGCATTCTCTCTCTCTCTCTCTCTCTCTCTCTCGCTTTCTCTCTCTCTCTTGCTCTCTCCCTTTCCTCTGCATCCTCCTCTCAATACCAAACTACTGACCCCTATCAAAGAACAAAATGGAGTGTGTGGGCTTATATAAGGTGTGTACAGGGCCGGTGCCACCACTAGGCAGCTTTAGGCATTTGCCTAGGGCGACGGCCACTGGAGGGCGGTGGTGAGCTAAAGCTGAAGCAGCAGCAAAGCTCTCACGGAGGAGAGCAGGAAGAAGCTGTGAGCAGGTGACTGAGCCTACCCCCCACCTCCCGGGATCAGAATCATCCGCTCTCCCCCGCCCCCCGTGCTGGTCATTGCGCTGGTAGCCCAACCAGGGCTGCGGCCATCGCCGCATCTTTAACTGCCCCCCCACCCCCGACATGGAGCGAGACACTGCATCTCCTCCTCCCCCCCCATCCCCCCCCCCAGGAGCGGGTGGGCGCGGGGACCGAGTGGAGGAAGGCAGCAGTGGGAGCCCAAGCATCTCCTGTCCTTGCAGTGCCTGCTTTGCCTCTCCTTCCTCTGGCTCACACAAGGGGCTGGGAAACATACAGAGAATGGAGGGGACAGAGTGGGGGACATACAGTGAAGGAGGGTCAGGCTGGGGGACATACAGTGAATGGAGGTAGTGATGGCCATTCAGAGAAGGGGGAGCAGTGGCAGGCTGGGGGACATACAGTGAATGGGGGAAGAATGGGGTACATAGGGAATGGGGGTCATACAGTGAATGGGAGTCATACAGTGAAGGAGGGTCAGGCTTGGGTGTCATAAAATGAATGGAGGCACTGATGGACATTAAGAGAAGGGGGCAGGCTGGGGGACAGAGTGAATGGGTGCAGAGTGGGAGACATAAAGTGAAGGAGGGGCAGGCTGGGGGACATACAGTGAATGGGGGCAGGCTGGGGGAAATACAGTGAAGGGGCAGGCTGGGGGACATACAGTGAATGGAGGCAGGCTGGGGGAAATACAGTGAAGGGGCAGGCTGGGGGGACATAGAGTGAATGGGTACAGAGTGGGGACCATTCTGATGTGATTAATGATTCAAAGAATGTCAGGCTGAATGGTCGGCCCCCACACAGTTACACTTCACCAAATCTGGCCCTCATCGCAAAAAGTTTGGACACCCCTACCTTAAATTATGATTATTAATAAGGTTTCTATAGCTGAATATTCTTATGTTCTTTAATGTCCTTTTAAAGTGACATGCTTAAAACCATGACTCATATGCATATTGTGGTCTATTGTCTTATACAGTATACAGTACTGATACCATGGGGCTGATTCCAAGGTGGATGCAGAAGCACACCACAGCTGTGTCTATTGGCGGTCACTCATCTGCGACTTTATTGAAATGCCAGTAAAACGCCCTCCCTCGTGAACTTCCTGTGTCTGAAGGAGCAAAGCCCGAGACACCCACTCTCAGCATCCATACACAAAATAATAGTGATTGCTGCATCTTTAAACAATGATTAAAACTTACAGACACCCTTCGTTAGGTTTGGCCTTCTATGTGAGCAGTTGAAATGTCTGCAAGAGTCCCATAATATGCCATAAGATGGACCATCTTTGTGGGCTCACTACACTAAGCCCCTTCCCTATCATGCCACTGGAATGCCAACTACATTTTGAATACACTTCTCCGTGCATGTGTCTTATCTCACAACTGTGACACTGTACAAAAACATTTGGATGCATGTGTGGTGCAAATTAGACACATACAGGGGTTAAAGTGGGCCGGAATGAGGCAGAACTGCATTCCATGAGTTCTAATTGGAGGTAGAACACGTTCTGCCTCCGTCTCCCCACTTTTACTCACAACTTTCACCTAGAGCCGGCCCTAGGCATAAGTACATTCCAAGCCTGCCTAGGGCCATCGGAGGAGGGAATACTAGCTGGCGCTGCTGCTGGCCACCAAAGTGCTCACTAACCAGGTGGAAGCACTAGCCGAGCAACGGAAGTGAGTCGGATGTGGGAAGGGGTTTTGGTGGAGCACAGCAAGGAGGTGTTCCGGACTGGAAGCATCCTTTTCAACCCCTTTGTGAGAACAGGAGCCACGCCTGTTCTGGACATCACACCTTCACTACAGCTGCCTTATCTGCTGCGCATACTCCTCCTATGTAAGACAATGGTGTATGTGTGAGATTGGTGTATGTACAGTATGAGAGTGGCGGTGTGTGTGTGTGTGTGTGTGTGTGTGTGTGTGTGTGTGTATGTATGTATGTATGTATGAGAGTGTCGGAGTATGTATGAGAGCGATGTATGTTTTAATACAGGATTACGATGTGTGCACTAGGGTGAGGGAGGGATGAATGGGTACAGTGTATGCATGCATGTACTGTATGTACGAGAGTGGCGGTGTTTTATGTAAGACAGCGGTGTATGTATGAGATTGGTGTTTGTAGTAGAACGGTGTATGTATGTATGTATATATGTATGTATGAGAGTGGCGGTGTATGTATGTATGAGAGTGGCGGTGAATGTATGTATGAGAGTGGCGGTGTATGTATGAGAGTGGCGGAGTATGTATGAGAGCGATGTATGTTTTAATACAGGATTACGGTTAAAGAAAAGTCTGCAGTAAATTGCTTTGTGGGCTAGAATTAAAATCATAGGTAACACTAACAACTGTTCTTGTACGGAGTGTAGTCGTTAGTTGGGGGGCCAGGGGCTCGGCACCAGCAAGCCTGGCAGGCCATTGTTGGATGTGGTATGCTATGTAATGGGAGTGTGACGTGTAATAGGCTATACGGTATGAATTTTTGGCGCGCGCCTACGGCGCGCACTATCCCTGTTTTACGAAAATTTGTAAAGCTCTGACATGATGTGTAGTGGACATTACAGTGTGTGGCAATAGTTTTGCCTGTCAACAATGTATCTAAGTATAGTGATGTAATAATTCCGACTACTATTATGATGACTCCACCCTTTATTGATTTGTTGCCGCTCACATGAGGCCACTTTCAGAAATTTTCCAGGGCCACTTTTAATCCCCAATCCGCCCCTGCCGGTCAGGATCTGGAGTTGGAAGGTTTGCTAGGAGACAGATGATGAGCTGGAAGGAGGTTTAGGAGTGTTATTCATTAGGCATCTCCTGAGGAGTCGACCAGAACCAGCTCTTCATTGTGTCTCAGACTGTGGATGAGATGTTCTAAAGAAAAAATGCGGTAAAAACCCTATTTTCTGGGTAAGGCTCTTCCAGTGGTCCTTTGCATCAGAGGGTTATGCTAGCTCTAGCTGGCATAACCCCATTAAAGCCTATGGGCTCCTCTCCACAGAGCTGCTGTGTGAAAGATACAATATAAATTCCTCCCAGCATGCCCCGCTGCCACCAACCACTCTGCACATGTGCAGAGTGACTTCCAGGTAAGAAACCCAGAATTCAAGGCAGCCACAGGGTTTGCAAAAAGCAGATCTAATCAGGAGAGCATTGCTCTTCGCATATGTCAGTACATATGTGAGGAACATCATAAGGATGGGCATTGCTTGGTACATCCCATCCTGTGTGACCTATGCACACATGGTACATGCATTTTATTTTTACCATTGGGATGCCTACATGGAACAAAGATGCCAGATCTACACTGGAACTGGAATCAGGGTTGGCCCAACCGGTCCTCGAGATCTACCAATGGTCCACGTTTTCCAAATCACCTAGCTGGTGCACAGCTGTAGTCATTACTGTAAGGATTCTGGGAGTATCCCCGGCACCCTAACTCCGTTGCTTCTGGCTGGGTTTGATGGATGTGTGTGGTGCTAGGCTTCACCTGGGCCCGTCTCGGCTGAAGGGCGAATTAGGTCCTCCCCACTCCGCTACAGGCAGGTCTTAGGAAAGTACAACACATCCACCAAGGCCAGGAGAGAGCAAGGGGAAGCCTAACTAGACCCTAGAACCGGGGAACTCCCAGAAACCCCCTGGTAGCAACACTGCTCAGTCAGAGCCACGAAATGGCAACAATGTTTGTGAGATGTTATATAAAGAAATGGGCAACAATGCTTGTGAGATGTTATATAAAGAAATGGGCAACAATGCTTGTGAGATGTTATATAAAGAAATGGGCAACAATGCTTATGAGATGTAATATAAAGAAATGAGCAACAATGCTTATGAGATGTTATAAACGAAATGGCAATAATGCTGACTGATAAGCCCAATAAGAAATGATACCAAACAACGGGAGAAGAAGCACAGGGTAACCCCTGACTTATCTGGTCAGATGATGAGAAACCAGACAAGCCTTGGCAGACTTCTGCGACCGCTGAGTGACAGCTGGGCACGGCGACGGAACTCCAGATACAGCAGGACAAGACAGGCACGGCAAGGCAGGTAGTAACAGCAAGGGAACTTCCAACCAGGACCAGGAACACGAACGTAAGAGATAGCTAACAGAATGCTATAACCGGCATCAGTGAGAGAAAGACGCCGGCTTATATTTGAAATAGCCGCCCCCTGTGGTGACATCACTTCCTGTCCGCTCTGCACAGTCTTCCCCGTGCAGGAGCGACTGGAGCGGAAGTTTGGGATGTTGCCTAGCAACATCCCCTGCAACCTCCTGAAGACGTGTGTTGGAAAATGGCCGCCGTTCTAGCAGCGCAGATGCTGCTGAGGGGCCAGGACGGCGGCGACGCCAGGTGCGGCGCTTAACAGTACCCCCCCCCTTGAGGAGGGGTCAAGGGACCCCCAACCCTGGGTTTATGGGGAAATTCTTCAAAAAAATTTCTCTTGAGAAAAGGAGCGTGGAGCTCGTTGTCCGGAATCCAGGATCTCTCCTCCGGGCCATATCCTTTCCAGTGCACAAGAAACTTGAGCTGATTCCGAGACGCCTTAGAATCAAGGATCCTTTCTATAACAAATTCCTTGCGACCTTGAACAAGGATGGGTGCGGGTCCTTTGCGCCTGGGCTGAGCAGCCTGCTTGAAAAGAGAACAATGAAATGTATTATGGATTCTCATGGCCCGAGGCAGTTGGAGCCTAAAAGCTACTGGGTTGATTTGACTGATGATTTTAAAAGGACCGATAAATCGGGGACCCAGTTTCTGAGAGGCTTGGCGAATCTTAATGTTCCGGGTTGAAAGAAAAACCCAGTCTCCTACTCTAAAAGAGCAGGGCCTCCTGTTACGATCGGCAAATCGCTTGGCAGATGCAGAAGCCGTGAGAAGAGCCTTATGAACTTTGTTCCAGATGACCCTCTTTTGTGACAACCAAGAACCACCTCCGGAAGATCCGGAATCAAAAGAGTTGGCTCTGGGATGTTGCCCAGAGACACAGAAAAACGGAGAAATCTTAGAAGCAGAGTGCCATGCATTATTGTATGCAAACTCTGCGAAGGGCAGATGCTCTGACCATTTGTTCTGACACTTGGAAGCATAACATCTTAAAAATTGTTCGAGGTTTTGGTTGACTCTCTCAGTCTGTCCATTCGACTGAGGATGATACCCAGAAGATGGACTGAGGTTGATGCCTAAAGCTGCACAAAGGGATTTCCAAAATCTGGCAACAAATTGTACCCCCCTATCAGAGACAATATCTGTGGGGAGCCCATGGAGACGAAAAACATGCAACAGAAATAATGAAGCCAATCTTTGAGCGGAGGGAAGACCAACCAGGGGGACAAAATGCGCCATCTTGCTGAAGCGGTCCACAATTACCCAAATGGTATCATAACCAGAGGAAGAGGGCAATTCAACAATAAAATCCATAGAGATATGGGTCCATGGTCTCTCCGGACAGGACAAGGGAAGAAGTTGACCCGCGGGAGGGGTGCGGAGGGACTTATTCCTGGCACAGACCTCGCAGGACTTGACGAAAGATTCCACATCCCCTCTCATAGATGGCCACCATACTGAACGGGAAATTAAATCCAATGTCTTGGCACAACCTGGATGACCTGCCGTCTTGGCCGTATGAAACTCAGTAAGAACTGCCCCCCGGAGTCTAGAGGGAACAAACAGTCTCCCTGGAGGGGTGAGGTCGGGTGCTTCCGCTTGTGCCCGTAAGACCTTGTCTAAAAGTGTCTGTGCCATACCGACATGAACCCGAGAAGATGGAATAATGGTCTCCAGTACTGACTCCTTGTCCTGAAGACCTAAAAAACTCCTGGACAAGGCATATGCCTTGACATTTCGGGAACCCGGCCTAAAGGTGATACGAAAATTGAAACGAGCAAAGAATAACACCCACCTTGCCTGACGGGCATTAAGTCGCTTGGCATCCTGAAGATATGAGAGGTTTTTATGATCCGTAAAAATGGTCACCTGAAATTTGGCCCCCTCCAGCCAATGCCTCCATTCCTCCAGAGCGCATTTTATGGCCAGTAATTCTCTATTCCCCACATCGTAGTTACATTCTGCGGGAGAAAATTTACGAGAATGGAAGGAGCAGGGATGTAACAAACCATCTTTGGGATCTACCTGCGAAAGAACAGCCCCAATGCCGATCTCAGAGGCATCTACCTCTAAAATAAAGGGACGGTCAGGATCGGGATGACGTAAGATACGAGCAGAAATAAACGCCTCCTTGAGACGACGGAAAGAGTTATGGACCTCTGTAGACCAGAGAGCGGGGTCTGCACCCTTCTTAGTGAGTGCAACGATGGGTGCGACAATATCAGAGAACGCCGGAATAAACTTGCGATAGTAGTTCGCAAACCCCAAAAACCTCTGGACTGCCTTCAGGGTAGTGGGTTGCACCCAATCAGTGATAGCCTGAACCTTGGCAGGATCCATACAGAAACCCTCCGGGGAAATAATATAACCAAGGAAGGAAATACTATGGACCTCAAACTCACACTTTTCGAGTTTCGCATAAAGACAGTTTTCTCTGAGCTTCTGTAAGACTTTTTTAACATGCATTCTATGTTGCTCCAAAGATGAGGAAAAAATCAAGATATCGTCCAGGTAAACGACCACAAAAATCCCCAAAAAGTCCCGAAGGACGTCATTAATGAAGTCTTGAAAGACCGCCGGAGCATTGGCCAATCCAAAGGGCATCACGAGGTACTCATAATGACCAGTATGAGTGTTAAAAGCGGTCTTCCACTCGTCTCCCGCTTTAATCCTAATCAAATTATACGCGCCTCGGAGATCAATCTTAGAAAACACAGTAGCAGAGCGCAATTGGTCAAATAAAACAGAGATCAGAGGCAACGGGTACGAATTCTTTACAGAAATTAAGTTTAACTGTCTATAATCAATACAAGGACGTAATGTACCATCTTTCTTGCCGACAAAGAAAAACCCCGCCCCCACAGGAGATCTTGAGGGCCTAATAAAGCCTTTCTTTAAGTTGTCAGCAATATACTCCTCCATCGCCTTAGCTTCGGGTAAGGACAATGCGTACAAACGACCCTTGGGTAATTTGGCCTGAGGAAGGAGGCTGATGGCACAGTCATAAGGCCGATGGGGAGGTAATGTGTCTGCCTCTTTCTTGGAAAAGACATCAGAAAAAGAAACATAAGGAGCAGGAAGTAGAGGATTGGCGAAACTTGAGACCCTGACAGGAAGGTGCAGACATGAATCAGCGCATGACTCACCCCACCGCAACAGTTCCCCCGTCCGCCAATCGAAATGGGGGTTATGTACCCTTAACCAAGGTAACCCCAGTACCACAGGCGCTAAGGGACTATGAATAACGAGAAATTCTACGCTTTCAGAATGGGTAGAACCTATGCTTAAGTCTAAGGGCACAGTACGATGTGAAATTAGGCCCTTGGGAAGGAGACTGCCATCCAAGCCAAAAACAGACAACTCAGAAGGAAGAGGGACTAATGGGATGGCAAGATCCTGAACCAAACGAGCATCAATGAAGTTCCCGGCTGCTCCGCTGTCCACAAAGGCCTGGGACTCCCATCGTTGAGCCCCCAGACCTAGAAACACCAACAACAAAAGGGAATTATTGGGAGATAAACGGGACTGGCCTAAGAGGATTCCTCCCCTAACCCCTAGGCCCTGGCGTTTCCCGGACGCTCTGGACATGTGCCCACAAGGTGCCCCTTACCCCCACAATATAAACATAAGCCGAGGGAGCGACGACGTGCCTTCTCCTGGTTAGATAAGTGGGACGCACCAATTTGCATTGGTTCTTCAGACCCGCCCACCATCTCTACTCCAGTCTCAGCCGGAGGATAGGAAGGCAACTCTCGTTCAGAGCGTCTCTCTCTGATGCGCCTGTCAATACGAACCACTAACTGCATCAATTCATCGAGAGAAGCTGCCGCCGGATATTGTACCAGGAAATCTTTGATCTGATCTGCAAGGCCAAGGCGGAATTGGCTCCGCAGTGCAGGATCATTCCAAGTGGTATCCCCAGCGTAGCGACGGAATTCGGAGCAATAGGCCTCTGCAGTACGGCGACCCTGCCTCAGAGCCCGAATATGAGACTCTGCGGAGGCTGCCTTATCGGGATCAACATACAGCACCCCGATAGCTGTAAAAAATGCATCCACAGTACTGAGCTCAGAACTATCTGCCCCTAACCCAAAGGCCCATGTTTGTGAATCCCCCTGAAGTAGAGAGACTATCAAGCCGACTTTTTGGGCTTCGGAGCCTGAGGAGGCAG
The DNA here is from genome assembly GCF_055691185.1 of Crinia signifera. NCBI lineage: Eukaryota > Metazoa > Chordata > Amphibia > Anura > Myobatrachidae > Crinia > Crinia signifera. Next base: position 137,948,051 of record NC_139220.1, read on the forward strand.
GACGAAGACGGAAATATAATTTGCAGCTCTCCCTAAAATTGAAGAACAATCTCCTGTCACCAGAAAAACGATCGGGTAGATTCATTTTAGGTTCTTTGACAAACTGAAGGCTAGCAGGAACTACTCTCCTAACCTCCTCCTGTGTCTCCACCCGCAGAGACAAATCCACCATCTGCTGCGTGAGGAGACGGACCTGATCAGAGAGTACTTGAGCTGGACCCCCTGCAGAGGGATCCATGATGGTAGAAAAGACAAAAGATACCTGAGCACAGCAAGCGAGTACAGGAAGATCCTCCAGCACCGCTGGGGAATCTTAGTCTTTCTTTTGGCCGGTTATAATGTAAGGATTCTGGGAGTATCCCCGGCACCCTAACTCCGTTGCTTCTGGCTGGGTTTGACGGATGTATGCGGTGCTAGGCTTCACCTGGGCCCGTCTCGGCTGAAGGGCGAATTAGGTCCTCCCCACTCCGCTACAGGCAGGTCTTAGGAAAGTACAACACATCCACCAAGGCCAGCAGAGAGCAAGGGGAAGCCTAACTAGACCCTAGAACCGGGGAACTCCCAGGCAGGTCTTAGGAAAGTACAACACATCCACCAAGGCCAGGAGAGAGCAAGGGGAAGCCTAACTAGACCCTAGAACCGGGGAACTCCCAGAAACCCCCTGGAAGCAACACTGCTCAGTCAGAGCCACGAAATGGCAACAATGTTTGTGAGATGTTATATAAAGAAATGGGCAACAATGCTTGTGAGATGTTATATAAAGAAATGGGCAACAATGCTTGTGAGATGTTATATAAAGAAATGGGCAACAATGCTTATGAGATGTAATATAAAGAAATGAGCAACAATGCTTATGAGATGTTATAAACGAAATGGCAATAATGCTGACTGATAAGCCCAATAAGAAATGATACCAAACAACGGGAGAAGAAGCACAGGGTAACCCCTGACTTATCTGGTCAGATGATGAGAAACCAGACAAGCCTTGGCAGACTTCTGCGACCGCTGAGTGACAGCTGGGCACGGCGACGGAACTCCAGATACAGCAGGACAAGACAGGCACGGCAAGGCAGGTAGTAACAGCAAGGGAACTTCCAACTAGGACCAGGACCAGGAACACGAACGTAAGCGATAGCTAACAGAACGCTATAACCGGCGTCAGTGAGAGAAAGACGCCGGCTTATATTTGAAATAGCCGCCCCCTGTGGTGACATCACTTCCTGTCCGCTCTGCACAGTCTTCCCCGTGCAGGAGCGACTGGAGCGGAAGTTTGGGATGTTGCCTAGCAACATCCCCTGCAACCTCCTGACGACGTGTGTTGGAAAATGGCCGCCGTTCTAGCAGCGCAGATGCTGCTGAGGGGCCAGGACGGCGGCGACGCCAGGTGCGGCGCTTAACAATTACTAACTGCCACATTTTCATTCACTCTGCGTTCCATCCTACTATAGATCCACAGGTTGCCAGAAACACATGAACTGTTGGTAAATCTTGAGGACAAGTTTGGCAAGCCCAGGCTTAAGTTAACCGCTTGGCCATTACAAGCAAAGTGGGGATCAACTGGCACCACTCTCCCCTACTGTATACAGAATGAATTCTTAGTTCCAGTATGTAAACCTGAGTTCTACTTGGTGTCATGTTAAAAATGTAAGTCACTCACTATAATAATGAAAGGTACTAGTTTGTTAGTGGTTTAATTACCTGTTCTGTCAAATTAATATACATTGTGTTCCAAAGAAAACATCAGTGGTTAAAACAAACCTAGCAAAAAGACAGCAGTAAACATAGATAAACAGAAAACAAAGATTACATAAAAGTCCTTACAGCAAGGCACTGCTGCTGTACGTTATCCCCATTGTCTGCTATTCATTTGCCTAGTTAATAACATCAATAAATCCTCTGTGTCCCAACCAAAATATCTGCAAATACACATTAAGCTCTATTTGTAGTCTCTATTCAGCCATGGTTATTTCAGATGTGGATAATTACAAAAAAAAAATTGGCTTGCCTTTATTTGAATGTCATTTTTTTGCTGATTTCACTTCTACAGTAGCTTATTTTGGAGTTATCTAGAGTGAGACATGTGTCTGGGTTATTTGAGAACACTATAGACTTCCATACTGTGCATGTGCTTCAAATACTGTATGTCTATTGATATATTTTTTCATGTATACCCCTTTCAGACCTGCGACCTGGCAATTACCCAGCATTTTAAGTTCCCCTATATGATGCATCCAATCTATGCATGCTTGTGTTTTGCCAGTGTTATGCCACCCCAAGCATAACTAAATACAAGTAAACTAATACCCCTTACACACCGAGCAGCAAATTACCCGGTTAAAAATGTGAACCCGGAAATTTTGTGAATAACACAGATTTTTCTTTGGTGTGAAAGGTTCAACATGGGTCATAAATCCAGGGTCCCTGACCCTGCTCTTTTTCAGGTTCGGCAACAAGGGATTTAAGAACCAGGTTGACCCTTTCACAACGAAAAAATATCCGTGTTAGTCCAAAATTTCCGGGTTGAAATTTTTAACCCGGTAAGTTGCTGCTTGGTGTGAAAAGGGTTATTAGTTGACTTGTATATCAGCAGTACCATTAATCAAACTGGTTCATTCTGCTGATTGAATTTAATTCTTTATAGTCATACCCTGGGTTGGATTGGCACACTGGAGTACAGGGGAAATCCCAGTTGGGCCTCACAGCCTAAGGGCCCATCTCCTCTAATGCTAGTTTGTAAACTGCATACATTGTTACCTTATTAGAGGGTGTGTTACTTGGTAGACTGGTGACATGGATGAACATTGGTGATTGACTTGTTTCTGTAGAAATTTCTTCTAGATACTTCCATCCTACCAATTATAAAGAGCGGTTGGGTTAACAGACCCAATGTTTTTTTTTTCTTGCGTTAAAATAACGTTTAATCTAAGGGTGAATTTAAAAATAAAAAGTAACCAACACTTAAGTCAGTGGTAATAACTTAGATACTTGAATCGTTTTTTCTAGGGCATGTATTTGGCCTTCATAGGAGCTGGTACCTAATTTCAGATTGGATTATATATGCTAAGCTGCTCACAGTGGTTGGTGCTTCCAAAACTGCGCTGCCATTTTATACAAAACACATTCGATGATCAGATACTTTAAAAAGAGCCTCTTCAGCCAGGACTGTCTTAACAGCGGTGTAGGCCCCTAGACATAGCAATGCACTGGGGCCCCTACACACTCATTCATAAAAATAACAATGTAAACGGCAGAGCCACAGTGGCTTTTGAGTCCACATGCTGCACACATATTTTAATACTTATCCATCTGGAGTCTGCCAACGACCACTGCAGCAGGGCTGAGAAAAACCCCAGAAAACTGTCCACCGCGCCATTTTTTCAGAGCTCTGCACATGCACATTTGAGTCTGAGCCCTCTAGTATTAAGAATCTATGACTCTGCACTGCTGCCGGTAGTGAGGATGTTGCCCAGACAAAAGAGGCTGCACACAGGCCTCCTCCCTTACAATGCCACTGCAAAGCCATAACTAGATATTTTGGTGTCCCAGGTCAGAATGAGCTAAAGTGGTACTCCCCTACAACTGGAATACAGACAGGAGCATGGTCTCACTGGGAAGGGCAGTAGTCACACAATTTTTCCCCAATTCAAATCAGTAGGGCAACCTATGAACTGTCAGTCCAGCTAGGTAGGAACGGGAAGGGTTATCAGCCATGGGTCCATTGGATACTGGGTCCCCCGGGAAACTGCCCACTGAGCCCAATGGAGGAGATGGCCCTGTCTTTAGCAAACTAACATGCCAGTACATTGTACAACCACCAAAAGAAAAATGCTTCCAAGGTACTTGTTTCCTAGCAGGGCGCCCACTAAGCTATTTGCTTAGTGGGCTATTCTGCGTAGTGAAATCGCATCGCACATCGCATGGCTTTTTGTGCCTTGCGATGCATGCGATGCGATGTGCAATGCGATCTCAGTAGTTAATTGAGTTAATTTATTCACTGCACTCTGAGTGAAATCGCATCGAATTGCCCTTTTATGTGGTATGAGATGTGAGACGCGATCTCAGTAGTTCATATGGTAAAACACCTAAAACTCCACCACTCTCCACATCACCCCGAAGCGTGGCGAGCACAGCAGAACGCATCCTCCGACCATTTCATACTCCCACTATCCACATTGGCGTGGAGATGAATTTATGTGTGGCGAGTGCAGGGTAGCGTAGCGAGCCCCACAAGGGTACGTGGATTACTTTACGTGTATTCCGCATCCCCTCGCGGGGGTCGCTGCGCTCGCCACGCTTCGAGCTCGGTGGCTCGCTGCGCTTGCCACACTGTATAAAATCAACTCCATGCCGACGTGGATAGTGGGGGTATGAAAAGGTCGGAGGATGCCTTCCGCTGTGCTCGCCACGCTTCGGGGTGACTTGGAGAGTGGTGGTGTTTTAGGTGTTTCACCATATTAACTACTGAGATCGCATCTCACATCTCACACCACAAAAAAAAGCCGTGCGATGCGATTTCACTACGTTAGCGTACGTAAGAAATCTGGGCGCCCTGCTAGGAAACAAATACCGCCAATTCCCTGTGCTAGGTTTATGATTTGAATAGCTTTTGTTTTAAATGCATAAACAGCAAAGAAAATGCCATTACAGATTATGTAGTTATATAACATTAACCATAGAATTATTTACTCTGCATTAGTCAGTATATTTCCTGGTGCTTTAGTTTAGTGTGTGTCTACAAGGAGATGCTAACATAGCTTCAGGCATAACAGAAATCTCATGCAATATTATATTTTCTGTAAGACGACTGTGCTTTTGGAAAGCTTTTCAGAGAAAATAGGTGGCTCTGCTCTTGACCCGAGAATATGCCTTGAGGTAGTGTGGATCAGTGTTCAAACATGTGACACGTAACAAAGGACCTTTTCTTTAGTTTGGGTTAGCTTACTACCTGCACCTAAAAGAAAACATATATAGAGTCATTTAATTATGCTTGGCACCAACAAAAGCCAAAAATGATGGGGTAGGTTTAACTCATTTACATAAAACAATTATCTATAAAGACCTTGGAAATAAGAGAGGTTTTCTTTCTACTTCTAATACAATCACAATATTGTGAAATTACCACTTGCATTTTATTCATTGTTAAAGTAAAAGTGTGACTGTGTGCAAGAGTAATTATCTGCATACTTAAATGACTATTTCATCTTATTTAAAGGCATAAAAGAGATCCTGTTTTATCTCGATTCCTCCAGACTGTCTGATCATGAGTTGCTCAAACTCATGAGCCCAAACTATTTTAAACAGATTCTAACTGGAGGATGTAGTCAAAAAGAGGACAATAACAATGCTGACATTCATAATGCTGGCACCACAATGTCAACAGTTATGATGTTGAAATTGTCAAAGCAGTTGAAATCTCAACGCTGTCCGAATTCAGCATTAGGGTTAAGCTTCGGAGGTTAGGGTTCTACATTAGAGGGAGGGTTAAGGGTATGGATTACGGTTATGCATTAGTGACGATCTGAGGTCTGATAAGCAAATGACAAATACACGATCACTGGGACCTGGAAGACGGTGCTGGAACTGCTCCGCTGGAGCAGATCAGTCACTGCCGAGCCAGCAGGGGCAACATAGTAACATTCTAACGTGTAACATTGCATCACTGGCTACATGGTCAATGTTGATAGTATGAAGATGTATCATAAACAACTGGGCAGGGTGGGTGGGAATGAGGCAGGGTTGGATATGCCTTCCCAATATTGTCCTATAACAAACTGCCTGGGTAGGACTGAAAAAAAGGCTATCTCCATAATCAACTGCTCACCGAGTAGTAGGGTGATAATCCATTTTCTCCATTTGGGCCACTGTGCGTACATTTCCGGCAATCTGGCTCACACTATGAGCACTAAACAGACTTCAGGTTATCAGTGAGGGATTTAAATATGGCTCAATTGAAATCCATCCGGCAGTACCAGTGGCTATAACTGAACTAGTGAAACAACTTAAGTTATCTTCCAACAAGAACTTAAGAAAGTAATTATTACAAATGTAAGTTCAAGAATGCCTTCCACAGATCCCAGACTGCCTACTTATTTATTTATTATTTATTAACAGTTTCTTATATAGTGCACACAAATTCCGCAGCGCTTTACAGAGAATATTTGAACATTCACATCAGTCCCTGCCCCAGTGGAGCTTACAATCTATATTCCCTACTACATGTACATGCACACACATTCATTCTAGGGTTAATTTTGTTAGGAGATAAATACCTGGCAAATAACCTGCCAGTATATTTTTGGAATGTGGTAGGAAACCGGAGTACTCGGAGGAAACCCACGCAAGTACGAGGAGAATATACAAACTCTGCACAGTTAGGGCCATGGTGGGTATTGAACCCTTGACCTCAGTGCTGTGAGGCAGTAATGCTAACCATTACCCCATCCGTACTTTAAATATATCAGATGGCTTGCGTCAGTCCACGTTTTGCTCCTGAAAATTCCTGGCCACCCAGTTGGCTTTACACCAAGTTGCCTTCATCTGGATAATGCTAGTAGAGCCACTATCCTTATCATCTCTATACAAATGCAAAAATGTCCTAGCTTGGAACTTTTTCACGAAATTCATGCGGTTAAAAAGGGGAATGATGAATCCCTTTGTAGTGGTCATTTATTTAAATTTTTTGGAAAATGTATAAAGCAAATAATCATTCAAAAGAATGCAGAAAAAATGTTAGTAACAGATACACATATACATAAATGGGAAAAGAGTTTTTTGGCTTCAGTCCGCATGCATCACCTGGTATCAATAAAATAGACATAAATATACAGTGCAATAAAGTGGATATGGAGAATGAATTTCATGTACTCACCCTTTTAAGAGTAAAAACAGGCTTTATAGTGTAACTTTTCTTCTTCCCTCTGATTCTACGTCTTATTGTATCATACAACTCACTTTGGACATCAGATAAAAGGACAAGATTTCTTTATTGAACACATACAGTCAGTGGCGGATTCAGGGGGGGGGCACCTGGGCACGTGCCCCCCCTGTCATTTCATTTTGTAGCTGAGGACCAGGGCTTTCCAACGAGCCCAGCCCCGTGTCTCTAGCCCCCCGGGAACCGGAGATATCGCCTGGCAAAGCTGTAACGTTTTTTCCCCATTATGAGACCCGTCAATTCCGACCCCCACCCGGTTCCGACGGGTGCCAGTCCCCCCCACGGCATCACAGAAGCTTGTGATTGATCTCATTTAATTCCAAATCGCTGGGCCTTCAATATGGTACCAGGCTGGTCCATATTGGTCAATCGGTTCCAGAGATATTGTCTGTAAACGGATTGTTTTATTTTTTAAATGTAATTTCAGGGATGTTCATGTTTTTGAGGGCAGATTACTCTGGAACCAAACGTTCCAGTTTCACTGGACCAAAATCATTCAAAGCCCACTCAAAAGTTCTTCAATATGATATTTGTCTCATGTAAATGGGTCCGTTGGTTCCGAAGATATAGCTGGTTAAATGAGATAACTGGTTAAAGGGGAGGGGTGGTTTTCTCTCCCCCTCACACCAGAAAATGCAGGGACTAGGCTGGTGTAAAAGGGGCCAACCTGGGAATGCATTTTCTGGTGTGAAATGGGTATTATTTCAATTAGCCGGGACCTGCAGTGCTCTGAATACAGCCAGGCTCTGCCACTGTCAGTGGCTATCACTTCTGCATGGCGTCTGTCCCCATTTACTGCGAGCATGTATCCCCCTTGGCAATGAGCATGTAATCCCACATGGCAACGAGTATGGAACCTCTGGCAATGAGCATGGAACCCTTGGCAATGAGCATGTAGATAAGAAGCACTTATGTAGCATAATTTTTAATAGGCATTATGGTGTATGGCATAACACATAATGGACATAATGGCGTGTAACTTAACGTGTAATGGACATTATGGTGTAAATGTTTAATGCGCGCCTTTGGTGGACAATGTCCCTGTTTGGGAAGCGTATTATGAATTTTGGCTTAACCTGTGTGGCATTATGTGAATTCTGCCTCAATCCGTGTGGCATTATGTGAATTTTGGCTCAATCCAGGTGGCATTATGTGAATTTTGGCTCAATCCGTGTGGCATTATGTGAATTTTGTCTCAATCCGTGTGGCATTATGTGAATTTTTGCTCAATCCGTGTGGCATTATGTGAATTTTGGCTCAGTCCATATGGCATTTTATGAATTTGGCTCAATCCGTGTGGCATTATGTGAAGATTGACACAATCCACGTGACATTATGTGAATTTTGACACAATCCACGTGGCATTATGTGAATTTTGGCTCATTCCAATTGGCATTATGTGAATTTTGACTGAATCCGTGTGTTATTATGTAAATTTTGGCTCAATCCATGTGGCATTGTGAATTTTGACACAATCCATGTGGCATTATGTGAATTTTGGCTTAATCCATGTGGCATCATGTGTAAGGGGCAAGTATAATGGGGTCTAGTATTTTGTTGCATAATGTGTAGAAGTTGTATATGGTGTTGTACACTACACTCAAGGATACGCCTCCTGTTGAGGGGCCACACCCCCTTTCCCGGAGCGCGCCTTCGGCGCGCGCACAACTACATCCTTCACTTTTGTTGCCATGGTGGGCCTGCATACTTTAAATGCCAGGGCCTATTTTTAATCCCATTCCCACCCTCTCTCTGCCGCTCTCTTAGCATGTACACTGGCACCACTAACACCGCCCTCCCCCACCTAAGCCTCTTTTATCATGGTGCCCCCCCTGTCATTTTATCCTGGATCCGCCCCTGCATACAGTAATTAAAATCCATCCGGAACGGACCACAAAAGTGAAACGCCTTACTTTCAATCACAGTCCAGATAAAGTTCAAGAGGGTCTTACCAACCATTGAATATCCAGATGATTGCAGATGAATTTTGTCAGTTTTCTGTTTGCATCCCAGGTCGGGTGTGAGCAGAAATGTACTAGTCAGCGGTAGCAGCACACTGATTAGCATAGCATTGGGAGCTCTCTCAGACCCCAATAATTGTGATATATTATATTGTGGCCGTGTCTGTGTGCGCAGCAAGGCTTATCACTGTTTATATTGGGAAAATGCACTTTATGTCTGGAGTGGATACAGATGGATGACCGGCAGTGGGACTGCCAACAGAATACCAACACAAAATGTGACAGGGTGCAGGTAAGTATTCTTACACCCACCCCACCCCCATCCCCCATCCCCCATAAGCAGCCTAACCCAAAGAGAGTTAGATTTGGGTAAATTATTTGGTACTTGTTTCCTAGCACGGCGCCCGTCGTGGGTCATCGCATACCTTAAGTTAAGGTATGCGATGGACGAGACCGACGTGATTTTTGGGCTATTTTTAGGCTTTTTCCCGACAATTAAAAAATCACGTCCATCGCACGCCTTAAATTAAGGTATGCGATGCGACCGACGTGACCGACGCGATTTAACATTGAATGCATTGTATTCAATGTTAAATTCCTATGTAAAATCGGGTCCATTGTATGCCATTATAATGGCATACAATGCGACCGATGCGATGGACCCGATTTTACATAGGGAACAATGTTAAATGGCCCAATGGACCCGATTTTTGATTGTATACCCACCCTGATGGGTAATTTGTATGTGAAATGCCCCCCCCCCCCCTATTGTTAACGCTACCCCACGATGAACGCCAACCCGAAGCGTGGCGAGCGCAGCGAGCCCGCGAGGGGCGGCAGTACGTTTCCTCCAACCTTTTCATACTCCCACTATCCACGTCGGCGTGGAGTTGATCTTATATAGTGTGGCGAGCCACCGAGCCTGGAGCGTGGCAAGCGCAGCGAGCCCCGCGAGGGGATGCATAATACCTGTGCATAATACCTCGCTGCGCTCGCCACGTTTCGGCCTCGGTGGCTCGCTGCGCTCGACACACTATGTAAAGTCAACTCCACGCCGACGTGGAAAGTGGGGGTATGAAAAGGTCGGAGGACGCGTTGCTTCGGGTTGCCGTTCATCGTGGGGTGGCGTTAACAATGGGGGGGCTTTTGATCCATGAGGGTGGGGATACAATGAAAATTGGGGTCTGGGGGGCATTTAACATTGGGGCCAATGTAAAATCGGGTCTCAGGGACCATTTTACATTGGTTCCAATGTAAAAATCGCGTCGATCGCATCGCATGCAATTTGGTTGCATGCGATGCGATCAACGCGATTTTTTAGGACCCGATGGATACAATTTTTATCCCTGGCGCCGTGCTAGGAAACAAGTACCTATTATTTTTGTCTGTGCAGAGCAAACACTGGCTGCTTTATTTTTATATTGCAATTTAGGTTGAATTTAATGGACTAATGTCTTTTTTCAACCTCATATGTTACTCACCAACCAAATGTAACTCTCCAGAGCTGCAAGCTGGATATGACATATTGAGATGGATATGATGTATGGCAAGGTGGATATGATGTATAATGAGCTGAAAATTATCTTTGATGATCTGGATATGACTTATGATGAGCTGGAAATGACATATGACGAGCTGGATATGAATATGTCATGTTTTTGTGAGTATAACATACAGATGGGGCAGGCCTCTTCCTTGCTGGCGAATCGCCAGAATGTCAGCGCTGGCGATCCGCCAGTGGCCTGCCTCACCATCTGACTGAGACGCGCATGCGTCTCAATCTCCGTCGGCGGGGCGACGGGAACCCTGTCCGTCTCCGCCTCAGGGAGACGGACAGGGTTAGGGGGGGTCCGGGCAGGCGACCCGGGGAGCGGCTGGAAGCGCCGTCGGAAGGGGACACGCGCGCGTCCCCTTCTCGTTATGCAGATGGCGCTGGCAGGGGATGGCGGCTGGCGTCGCCATCGCATCCCCTGCCAAGATGGGACCTGCCCCATCTGTATACTGATAAGCACATTACTTTATTATCGAATTACAGCTCTTCTGTATAAGCTGTGCTCTTGGGAAGGAGCAGGAGGAGGTCAGTCTGTCAGAACTGCTGGGAAATCTTGAACACTGGAACAAGCATCCCTGCAGGTTTGCAGTAGGGGTCTAAGAAATTATCTCTCTTTTTGCTGGGGGCACTCTTGCATTTGTGTGTGTTCTTTTTTATATCCAGTGCGATCCTGCCGCCTGGGAAGGTCCCGGGTGGCTTGTGGGGGATCGGATGGCCATACACCCCTGAGGTACACACCTTTAAATGCCACCTTCACAATCAGGGCCGGCGGCCCTGTGGTGCAGGGAGGTGCCGGACTGAAGAGGCGCTCAAGCCTCTCCCTGCACTACCAATCTGCTTCTACAGGGACATGGTGCCTCCTGTACTGCAGCTGTCATACAGACAGTGGTGCCGGAAGCACGAAACAATGCAGAGCTGACTACCGCATCTGCTATCGCATAGTCGGGTCTTCCCCACCATGAGTGTCCGAGTTACCAGTATTTTCAGCAATAGCCTGGACACCGCTGGGGCAGCTGCAATGTTGCTGTGCTTTGCGCTGCCTGCGTGCCTGTGTGACATGCGCGGGACATGCCTTGAGCTGCAGCTAAGGCATGGACCAGCCCTGCTTTCTCTTCACTGCCTGGAGTAGGTGTACCGGGCTGGCTGGGAAAGGGGGAGGGGGAGGTTGTCTGGTAATAAACACTTGCTGAGAGCTTTCACCCTAGACCACCAGGGAAAGTAGAATTATAATAGATAAACTGCTTATTTTAAAAGCAATTAAATATGCTTATCTAAAACCACACAAATTATATGTAAGACATCATTATATATATATATATCTATATATACATATATATATATATTGCCTGACCCTAACCTCCTTGCCCCAGTACTGCCAAAACTGCTATCTACCTTTACCATATAAGCATTTAATCCCTAGTAAGGAGCATGTAACCCCTGTATTTGAGCAAGAAACCCCTGGCAACGAGCATGTAACTCCTGGCAATGAGCATGTAGGTAAGCGCCACTTATGTGGCAGAATATATAACCAGCATTACGTTGTGTGGTATAATATGTATTAGGCATTATGGCGTGTGTTATAATATGTGACAGGCATTATGGTTGTGGCATAATGTGTACTAGGCATTACAGTGGGTTATAACATGTAATAGGAATGATGGTGCGTGACAATGTGTTATGGGCACTACGGTGTGTGGCAATCATGTGTAATAGGATTTACGGTGTAAAATTTGCCCCGCACTATCACTGGTTTTGTTGTTTGTGTGTGTGTGTGGGGGGGGGGGGGGGGTACCAATTCATGGCACCAAAATACATATCTACATATGGTATTGCTGCTACTAAGCCCATTATGTGTTATTTCATCGTGCGCCTTCAGCAGGCATTGAGGGCGCACATTTTTAGTTTGCAAGGGGCACCGAACACCCTGTTCACAATTTCACTTGAGATACTGAAACATGATTATTGGTGGCAGTGTGGGGTTGGGCAGGGGCAGTAGATTGAAATTTTGCCTAGGGCATTAAGAAGACTGTGGTTATGGCTGCTGTACATATCACATTACTATGGAATATACCACTCCACATGTTAGCACTGGGCTGTTCACTGATTCAGGGCATCTGCTAGTGTGTACCATCACTCTGCAATATCACTGCTAGTTGTGTACACATATTGCAACATTAATATCATGTTTGTCCACTATTCATGCTGAATTCTTCTGAAACTTATCATGTGTTATACTGAATTCTTATTGTATGCTATGCCGTTTTTTCTGTTACTTTGTTTTGCACAGTCATGTCCTTGCTATTATTATTGCCATGTAATTTGTCAGTTATTTGTATCCATTTATTTATTTTTCTGCATCTGGTTATGAAAAGGCAGCAGGACAAATTAAATATGACTTTCATACCATAAGAAAAGTGTATTTGTCCAATTCCCGATAAAACTAAAATAAATAAATAAAACAAATATTATACAGAATTATAGCCAATATTTTTGTTCCTTTTATACATACTGTATGCACTTATTTATAATGTTACCTAGCACGGCTTTTGAAATGCTGCAATACGTTTTTATTCTAGGCTGCTTTCTTTGTATAACTGCTTCAATTGTTATCTAATTTTAGATTGCCACCTATTACATCAGGTAATAGTTACTTTCATTGTGGATCAAACCCTTTAATCATTTTATTGAGTCTTTAACAAGCAGACTGGTACCCTGTTTAATGGAGATATTTTGTTCACACATTTTTAGTAAACGTGTGTGTCTGATTTAGGTTATATAATTACAGCTGTGGCTCACAAAATCGCTGTCCTGTTCTTTGGGCTGAAGTAAGACTATTGTCAAGACAGTAATTTGGCTCTGATCTGCCTCGGTGGTGTATTTAGAATGGGTGCAATGTGTGCGGTTCTGTTCCACAGGTGCCCATGCTGCACACACTGCACCAATTTTTTAATACTTACCCTCCGGAGTCATGCGATGAAGGCAGCAGCACTGCCAAAATCTCCAGAAAATGGCCGCATGCGCAATTGAGTCTGAACGCTCTAGTGCTCAGCCTTTATTGTGCTGGGCAGCAGGACACTGCTCACGACAGAGAACAAGGAGCCTGGATGGAGGACGTTGCTCCTCTCTTAAAGTGCTGCTGATCTGCCTCCCCCTCCTGCATGAACATATGAGTATCAGGTCCAGCATCTGATACCCATCTACATCTATTATAGGTACCTAAAGACTTGTGTAAAGATATGTGCTGATGGTAACAACCCACTAGCCCCTTACAAAAAGAACAGCACCAATTCTGAGGCCTGGACAAGTCAAAAATGAAGCAGGTTTATTTACAGTTAACATGGCATTTCCCTTCAATCCTTGTAACAACCACCAAGCTATGCCAGGTGGCTGGTCACACAATGACAAGGACAGTTTCAGACTGAGGCATTGTTTGTGGGTGTGGCCAATCATCAGAGGGGATGTGGCCAACAGGCACTGGTGCTGAGCATTATCCTTTGGTGCAACTGCAAACTTGTGTTGTATTTTTTATGTCACTGCCCACATTACAGCTGAAGCCCCAAAGTTTTATAGGGCCAAAATGGTGTTTCTTGGGGTGCCGGATAGGGTCCAGACAGTTAGGATCCTGACAGACATTTACCCGTCGTCGGGATCCCGACTGTCAAAACACCTACAGCCGGGTTCTGGACGGCCACCCGCTATTTTCCCTCGTGGGGGTCCATGACCCCCATAGAGGGAGAATAGAATAGGTGGCGAGCGCAGCGAACCACCGTGCCCGCAGCATGGTGAGCGCAGCGAGCCCGCAAGGGGCTTTGTTGCGCTCACCATGCTGTCTGAGTCTGGCCAGTCGGGGTCCTGAAGTCGGGCTAATGACTGTTGGGATCCCGACTGTCGGACCCCTATACCACAGCCGTTTCTTGTCACTTGTTGAGAGGCAGAATTAACCCTTTTTTAGTACAGAGTGCATGCTGGTGCCCCAAAAGATTTATGTGAAGTTTGTCACTGTCATTTGTGAAAAAACAGAAAAAATATTTTTTATACAACTGCACTGGCTGAGTGAGTCGTCCAACGTGAAAACATTTTTTAATTTTTGGTACTTGTTTTCTACAACGGTGCCCACGATTCTCATCGTATGTCCTGGAATATTGCGGCATGCGATTTCGATGCAATTCGATTTTTAATTGTATAAGCACCCATGCCATGAGATGTGATGGGTGCTTACAATGAGATGTAACCCCCAGTATCTACGCCATCCCAAAGCGTGGCGAGCGCAGTGGTACGTGTCCTCCGACTTTTTCATACCCCCACTATCCATGTTGGCGTGGAGTTGAATTTAGATAGTGTGGCGAGCGATGTGAGCCACCAAGCCCAAATCGTGGCGAGCGTATGAGGAATACGAGCCCCAAAGCGTGGTGAGCGCAGCGAGCCCCGCGAGGGGCCACGGATTACTTTACATGTATTCCGCATCCCCTCGTGGGGCTGCGCTCGCCACACTATCTAAAATCAACTCCATGCCGACGTGGATAGTGGGGGTATGAAAAGGTCGGAGGACACGCACCGCGGCTGCTCACCACGCTTCGGGATGGTGTGGATACTAGGGGTTACATCTCATAAAAATCGCATTGCATCCCATTTGCTGGCATGCGATGCTATGTGATATTTAATTGTACAAGCATCGCATCGCACACCACTAAATAAGGCACACGATGCCATGCGATGGGCGCCGTGCTAGGAAACAAGTACCAAATTTTTTTCAACTTACTGTATGTGTGCTGTAGGTGCCTTACCACCTGCGTTCACATAAATATAAGCACTGTCAATCCACAGTGTTAACATAAAGATATGCACTATAACTCCGCAGTGTCAGTTGTCCTTTGCAAAAAAGTTAAAAACAATTGATGTTTTTGTGCAAACTGTGGGCCTGATTCAGCTCGTTCGCTGCTTAGCTAGCCCCGGTTGATAACCGCCCCCCAAAGTATCCCCTTTTACCAAGTGAGGGGATATACATGAACACATCCGCTCACATGCGGGCGAATGGGAGAGAAATCATTTGATGGTCGCAGAATGTCTGAACTGACTTTTATTTGTAGTGTCTGCTGAAGAGGGGGCGAGTGCTGACGTTATGTGATGTCAGCTGCCCGCCCCCGAAAGGCATTACCCAGCATTTTCATGTGCACGCCCATAAAACACTGGGCATTCTCCTGATTCCGCCCCCTGCACACCCCCCTCCCCTACCTGTGCAAACGACTTGGCGAATATGATACTGGCAGAATGCATTTGCATATAGGGGCTGCACATGTGCATATACACTCATGCACATGTGCAGACCCTCCACCATCCAATCAGTATTGAACCACCCCCTGTGTGTGCTGTAGGTGTCATAGTCCACTGCTTTCACATAAATATAAGAACTATAACACACTGTGTTCACATAAATATTAGCACTGTGACTTTTTAGGATGTACCCAACTGTTTTCACATAAATATAAGCACTGTGACTCCACAGGACATGCCCCCTGCATTCACATAAATATATAGGAACTGTGAATCCACAGGACATGCCCCCTGCATTCACATAAATATAAGCACTGTGACTCCACAGGCCATACCCACTGCATTCACATAAATATATAGGAACTGTGAATCCACAGGACATGCCCCCTGCATTCACATAAATATAAGCACTGTGACTCCACAGGCCATACCCACTGCATTCACATAAATATATAGGAACTGTGACTCCACAGGACATGCCCCCTGCATTCACATAAATATAAGCACTGTGACTCCACAGGACATGTCCACTGCATTCACATAAATATAAGCACTGTGAATCCACAGGACATGCCCCCTGCATTCACATAAATATATAGGAACTGTGAATCCACAGGACATGCCCCCTGCATTCACATAAATATAAGCACTGTGACTCCACAGGCCATACCCACTGCATTCACATAAATATATAGGAACTGTGACTCCACAGGCCATACCCACTGCATTCACATAAATATATAACAACTTTGACTCCAAAAGTCAGTTCAGATCGAAGCTCAGTTCATTCACATAAATATTTTTTATTTATATGGTGCCACACTGGATCCTCTGTGTCTTATTACAGAGAACAAAAACAAAAAAGCAAAACAGTGACTTACAGTTGAATACATTAGAGGACAATTACAGAGTATAGTCTGTATCAGCAGACAACACTGAAATAAGTATTGGCATGGAAAAAAAATGCATTATTTGGTGCCATCAAAGATGGTGTAAGTACTGTAAGAGAAGAACAAGCACATCATGGAAGATAGCCTTATGAGAGCTTACATTGTAAAGAAGAGGGGGCAGACAGACCAAATTACCATGGACCAGAGGGTTAAGGTGAGATGTAGATGAGTTTGATGAAGAAGTGGGTCTTGAGAGCCCTTCTGAAGTTTTGTAGTGAGGTGAAGAGTCTGAGGGAAAGAGGTAGAGATTTCCAGTAAAAGGAGCAGCACCTAAAAAGTCTTGGAGGTAGGAGTGAGAGGAAGTAATCAGTGGGCAGGAGAGGCAACATTGTCATCATTTGGTTGATGAGTATAGATTGGAGTGGAGACATACATTTGTCAGGAATGCCACATAAGACCTGGTCGTAAGACAAAAAAGCCACCTCTTGGGTGTGGGATTATTTTTACCCAAATACTGACAATCTTTGTGAAGGTATCTGCTCAGATTAAGAGCCCAAAGCAATCAGGCCCTTAACCATCTAGGCACCTGCTCCATGTTACGTCATCTGTGGTGAGTTCTTGACATTTAGTTTACAAAATTATAATAATTTGATGTACTTCTTAATATCATCCCCTTCATTAGTGATTAGAGGTAGTCCTACCAAAAAAAATGGTTTCTGGGGGCCCAAACAAACCATGCACTTCAGTCACAAACATGATCATTCCTGTTGCTGAATGGCTTGGTTGTATAAAACACAAGAAAGGTAAATACATTGGTGCTGGTGCCACAATCATAACCACTTTTTAGGATTAACCCCTGTTCTAGGGATAGAACAGGGAACTATAGCAGATAAGGTACCTGGAGCAGTTGCTGGCTGAAAAGGATAACAAAAATGACATAAACTAAACTGAATATGGGACATAGGACATAGGACAGACAAGAGTAACTGAGAACAACCAGGAGCATAGAGGTGAGAATGGGCCACAATCCCAACCCTGACTATGTTAATCCCTTATAGGCACCTGCAGAGCTAAGACTTCACCTATAACAGCCATGTTCGAAAGGGATAAATTAGTTTCACTCCAACCCTGATGCCACCAGAACTTTGCAAGGAAACAAGGTGCTCATCGCCTCCGGAGCAGACAAGAGGAACGCTAACTAAAACCCGTAACAATGGGACACAAAGCAAAATGTGACCTCCACGGGGGGGGGGGGGGGGGGGAGAGGATTCTCCAGCTGTCCAACATACACGTGACCGACTAGTGACCCCTGAATGGATCACTTAGGAGGATAGTGGAGTAGGGTGCAACGACACAGCATCCTTACAGACTACCATAAATGCAACAGTGCATGAAGGTGTTATACAATACACAGTACCATGGAAACTTGACCCATGTGTGCAATAGTACAGGAAGATGATACAACTCTGAACCGGCTACTTCAGCAGTACTAATAATTGTTTGTAGGTGCAAAAGAGCAAAAGAAGACCATATAAATCCACACAGAGTAATCCTGCAAACTGAAATAACCAGAAAGGGCTGATGCCTAGATGACAAAAGACACTTATCTCAATACTGGTGTGGGTCAGGTTACCCAGAAGCCGGTACCAGGAGACAGGACAGTAACTGGACCCTTCAGCAGACAGGATAAGGTGGTGAACTGCAGGGACACGGATCTCAGGCTGCACAGGACGCTGACAGGGCAAACGGAATAGGACAGACTGCACTAGCACAGGAGCCTGACTGCAGACACACAGCTAGAAACTCAGGCTGGAGACAGAACTCAAAGGACTTTACAGGGACAAGCAGATGCCCCCTTCACTGAGGACCAAACAGGAACAGGAAATATCACCAGCTGGGAACAGCTGGTCAGAAACCCTAATAAAGGGTAACCAGCTAATGAGGGATTCAGTGCAGGTGTGCTTGCTGCAGAGAAATCCCAGTTTAGGTTGAATAGCAACAGCTTAATAACAAAATTAGCAGCAGCACACCTGACACCACTTACAGTATATGTAAAATGGTATAATAATCAGCGTTATTATTTTTCCGTCAATGAGTTAGTCCTCAAATGTAAAGAATAGATGTCATCACCATAAATGAAGATGTTGCATACAGTCACAAGTCTTGTTTTTCACCATAAATGAAGTGATGTTCATATATATATAGATATATATATATCTATATATATATATATCTATATATATATCTGATCTGACAAAGATCCTGGCACTCCCTTACCCTTAAATTATGACCAGCTTATATTATGGGATAGAACAGAGAGATATCTAGTGCAGACTAGAGGCCTTTTGGATAAAAGTGTAATAACCACTTGAGTGGTATGCCCATAATATTTCCGAGCATACCACTAAGATGAAGGTGTGCGCCAGTGGTACCTGCAGCTGTGCACCACTGGTGCATCACATGTCCGGGCACCCCTCCCCAGTGGCCGCTCTGCTCTACCCTCCCCTCCCATCACTCCCCCTCACCTCTCAGCTCCGGCGATTGTATGCCGGAGCTCCCCTGCCGCCATTAGTTCTAGTAATAAGAACACAGGCTCAGGTATGTTCGGCGCAGCTCAGGGGGACTCGGGATTTCGGGTGCCCGAGTCCTCCCGCGCCGCCCCGAACATCCCAGAGAATGACACCTATTATGATCGGCGGCTGGGGCAACGGCAGGGCACAGGAGCTCCGGCGTACGATCGCGGGAGCAGAGATGAGGGGGAGCGACAGGAGGGGGGAGAGACAGGGTGGCACACAGCTCTGTGGTGGGTTTTGCTGGGGTAGGACAAACCTGCCCTGGTTGGTTTGTCCTGCCCCAGCAAAACCCACCTCTCAAGGGGTTAATGAAACAAAATTGCACTCTAATATACATATAAATAAATTGCATATCAATTGTCCCGTGAAGGCAATCATAGCTCACATGTTTCTCACTGATCCACACCAGATGGAATATGGATGGAGCACAGTGTCCAGATCCAAAGTGCTGTCCAGGGTGGATGGTAGCCAGTGATGTGGATGGATGCCGACAGTCAAAGTCCTCGTTGTTAGCCACACCAATGCTTAACATGTTTCAGACGCCAGTCTTTCATCAGAAGTGTGTGTGGGGCTTGGTTGGTTAATCTATATATATCTTTATATTTTTTTTAAATTATGATTATGCAGCAACTCAGGAGACAAAATGCAATAACAAAACACTAGAATCATTGACTAATTCCGTGGTTCCAAGCTTTTTGGAATTGGGTATCAGATTTATTTTCATGGCTCCCCTAGGCCCAAAGTTTCTTATTGAGAAATGTAGAAAAATGTTTAAATTAAGTAAATTGTGTTTATATGTTATCCAGAGGGTCAGTTATTTGACGAGGGACAGAATTAACTTCTGTTTGTTTACATATTTTGTGAAGGGAAGCCACAAGCACTAATTTTGCCTTTTATACTGAACAATTTGTATTTGAATTATTCCTGGACCACCAACCTGATGCACCCCTGCAAGTTTTACAAGGCACCCCAGGGTGCCACAGTACACAGTTTGGGAACCACTGGACAAACTTATTGATTTAGTAATTAAAATGAACATGTGTGAGGCTTCGATCTAGAGCTTATACCATGTTTAACAACAACTGAGGAGAGAAAAAGCCATACAAGAGGAATATTTGATACCATCATGGGTTCATTTTTTTTGGAATCAAATAAACTAAATTAAATTAATTTAACTTGCAAGTCAATTCTTCTTACCTTCTCATCTAGTTCTTGATTAATGAAAACTTTCATTTTTGGTTACTTTCTATGGGGTCCTTGCATGCTAGGAAATAGTTAAATATTTTTTTCTTCTTCTAGAGAAGAGTGAATTTAAACTTATTTCGTTTTTGTTGATAGTCTCCATCATATTGTTTATTGAAAAATAAATCAGTTTTGAAAGATGGAGAAAAAGAATCCACATTAGAAACAGGCTCTGGGTAATGAAAGGAAACAAGTCTGAACATTTTCTGCCGCAAATGGCTTGATGAAATTGTGTCCTAAAATCATTACATAGAACAAAGCTCTACCAGTTTGTACTGTGGCTTTTCTTTACAGAAAATGAAGAATGCAGAATGGATGCTACTGAAACTCTGCCCGTGGCATATCATTAATCTGACCTTTATACAGAGTAGAGTCTTGGCCATTTATTCAAACCTAAACAAAAAGATTATAGAAATCATATGAAGAGTCCTAAAAATGTGTCACTCAATGGTTTCAGGGCCGGCGCCACCACTAGGCAGAGCTAGGCATTTGCCTAGGGCGCCGGCCACTGGAGGGCGGTAATGAACCGCCTAGGAGAGGTACCATAGAGGTACCATAGAAAGCTGGGAGCAGGACAGGTAAGACAGTGGGCTTCCCTCTCCCTCCCCCCATCCCACCCGTGAATCAACGCTATCCCCCCCCCCCCCCCCCTGGACACGGAGGCTGCCGGCACCCATCGCAGTATAGCCCGCACATCCCCCAGAGCACAGGCGCCCGTTGCAGTATCGCCTGCAATCCCCCCCCCCCCCCGAAGTGCCGGCTGCAGTATCGCCCGGACCTGGGCGGCGGGCGGAGGATTTGCCCGGGGCGGGGGGGAGGCTTGCACCGGCCCTGAATGGTTTAGATTAACACTTTTAATCAACTATAGATATGTCTAGAGTCCGTGAGTCTCCGAAACACTGCCATCTGCTGGCAGAGAGTGAAACTACATCTCTTTCTCACACATGCACAAACACATAAGGTAGCAGACTAGCTTTTGAAGTTTTGCTTTGAGCAGGCTTACTAGTTGTAGATACAGATGGGTCAGGTCCCATCTTGGCAGGGGATGGCGGTGGCGACGCCAGCCGCCATCCCCCGCCAGCGCCATATCCATAGTGAGAAGGGGACGCGTGCGCACGAGAGGCGCGCGCGTCCCCTTCTGACGGCGCTTCCAGCCGCTCCCCAGGGTCACCGCCGGCTTGTCGGCGGTGACCCGGGGTCCCCGCCGCCTGCCCGCACCCCCCCTAACTGTCCGTCTCCCTGAGGCGGAGACAGACAGGGTTCCCGTCGCCCCGCCGTCGGAGATTGAGATGCGCGTCTCAGTCAGATGGCAGGCCAGGCTGCTGGCGGATCACCAGCGGTGACGTTCTGGCGATTCGCCAGCAAGGAAGAGGCCTGCCCCATCTGTAACTGGCAAACACTATATAAATACTACAGTAAGTATTATAAAAGTTAATGTTCATATATTGTATGCTCTTACGTTTTCTTTACAGTTTTCTGTCTGCAGTATGGGGGCAGCCATTTTCTAAGAGCCGGCGCCGGGAGAGATGGGACCCTGACCGCAGATGCGGCCGGGCAGGTACGCCGAGGGGAGGGAGGGTGGCGAGGGGAGGGAGGGCGCCGAGAGAAGGGGGGCGCAGAAAAATCTGCGGCGAGGTGGTGAGAATGAGGTAGTTACGCCTCTGTTCAAGAGGTACTGTTAAGTGTGACCAGGCAGGTATTTATACCTATGTAGGGGAATAATTAATTGAGACATAATTTCCTGTCACATGATCAGTAATTTTTATGCAGATTGTATTATATTTTTGTATACTTTTAAGGACCCGGGATCAGTAGTGACTGTATATGTTTGTGATAAAAACGAGTAGTATAAATCATACATATCAAAGTTTTTTATAATACACGGAATATGTGGAACTTCCACCACACTTCCAGCGTCCAGATAGAGTTAGTGCGCATGAGCGGCTGCTGACGTCCAGTCTATGACAGTGCGTATGTGCGGCTTGTCGGCGTTGAATTTCAGACTCTTCCACCTCCCTTTTAGTTGATGCGACAGCGACTCCTACTGTGCATGCGCTAGAGGCAAAAGTGTTCATGATTAGTGGAATGCTGTTTATTGAGGACGGATGATTCTTTAAGGCCCGCTGTTCTGAATGCATCGGTGGCCATTATGCCATGGTCCATTCTCATGTGAATATTCAATATACATAGAAAAAATAGAAACAAGTGTCAGTTCTCATATATTAATATATTTTCCTTAGCAGCAAACAACAGAAATATATTATTATAAAGTGCGAGTGCAGTATATTACTAAGTAAAAGTTAGAGTGAAGGGCATGTGAGATATATAAATAAAATGTATATATGTGATTATACTATTAGTGAGAATGTATATATAATTTGTATTAATACAATTTAATACAACTTATGTATATTCTCACTAATAGTAAAATCAACTATATCAATTATATTTATATAAATCACATGCCCTTCACTCTCACTTTAGTTTAGTTACTTATCCAATGCATGCAGAGAGTCAGTGGTGTTGGTTTATTTAAAGATAGCCAGGTACAACCATACTTATTGCTATAAGTACTCTGATGATAGAGCATAACTTGAACGGAGAAAGGTTTTGTGCAACTCACCACATAGGCCAGGACAGGCCAACCTGTGGCTCTCCAGATTTTGTGAAACTACAAATCCCAGCATGCCTTGCCACAGTTTTAACACTCCCTTATAGCAAAACTGTGGCAAGGCATGATGGGATTTGTAGTTTGACAACATCTGGAGAGCCACAGGTTGGCCAGGCCTGACATAGGCAAACACAGGGGGAGGGGGGGGGGCCTAGAAACCACTCTTCTCCACAGCCTGGCCAGGGGCCACTCTATGCAGTATAAAGGGTGGAGTGGAGCTGCTGCATATGCCCAGTGGCAGAATATTTTCCTACCAAACCAAGTGCTCAATCATCACACCAGAGAAAATCTGCTTAGTGAATAACTGTGATCATTGGGCCTGCATATGTCTGAAGTACTGTATCACATATTCTGCCCTTTGGGCCTTGTTCTAGTTCACTCTTTCTGACAAAATCCTTCTTAGATGGACAAAACCATGTGCCCTGTAGTTGGGGCAGATGTTACTTGTGCAGAGAGAATTAGATTTCGGTGGGGTTTTACTTCAAAGTGAGATCTATATTGCATTGTAAAAATAAAGCAGCCAGTATTTACTCTGCACAGAAACAAAATAACACCCAAATAGAATAAGGCCCTTTGTTTGGGGCACACCATAGCTTATTACAGCGATGGCTAACCTTGACACTCCAGCTGTTGTTGAAGTACACATACCAGCATGCCCTGCTACAGTTTTACTATTTGGCCATGCTGAACCAGATGCAGGGCATGCTGGGATGTGTAGTTCAACAACAGCTGGATTGTCAAGGTTAGCCATCACTGGCTTATTACATGATAATTATGCATTCTTGATGGGCTGGTGACGGTTGTTCTAAAAGCAAACATTTAAGCCCCGTACACACAGGGGAGATATATTGCTCAGCAATATATTGCTAGCAATATATTGCTCTGTGTCTCCTGTTCATCAGCGACCACAGATGGTCGCTGATGAAAAAGAAACTGCCGGGGGGAGCCAGGCAGTGGAAATCAGCTGGTCGCAGGAGCATGTTCCTGCGACCAGCGATCACTACAGGGGTAAAAAAGTGAGCGCACACCCGGCAATATATCGCCGGTGCACACTCCCATCGCGGGCAATATGGTCGCTCAGCGACCATATTGCCCGCGATATTACACAAAATCGCCCCCGTGTGTATGCACCTTAAGAAACCTGCCTCCTGTGTTTGTGCCTGACCCAGCGCTGGTGCAGAGTTGCTGGAGCTTTATGGATTGCAGGTCTCTGTGGAATTAAGTGAAATATAGGTTATCAGTCTCAATATGATAAAGTGACTGTATAAGTTGTTGTTTTTTGAATACTACCAACCTGACATAAAGTGGAGCAAATAAGTCCTGCGTACCTATGTATGTATTATTATATTAACTTTACAAGAACAAGACTTTGTAAACCAATTCCTGCCACACAGAACTGCCAATTCTACATAATGTAAAGGGACAGAAATACTGTAATACTGGTAAGATTTAACAAAGTACAATTGCAGTATCAATTGTCCTGTAAATGACCAAGTATTGCTAAGATACATATAAAATGTGTGTACTTTCAAATTACTGGGAACTATAAAGTACAAGTCAATAGAGAAGCAGGAAATGTCTATTAAACTGTTGTATCAAGAGCACCTGTCTGCAGCACCTGGACACTGTATCGGAAACAATGAGCTCACTGTACTGTTTGAGATAAATTATGGGGTTGAACAGGTAATGGGTTTTGATTTTTTTTTTAACATATACAGAGACGAATCCCTTAACACAAACGGTGAATGCGGTTTTATCCAGTAATCGTTGAATGTGGATGTTAACAGCTGTGTAAACAAAGTTATTTTCAAAAATGATCACAGACTAAACAAAGACATTGTCGCCTTTCCTAGTAAATAACTCTTAGTACTTCTCTTTTCTTTATTCATAAAATACACCAATGCCATTTACAGCAGGTCAAAACTTGTGACATTAGAAAACCAAATTCCCTAACACAATATAATAACGCACTAAAAATCCTAACATGAAATTCTATTTTTTAAATATTATTACTTTTTTACTGAGTTATATTAAGCTATGAAAGTCAGGATATTTCCAGTGGGATCCCAATGCCCATATCCCCCGCCTCCCCCAGGTTAGACTTAACTCTCACCATACTGCTCAACCCAAAAATCTCCTGGAAGGGTTGGTCCTCTGACCACCAGGATCCTGTTTTTGGTCTTCTGAGTGATCCACTGGGATCCAAACTGCCGGTAGTTTGACTACATCCCTGCTCTCCTGTGCAAACATCTACACAGATACTGTAAAGCATATGTCTTCAACATGTGGCCCTCCAGATGTTGTAGAACTACATGTCCCAGCATGCCCTGACAGTTTTGCCATGCTCTCATAGGAAAAAATGTGGCAATGCATGTTGGAACATGTAGTTTCACAACATCTGTAGGGCCACAGGTTGAAGACCCATGCTGTAAGCATATGGAGTATTAAAAGCACCTAAAAAGTGTGATTAGACATATAGAAAATTGCTGGTGCGGTAGGTCAGGTTGGAGCCTTCTAATTCTGCCCGCCGGGCCTGTGAATGCCTGCCCCTGCCACCGTGCGAACATCCCCATTGTTTTGCGAATGTCTGTTTTGCATAAACATCCATTCCCAGGGTAGCGTGCAGGGCCAAGATCATTTGATGGTCGCCGACCAGTGAATGATTTCTACCCTGCTCATAAATGTAAGTCAGTCTGGGCTGACTTAAACTTGCGGCATCCGGGACCGAGAACTGGGTGGGCAGTTGACGTCATGTGACCCGCATGCGTTCGCATGGAGACACCAGCTTTTTCCTAGGTGCACTCAGTATTTTTGTGGGTATGCCCAGGATTGCCTGCATCTAACCCTCCTGCATCCAAAACTCCGGCGTATACGTTAGTATGACAGGAAAGGCTGTGCCTCACCTGCCTCACCCCACCACACGCCACTGCTTTTGAGTCCCTACTTTCCATGCCCCTTTTAATACATGCTAGAATTTTGTTGGCCTTTTTTGTTGCTATATTACATTGAGCACTACACCCCAGTTTGTTGTCTATTTGGACTCCTAGATCCTTTTTGAGTACTGAATTACCCAGTGCCTCCCCGCTTAGGTTATAATTAGCACACTGGTTGTGTCTCCCAAGGTGCATGACCTTGCATTTGTCCACATTGAACCTCATCTTCCACTTTTTTGCCCACTCATCTAGATTGTCAAGATCATTTTGAAGCGTGGTGACATCTTCTGATGATTTAATAACTCTGCTCAGTTTTGTATCGTCCGCAAAGATGGATACATTGCTGAGTTATCCCATCCCAATGTCGTTAATAAAAATTTTAAATAAAATGGGCCCTAGAACTGAACCCTGAGGCACTCCACTTAGTACTGGTATCATATTTGCTTAGAAATATACATCAAAGGCAACAAGATCAACACACAAACTCACATCAAGAATGTAAATGGCAACAACATGTTGGCCCACAACAGTAACCATCACCATCAATGGAAAAACAATATTCCAGGTGGTCAATTTCGACGCCTAAGACGAAACTGCACTGAAGACCAGATATTTGAAATACAGAGCAAAGAAATAGAAACAAAATTCATATAGAAAGGATATAAAGAAAACTTCCTAAAAAAACAAATCGACAAAACAAAAACATTAGACAGAAAAGAACTCATCACATACAAAACAAAAATAGAAAAAGAAATGCCAGTGACCTTCATCACGAAATACAGCAGCAACTACAAGAACCTGGAGAATGTACTAAACCAACACTGGCATATCCTGATGCTTGATGAACAACTAAGCCAGATACTGCCGGCAAAACCGAAAATTGTGTACCGTAAAGCAAAGAACTTGAAACAAACATTAACGAACAGCTATCTTCCAGTTGAAGAGAAAGAGAAGAAAAAAACAACAAAAGGCTTCTTTCACTGCATGCAATGCAAGGGATGCAAGAACCAAAAAACAAATACCAAACCAATAAAAAACTTCATGTCAAACCAGAATAAAACAAGATTTCAAATAAAAAGTAACTTTTCTTGTGAAACAGAAGTAGCTATATATCTCCTGGAGTGCCCATGTGGGCTCCAGTACGTCGGCCAAACAAAAAGGAAACTGAAACCGAATTGCGGAACACCTCTATAATATAAAAAAGGGATTAAAAACACACAGCATGTCAGCACACTTCGCAGAAAGACACAACAAAGACCCAAAAGGCCTCATCTTCATGGGAATACAAAATGTCAAACCACACTGGAGAGGAGAAGACCTAGTCACATCTTTAAAAAAAAAAATCAGAAACAAAATGGATGTTCTTATTGGACACCCTAGAGCCAAAAGGACTCAATATAGACATTGAACTAAAAGTCTTCCTGTAAACAAAAAAACACTCAGCCACCCTTCCTCATTCCCTATCCA
Organism: Crinia signifera; assembly: GCF_055691185.1. Lineage (NCBI taxonomy): Eukaryota > Metazoa > Chordata > Amphibia > Anura > Myobatrachidae > Crinia > Crinia signifera. The sequence continues at coordinate 137,975,545 of NC_139220.1, forward strand.
CCTTCCTCAGCAATCCTTTGCCACTCTGAGCAAAAAAACTCTACCTTCTCTCTTTCCGTTTTTTGTTTTTATTTTTATTATTTATTTTTTATTTTTATTGTTATTTATTTTTATTGATTTTTATTTTTATTTATTTGTATTTGTTTGTCCAAGTCTTTATTTTTATTTATTTTTATTTTTATTTATTTACTATTATTTTTGTTTATTATTTTTTTATGCGCAAAAGTGGGAGTAACAAAAATACCCCATTTCCAAAGGATTATACTAACCATGAGGTTACAGCCACAACGGAAGTCACCTGTCAGTGACAACTTCCGTTTTTATCAATAAAGTCCCTATAAATAAATAAAAAATTGTTTTTAAACAGACCATCCTTGAAAAAGCATCCTGTTGGATGTGAAACGCGTTGGTTTGGAAGAGGAGCAGGACAGCCATCAAGGGGTGCCCCACTGTTCACCCCCAGCTACATGCCGCAAGTTCCGTACGAAGACGGAGAAAGTGACGTCACCGCAAGCCGCCCGCCGCACACGGAAGACACAGACCGGCGATAAGCCGCTGCCTTCCCCTGTAATCAGGTTAGATGCTAGGGCGAGACTAGCACAGTGAGCTAAATATACTGGACTGCTGCCTCCTACAAAATAACCACTTAAAAGAGTGTAAACTTAAGCGCACAATTTAACTTTATTTTTATTTTTAATTTTATTTTTATTTCTATTTATTTTTTATATTTATTTTTATTTCATTATTTTAAGTTACTTTTTACTTTTTACCTTCTGTTCTCATTACCACTCAAACTTTATTTCTTCATAAATCTCATTCCAATTCTCAGTCTATTAACTCCTTCCCTTACCCTCTCCCCTCCCCCTCCCTTCAAGCGCCCAGTAATTTTTTGCCTTGCAGCAAATACCTCCACAGTAACTACCCATCATTACAGGGCTGCTCAAAGAACTAGCGCAATATCGTTTTTGGGAATTCTTCCCAAAATCCTCCACATATTTAATACGGCACTGTTCACAACCACTCTTTGTTATTTATTCATGTATACAAGAACAGTGGTGCAACTACAAATTAACAATTGTGGCAAGTATAATCTTAGGTATTGCTATCTTCAGCTGGAACTTGTCTTTACCATTCTACTAATAATCCCTCTTTTATACGGTATATCTTCTATTTCCATGTAATCACATATTTGTACATCATGATCAAAAGAATTGATAATTATTAAATATTCTATAAAATATTTAATAAAAACACATTTTAAGTTGCAGCAAATTGCTTAAAATATTTAGAAACAAAGAAAATCAGTTTTCTAATTAATGCAAGAAGTACTGGTCACAGTAATGTAATTAAACAGGTACACTGAAATTTTTATGCCCCTGATGAGGATAGAAAAACTCCCTTCTATACAGACAGCTGCTGAAATACTCAATTTTCCATCTCATAAAACCAACCTCAGTCCTATGCTGCAGAATACACTGCAGTACAAATTTGTTTTCAAAATGGGCAAAACCATGGCCCTTATTCTGAGCGGTGCGGCCGCATCCGAATATGCGGCCAGGACCGTGCGTGCGAAACCCCGCCTTCCATACGGATCGCCAACTCCGTCCGTACGCGGTAAGAAGCTGTCCGAACGGACCGCACGTGTATTTTTCACGGAATACGCCTCCTCCATCTCAGGGAACCTCCCCCATCATTCGATGGTCGCAGACCATCGAATGCAGGATCGAATGGTCCACCAGCTCCCGCAACCTCAGACGACACAGGCATTTTTCCGTGCAAAAGCAGAGATCTGGGCGGGCAGCTGACATCCGGCGATGTCATATGTCCGCCCCCTACACGTGCGTGACGGCCACATTACCATACGTACGCCCAGCGTTTGCATGGGAACGCCCATGAAACGCGGGGCGTATGCATATGGTAATGAGCCCAAATAGCCCTTCACGCCCCTCTCCACCCCCTGTTCGGAGTGTTCACATTTCATGCGGGATTTGGCCGTACGCCCCGCTCGCACATGCGCAGAGACGCCTCTGCACATGCGCAGACACAAAACATCGGCGGTACGAACGCACGCGGATATTACCGCACCAACCAGAATAAGGGCCCATGTGCACTGCAGGTGGGGCAGGTTTAACATGTTCAGAGAGTTAAATTTGGGTGCGGTGTGTTGAAACTGAAATCTAAATTGCAGTGTAAAAATAATGCAGCCAGTATTTATCCTGCACAGAAGCAAAATAACTCACACAAATCGAACTCTCTCTGCACATGTTACATCTGCCCCACCTGCAGTGCAGATGGTTTTCCCCATTTTGAGAATAAATTAGTACTGCGATCAGATCTGAATAAGGGCCAATGTTAGAAGGAAGAAGCTTCTCTGAGCAGACAGACCAAAATTCTACAGTTTGCTAAATTGCTGTCTGCTGATTGGTAGATGGATTGACCTGTTGTCTCTAGATTTCTGGATTATGGATAGATGGTCACCCAACCCCAATACTTACAGATTAAACTTTTTGTCATAAGACCTTTATAATTAGATATATCAGACCCAATTAAGCATGCTTTTTATCAGACCAGCATATCATTTAGGGTTAGCAGTGAGCATTGAACAATGTGGTCCTTTGATGGGGTTTTCCAGCTTTATAATTATGTAACTCTGTGACCTCATGAGTGATGCAAATGAGAACTAGGCATACTCCGGAGATTATCTCACTGCTATAGAAAACCACTTGACACATGAGTCAGAGCTGCTGAAAGGTAATGTTCGCCATGATTTTCTAAGCAGTGAAGTAAAGGATTAATAATAGAAACATTACAGAGTGCATAAATACACAGCAATCGTGGAAGTTAAGTTGTGGCAGTTTGCCCTGAGCAGGGTGAGCCAGCACAAGGCTTACATAGCATAGAAATGAATATGGCAGATTTAAACTTATTTACTGCTACAATAAACTTGCCCAATTCTGCCAGCGAATCTACAAAATGCATTTACTACTCTCAAAGCAACTTATAAGCAAATTAGTTTTCTGCTTCCGAATGAATATAAGATTTAGAACTGTTTCAAATCTCATTCACCTCAAGCTGCATTTCCATGTTATTTTTAATTTATCACTGGTGGACCTATGTCAAACCTTTTCCTACTGTAGTTACTCAACGGCAGCCCACAGAATAATATCAGTTGTATTTAGATACTGTAAGAGCTGCAAATGTAGAAACAAAGTGCAGAAAGGTGTTCCTCATAATGGTAGTGCAAAAGAGGAACCCAAACACTGTATCAATATATCAACAGAGCTTCAACTCTTACCAGTAGATTGTTAGCTAAGGCTTAAGAACTGCATTATTTACTGGTCATTCCATTTTTTTTTTTAACACAATCAGTGTTTATTGAGGTGAAACAACAAACATACAGTGTGACATACACAATTTTACAGGGACATCAAAAATATAAAGGATTTCAAGTCAAAAGAAATGTATAGTCCCATGCAAGAGTGGTAACAGGATGAATGTATAGATAAAACAAAATTACAATGTAACGTAGTTCGTTGTATAATTGTTATACAGAAACACAACTAAAATCAACAGAACAAATGGAAGAAGCATAGAGAATAGAGTAGGAGTTAATCCTGAAGGAAGAAAGAAAAGAGTCAGTTAAAGTCTACCAGTGTTTTTTTAGGTTTGTGGGACAGACGTAGATAGGGGTGTATTAATATATGAAGCATATTCAGAGCTTTCCTTCAATTTCAACCATGGGGACCAAGTAGTGGTAAAGACAGACGAGGGTAATTTAGAGGAGGACGTAAGGTCTTCCATGAGCATGTAACCAGGGCAGCCGAGAGGAATGCCGGGCCCTCGGTAAAATTTTGGGGGTGTGGCCTAAGTGTGTGTGTTGTGGGAACCTCCCACACAGGCCACACCCCCGAAATGTTTAGAATAGGGTGAAAGAAAACTCTAAAAACTGTAATCTCAGAAGCAGCACACGCTGTCAGTGAGATTCTCATGCTGAGCCTGCTGTCAGCACAGCACATGCTGTAGAATTGTGTGCTACTGTTGCTACCCGGGAGGGATGGAGGGGGAAGGGAGGGGTCAGACCAGGGCCCCTGCGGGGCCCCTTCAGCAAGCGTGGGCCCGGGTAATTAGTACCTGCTCCCCCCCTCTCTCGGCTCCCCTGCATGTAACGGTCAAGTCTCAGGAACCAACATGGCAAAATGAATTAGCGATTGACATACCAGATGACCAATGGTCTACGATATTTCAATATACGTTTGCCAGCTCGTCTTCGGTTCAGGTCCTAGAGACTCAATATAAAATCCTTTCCAGATGGTACAGGTGCCCGGTAAACTTACACCGGATGTACCCTACTATCCCTGCCACCTGTTGGAGATGTCACTCACAAGGTACCCCACTACATATCTGGTGGCTGTGCCCAGAGCTAACTGAATATTGGAAGACAATAATGAGATTATCCATGTTAATCACTGACCGTTACTTGCCACAAACTCCAGAGTTCTGGTTGTTAAATTACATGGATATCACTATCTCTGAGTTTAAGAAATCACTACTTCGGCATTTGATGAATGCTGCAAGAGCAACAATACCCTGTTACTGGTCATTACATTTTAAACATGAAATAGTCATTTATTTGTTTGTGCCTTAAAAATAACAGTATTGATACTGAAGATAGTATGTTGAGACAAGACATATATAGACAAAAAAACATCTAAAAAATAATAATTTAAAGAAATGTAAAATAATTATAAATAATAAGCATTGTTATATAATGCATCTATGAATACTTGAACCATATCAACTTAAGTACCTACATTGTATGTTATTTAATGCCAACATTTTTGACCAAATCAAAATGTCGACATTGTATCATATGATGGAAACCACAAAGTTCACCTCAATTAATTTTATGGTTTCCTTCACTGACCACAAGGGTAATAGAGGTGGTTAACCTTGCAGGTTCCATCCTAGGTTGCAATACAGCAGTTCCCACCATTGGGGCAGGGCTGTCATCAGGAATTTTGGGGCCCGGGACTCATTTCCAGTCCGGGCCCCCCTCCTCACTTGACTTACCGAAACCCAGCTTCTGCTCCCCTATCTCCTCTTCCTCTGAGCTGCAGCCCGGAGGTCACGGAGCACAGGCTTCTTCACTTCCAATTAAAATGCAGCACCGGCTGGTGAGCATAGGCAAATCTAGGGGGTGGTCCGGGGGTGCACTGGACCACCCATTAGCCCATTTTGTAACTGAGGAATGGGGCTTTCCAATGAGCCCAGCCCCGTGTCTCTAGGCCCCTGGGAACCGGAGATACTGCTAGGCAAAGCTGGAACGTTTTCCCTATAGGATAACATGGGACCCGCAAATTCCGACCCCCACCCGGTTCCGACGGCTGCCAGTTCCCCCTTTGGCATCACTGAAGCTCGAGATTGATCTCAGACGAACCCAAATCGCTGGGCCTTCAATCTGATACCAGGCTGGATCAATATGGGTTAATTGGTTTTAGGGATATTGAGGGTAAACCATTTTTTTTTTCATTTCTTAAATGTAATTTCATAACTGTTTATGTTATTTGAGGGTAGATTTCTCTGGAACCAAACAGCCCAGTTTCACGGCACCAAAATCATTCAAAGCCAACTCAAAGGTTCTTCAATATGATACTGGTCTCATGTAAATGGGTCAGTTGGTTCCGAAGATATAGCTGGTTGGTTAAAGGGGGGTAGGGAGAGGGGAGTGGTTGTCTCTCCCCTTCACACCAGAAAATGCAAGGACTAGGCTGGTGTATAAGGGGTCAGCCTGGGAATGTCCCTGCATGATCCTGGGACCATATTCCCAGGTAAATCCCTGCATGTTCTGCTGTGAAAGGGGTATTATTTCAAACAGCCGTGACCTGCAGTGCTCTGAATGCAGCTGGGCAGCCCCCTGCTCTCTGTCCAGCTGTCAATGAATGTCACCCCTGCAGCTTCCGCTCCAATTCTTCTCCCCGCTTTCACCTCAGCCCCCCCCCCCCTTAATCATGTGGTGCCGGCGCCCGGCGTGCTCCCCCGACATCACGCACAACAGCGCGCACAATATTTCAAATGTCCACTCGGCTAGACGGGACACCTGGAGGGGAGTGGGAGCGTGCTCTGCGCTGCGCTCTGCTCCTCTCCCCATAGAAGCAGCTGCATCGCTCTCCATCTCTCCCTGCAGCAGCAGCGAAGGCTCATATAAAAATTTACAGTAAGTGGCACTTTTGGGGGCATTGCTTAAGGGACGCTACAAGTGGCGGTATGTGGGGACATTACGCATAATGTGTGGCTTAATGTGTGAGGGGCATTATGGTGTGCAGCATCATGTGTAAGGGGCATTATGTGTGCAGCATCATGTGTAAGCGGCATTATGTGTGCAGCATCATGTGTAAGAGACATTATGTGTAATGGGTACTATGGTGTGCGGCATCATGTGTAATGGGTACTATGGTGCCATCAAGCAAGAACCCCCTAGCAATGAGCATGTAGGTAAGCAGCACTTATGTGGCAAATATGTAATGGGCTTTACGGTTTGTTATATAGTATGTAATGGGCATCATGATGTGTGGCACAATGTGTAATGGGTATTATGGTGTGTGGCCTTATGTGTAATTGGCATTACGGCGTGTGGCTTTATGTGTAATGGGTATTACGGAGTTTGCTAAAATGTGTAATGTATATGGTCTAAAGTGTAATACCACACCCCTTTTTGTGATGCCATGCCCCCTTTTCCAGCACGGAAACGCCGCGCAAAGATCCCCCTACTGTTATGTCTAGATCTGGGACCACCCATTACCATAATTCTAGATTCGCCTATGCTGGTGAGCCAATCAGAGCTCCAGTACACTGAGCACAGTGCATATAGCAGTCGGGGGGGGTTGCGGTGGGCAAAATGAGCTGCCCGGGCTCTTCCAGCGGCCGGGCCCGGGACAGTTGTACCCACAGCACCCCTATAATGGCAACCCTGCATTGGGGTATATTCAATCCTCCGCTGATATTTCCTCCATCGGAAATAGCAGCAGGAGCCTATTCAATGCTGTCTTCCCCAACAGCATTTAACAGGCTTCTCGGCAAAGCAAGCCTGACTTTAGAAGCAGTCGGGCTTGTTTTGCCAAGAATGGCTGTGGATCCTTGAGCTCCTGGCCGCACATCATCAATCCAAGGCCGTCTCTCGTGGCGATTCCCCCTTCTCGCCGATCAGCAGACTGGACATTGAATCCCGCCTGCAGATTTCTAATCAAGCCAGCCGAGAACGGGACAGGGTCAAGGCTGTTGGGCCAGCCCGACAGTTGTGACCCTAGATTGAATACCCCTCATAGACTTCTATGGAACATTGCCACCAGTAGTGGTGCAAGACCAGGTTAATGTCCTGTTCATATAAGTTGCCAAGTAGTATTGCAGAAAAAAAGGTAACTCAAGGCACTCCTGATCCTGAACTCTACAAAGGACATCCATGCTCATCCTAGGGCTCCTTCCCACCCACACAAAGCTCCTGAAAAAATCACAAAGAAATCTGAAGCTAGAGAGTTTGTATTAAATATAGGATTATGGGGAGGGGTTTATTTTAATGATATTTATTCTGCCAGGCCATGACACCTTGAGGTCCTTCTGGATTTTAGGTTCTAATCCGTTTTCAAAAGTGCATATTCAAAGCTCACATAAGACAGGGCACATAAGACAACTTTGTGAGCAACACATCCAAGTATTTCCGTTGGAAGGAATGCCACACGTTGGACACTAGTACAGTGGTTTGGGAGTGCATAGATTCATGGCTACCAATTAGGAGAATATTTTTTTTTACATTTTGTAACGATCAGATCAGGTGATCGATCAAATTAACGTATGCCTCCTGTTATGATTATCTGTTCAAGCAATGTATGTCTGGTATGTTTGGTAAAATCATGCCGCCTGTGATTATTATGTGGGAGATCAGAACATGTCATGTATTATGTGTGTGGACTATTGGTGACCCAGGGAGTGTAGCCATCTGTGGACTCCTCTGGAGTTAGGATGTAAGATAAGATCTGAGACCCCTCATAAACCAGATTGGGGGGGAGAGCAATAGTGTCCAGCCAACAGGCCAAAGTTGTTCTGGCCCTCCACTAAATTACCTCTTATCACTTGAGGAATGTATAAAATCTACTTCAAAGCAGGGACAAATTCTTTATGGGAAAGATCCTATATCTAGGGACCTTCACTAGGCTCAGCAAGGGAATGGTTAAAAATCCCAAGGGTGGGAGGGATGAGGGAGTCTTCAAGGTATAACTAAGACCCTTCTCCCTATAGTCAGTGTCATTACCTGGGGGTGTAGCAAACAGGCTGTAAGCGACCAGAGATTTCTTGTGGAGAACCCCCCCAACGTCAGGATTGGTACTTAGGTGTAAGATACGGTTCTGTCATTTTTCTCTTTTATTTTATTTCTGAAATTGCATTTAAACTCGTGTGTACTTTTAAAATCATTGTAAAATCTTGTAACTATTTTCTAAAGCTCTGTAGTATTTCTAGGAATAAATAATACATATTCTCAGTCCTGGTTCTGTGTTCTTAAGACTCATTAGCCTCAGAAGAGAATGCTCCAGCGTGTTACCATTTGTATATTGTATTGTGCGGTCAGGTGCGAGCCAAGCCGCCCCTTGCGCAGTTTCAAGCGCTAAAATCAGGTTTTGGCTGGTGGCAGTGTACCTCAAGGAAAGGACCCGAGTGTCCTAAGTGAACCCCAGTCACGGCCGGAGCTGCTCAGATTGACGTATCGGAGCAGGCGACCGGTGGGTCCGTGACACATTTGATACATTTTACATACATTTTTCATTTGATAAATAAATAATCAACAAACAATCCTATTTAGTTTAATTTCATTTTTTTTAATATCAGATAATAACTTTTCAGTTTTAATAGAATGTCATAGGACCAGTTTTCTAGCCCCATACACCTATATTCACTATATTTACAGTAGATGTGCTGGGCTTAAAATAAATAGTTCAATATAAAAATGAAATAATAAACATTGTGTGGGATGAATGTAAAATAGCTGTCACATCATATAAATGTTAGTCCTGGAATCTACAGGAAGTAGGTTACATAAAGCGAGTCTTATGAAATCCATATTTTATGTTTCAAGAAAAAGATACATTCTGGAAAGGTTTCTTCATTATTCTGGAAACAGATGTTTTAGTTTATATTTTGTACATACACAGCTTTATTCATTGTTCCAGAGATCAATAAAAAGACAATGGAGATTCAATGAAAGTTTTTTGTGCAACAATGTTTTCAGTAGATTATATAACATTCAATTTTTTTATATTAAATTGTTGTGATGTAAAGCATACCAATAGCACACATCTTGAAAAAGGATATACCCTATATCCGAAACGCGTTGATTGAGCCGCAATACTATTCAGCAAGAGCAAGGAACAGCGGGACGGACTCCGGCAGCGTCACCATCATCTTCCCCCGGCGTTGTCTGCAGCACGCCCAGCACGGAAGGAGAAGCCGTGCCTTCATCTGGACTTTCGTTTTTACCGTTGTTTGTCGTGTGGATACGTGGATCTTTTATATAATAAATCCTACCTACTTGTTTCCTGACGTCTACGACCATCTATTGATAAAGAAACCTCTTATATGAACGCGAGAGCGAATTCTCATGTAAGTTGAATTCATGTTGGCATTTCCTGCACTGTGAAGTTTACCTTAAAGAAACCGTTACGGGCATACCTGAATTGAAGTGCACTGTAAGTTCACTTCTAATCTATACCCAGAAGAATCACAGGCAGTGAATAGAGATGCTACATTACAGATAATTCTTTATGTATTATCTCCTCAGCGTTGGTTAATTGCAAATCTTTTTTGCTACATGTATTCCAATTTGGGTTAGGGCGTTAACCCCTTGCAAATTACCAGCTGCACCAGTCTATTCAGCGCTGGGTACACACCTATCCTACTTTCTCAATAGCATACCTCTCAATGTTGTGGCTCATTGTTGTCAACAGTCAATAGGTTGACACCAAAAAGTAGACATGCACAAGGTCAACATTGACAGAAGGTCAATATGCTCTAGGTCAGGCATTCCCAACCACGGTCCTCAAGGCACACCAACAGTGCAGGTTTTCTAGATATCCAGGCTTGAGCACAGGTGACTTAATTAGTATCTGAGGGATTCTGATTAAACCATCTGTGCTGAAGCCTGGATATCACTAAAACCTGCACTGTTGGTATGCCTTGAGGACCGGGGTTGGGAATGCCTGCTCTAGGTAGACACTGGCAGAAGGTCGACATGCACTAGGTCGACATTGACAAAAGGTTGCCACAATCAAAAGGTTAACATGAGCAGGGTTCATAATAGCCCCGGGAGAAACCATCAAGTCAGCCGGTGATTGCTGCAGGAGGGTTTCCTGGTGGCCATGCGGTGCCCTCCATAGCCCTGGGAGAAGCCATCACTGCCTGTCACTCCACTCTGCAGGAGGGATGCCTGGTGGCCATATGGTACCCTCCAAAGCCTTGGGAGAAGCCATCACTACCCTCCAGACCAGCCAGTGACTGCTGCAGGAGGTATGCCTGGAAACTGTGCAGTATCCTTTATAGCCCCAGGAGAGACCATCACTGCCTGTCATCCCAGCCGGTGAGCGAGGTGAGAGCCGTCACTGGCTATTGATCCTAAACCGTGAGTGAGGCAGGAGCAGAACTCACAGTTGTAACTCTGCAGTAGAGCTGAGAAAGTGGAACACAGTGGAAAGCCCAGCACCTGTAGATAGCTGAGGTGGCAGGAGTTCCTGTTCTTCAGAAACCAGCAAAGTGCTTTACAAATATCTCCGGTGCAAGAAGGTAATCCTTTTTATTGATTGCATATTATATTTTTTTGTTCAGTGGACATTTGTTACACCTTCCCTCTCCCCTATTGTGGGTCAAAAGTGCCCCTTACTATTGGTCGTGAGATAAGTGGTATATACCCTAGTGGACAGACATAAAGATGGGGAAGACAGGAAACGCAACAGTGGCAGTGTGGCTACAAAAATATGCCTGTTCACAGGCAACTACTAAGGCACAGACCCCGTCGATTACTCCTTTGACAAAACCTTTCAAGGGTAGTGATCCCCAAGACATGCCTGACATAACATTACAGCAGGTCCTGGAAGCCATAAAAGGCAGTGAACAGAGACTGACGGAAAAAATCATTGCTATACAGGCGGATCTTACGTCCATGAGGCAAGATATTAAATTGTGAAAGATCAAATTAAGGATGCTGAGGGTCATGTGTCAAAATTAGAGGACAGTAACAGCCTTTTGGCCACAAAAGTGGATGTCCTATCTGATCAAATGCAAGATATGAAAAATTAAATGTCAGATATGGAGGTGAGGTGCCATAAGAACATTGTGAGATTAGTAGGGCTACCGGAGTGGGAGGAAGGAGCAGACCCTATCAAATTTATGGAGAGGTGGATTAAAGAGAAATTTGGAAGTGAATCTTTCTCTAAATTCTTCTCTATTGAAAGGGCCCATAGAGTACCCTTCAAACCATTGCCCCCAGGAGCCCCTCCACGGACAATGATAATTAAAATGTTGCATTTCCTGGATCTGGACACTTTGATTCGGTTAGCCTGATTAAAAAGCCGAATAGAACATAACATGGCAAGAATATAAATTTTCCCGGACTTCGCCATTGAGATACAAAAGGAGAGAGCTAAATATTTAGAAATAAAGTGAAAGTTGTGAGAAAAGGGATTGAAATATTCTATGATGTACCCAGCCAAACTGAGAGTGGTGGCAGGAGATAAAACAGTATTATTCTCAACACCAAATGAGGCAGCAAGATGGATAGATAAATCAAGTTGCAGGCAACGAGGTGGAAAATGAAGCAAATAAAGCTTGCACAATGGTGGTCTGAGACTAAAGCCCCAAAGGACAGATTAGGGTAAAACGAAAGGGATATAGGTATGCCACAAGGGGGGTTGGTATACAAGGAGGGGGGATGTTGGGAGGGAGGGAAGGGGGGATTTTTTGTTGTGTGTTGTATGTGTATTTGTGTTCAGTGCTGCTTAAAATTTTTTAGGAGATTGGATATGATAAAAATGTGCCAAGAATTGTGAAAATATTGTCATGGAATATAAGAGGTATTAACAACAAAAGTAAGAGATCATTGATCACGAATCAAGTGAAACATTAGGTACTTGTTTCCTAGCACGGCCACAACGATCATGATCGTGGGCATCGTGAGGAAAAATCGGGGGCATCGCATGCACTAAAAAATCGGGTGCGATGGTACCGACGCGATGCCCGCGATTTCCCTATAGGGAACAATGTTAAATGCATCAATTTACCCGCGATGCCCCCGATTTTCCATAGGAATCAATGTTAAATGGCTCAATTGACCCAATTCATCATAGGGAACACTGGTAAATGGGCCAGAAACCCAAAAAACACAGCTGAACAGTGAAATGTCCCCCCAAAAGTATTTTACGCCACCCCACGATCAACGCGAACCCGAAGCGTGGCGAGCGCAGCGGTACGCGTCCTCCGACCTTTTCATACCCCCACTATCCACGTCGGCGTGGAGTTGAGAATAGAATAGTGTGGCGAGCGCAGCGAGCCACTGAGCCCGAAGCGTGGCGAGCGGACGCGGATACCTGTGAAGCCCGCAAAGGGACGCGTTTACCTGTGAAGGTATCCGTGTCCCCTCGCGGGGCTCGCTGCGCTCGCCACACTATTCTATTCTCAACTCCACGCCGACGTGGATAGTGGGGGTATGAAAAGGTCGGAGGACGCGTACCGCCGCCCCTCGCGGGCTCGCTACGCTCGCCACGCTTCGGGTTCGCGTTGATCGTCGGGTGGCGTCAACTACTTTTGGGGGGACATTTCACTGTTCAGGGGTGTTTTTTGGGTTTTCTGGCCCATTTACCATTGTTCCCTATGATGTTTTGGGTCAATTGAGCCATTTAACATTGATTCCTATGGGAAATCGGGGGCATCGCGAGTAAATTGAGGCATTTAACATTGTTCCCTATGTGGAAATCGGGGGCATCGTGTCTGGACCATTTAAGCCTTTTTTAGCCGCATACGACGCGACCGACGCGATATTGACTTTTTTCAATGCATTTCAATGGGAAAATCGGGGGCATCGCGTCGGTCGCGTCGTAGACCACTAAAAATGACACCCGATGCCTGCGATTGTGGCCGTGCTAGGAAACAAGTACCAAACATTATAATGCTGATGTTACATGCCTGGTTGAAACCCACTTGATGGGTAATAAATTAAGATCCCTTCAAAATCCATGGGTGGGCCAGACTTTTCATGCCCCCTTTACTACAGGTTTAAGGGGAATATCTATTCTGATCAAAAAGTATCTTTCTTTTGTCACTAATTAGGTGAAAATTGACACCTGGGTCGATACGTATTCCTAGAATGTGTCATACACTAAATACAGATGTATTTATTGGTAGTGTATATACCACCCCCTTTTTCATTTCATGTTTTGATAGAAGCTGCGGAATTTATATCTACCTCCCCGGACTTACCGGTGATCTGCACTGGTGATTTTAATAATATCTTGGATATCCAGTTGGATAGATGGAGCGAGTCACTGGTAGGAACGAAGAGAGAGAATGGCAGATTTGATGGTTTTGTACATAATCTGGGGTGGGTGGATGCATGGAGAAGCCAAAGAAATCCAATAGACAAACAGTTTTCATGTTTCTCGACCTCATATCACTCGTTCTCAAGAATTGACCTTATGTTAATCTCGACTAAACTAATGCCAAGAGTTAATGACATAGAATATAAGACTAGTGGGATCTCTGATCACTCTCCAGTACTGCTGGAATTAAATGATGAAAAAGGTAGGGAAAATTAATTCTGGAAATTTGACTCTCCGTGGTTAGAGAAATGGAAGATGCGGATAAATTGAGAGGAAAATGGGAGGAATTTTGTCAAAAAAACTTAGGTTCGGCACCCATGAATGTAGTTTGGGATGCTTTTGAGAGGAATACTGAAAAAAAGAAGTTAGTAATATAAAAAAAAGAAAAGTAGGAGTAAAGTAACGGAATTAGAAAAAAAATGTGAAGAGCTGGAGAGATTATATTTGGAAAATAATACGGAAGATAAAAAAAATAATGGTTAACAGCAGAGAGGGAGTGGTTGGAATGTACAAAGGAAGAAAACTCCAGTATGTTAAGGTACAATTCTTATACCACATATGCAAGTTCAGATAGGTCTGGAAGCTTTCTGGCACATATTACACAAGCAGAAACCCCCTCCACTATCATTACAAAGATAATGGATACAAATGGGAAAATTGTCTCCGAAAATCTTGATATTGTAAATGTGTTTAGGGACTATTTTGTTAAAATATATGAGTCTACAAAAGGCTCTAGGCTCTTACATAACCAATAAGAAATTTAAACTTTCCTAAATAATATAGAATTTCCCACTTTATTGATGGAAAGTAAGGAAGACCTAGAAGCCCCATTAATGCTGCAGGAAACAAAAAAAGCTATTAATTTACTTCCAAATGGGAAATCCCCAGGGCTTGACAGTATACTGGGTGAAATCTATAAAAAGTACTCGGAGGTACTAGCCCCTATGTAATTCCAATTTTCAAGAAAATAGTCTTCCTAAATCTATGTTAGAAGCAAAAATTGTGGTCTTATTGAAAGCAGAGAAAACCCCCATGGTGTTACATTCCTATCGACCGATATCTTTAGTATCTACCGAAGCCAAGATCTTGGCTAAGGTATTAGCAATAAGATTGAATAGGCATATTGAAGAAATAGTACACGGGGATCATACCGGCTTCATGCCGGGTAAGTCCACTTCGCTAAATCTACGTAAATTACATATGCATCTCCAGACTCCTCGAGGAGAGGATCCATGACCATTGGTAGTGTCACTCGACGCGGTTAAATCATTTAACGCTGTCGAGTGGCATTACCTCTGGGCGGGAATGAGATAATTCGGATTAGGTTCTAGATTCATTAAGTGGGTGCAATTATTATACTCAGCCCCAAATGCCAGAATGGCAATTAATGGAGTTACCTCTCAACCTTTTTCTCTTTACAGAGGAACAAGACAGGGGTGCCCCCTGTCTCTAAGTTTGTTCGCATTAGTGATAGAACCACTGGTCAGTATTTTGCTTAACCATTCAGGAATAGATGGCTTTAGAATGGGTACAAAGTCAGATGTGGTGGCGTTATATGCCGATGATTTTTTTATTTTCCTGGCGGATGGCGTCAAATCTGTTCCAGTGGTGTTGAGAGAAATAGAGAAGTTCGGTGATCATTCCAGATTCAGGGTGAACTGGGGGAAATCAAGCATCCTTCCAGTTAAGCCTGGGAGCCTGGTAGATCTACAGGCAGATATACCGCTTAAATGTGTTGAAACCTTTAAATACCTGGGTATAAGGATAACCCGGGACTCCAAAGAATATGTAAAATTTAATCTAGAGCCGTTAATACTGTTAATACTTAAGTGTAAAGATAAAACAATGGAGTCAATTACCATTAACTACAATAGGTAGAGTAAATCTAAAAATGATAATTATACCAAAATTCCTGTATGTATTGCAACAATCACCTTGTTATATTGCAGACCCTCTCTTTAGGAAAATAAACAGTATGCTCTCCTCATTTATTTGGAAAAATGCATGCCCCAAAATTTAATTACAGACACTGATGAGAAAAAGGGAGGATGGTGGAATGTCTCTACCAGATCTTAAATTGTATTATATCTCTGGACAAATAACAACATTGGTGGGGTGGATGAACGATGCAGTAGATAATGAGGGGATAAAGAAAATGATAATACAAAATAGGGATGATAATACACCTCTGCAAAAGATTAATAAAGGGACAACTACTTAAACAAGACCCCCCTCTGGTAACACAAGCAATAAAAACTTGGAAGGAAGCTAACAAAAATATGAGGTTACAACCGTTGTTTGGACCAACCGTTATGTGACTTAAAAAAATTAAAGGAGCTAAAAGATCTTCAGGTAGCTAAGGTGTGGGGCTCATATAGTATCACATTAGTGAGCCAATTATATGTAGATAAAGAACTAAAATCTTGCAGTCAATTACATGAGGAATATTCCCTACCTCCATCATATTTTCTTAGATATGTACAACTGAGAAAGGCACTGAATGTGTGAGGCCCCAGAATTTGGGGTGTCTCCAGTAAAAAAAGAAGTTAACAGAAGGCAATAAATTTAAAAAGGTCTCAAAAATGTATAATCTACTATTGCAGGAGAAAAATTAGGAGGGTTTAAAAAAGTTAAAAGAAAAATGGGAAAGTGATGTGGGGCAGATAGACATAGAAGAATGGGAAAACGCAGTCTCATCAGTCTATAAAAGTACGAACTCCATTAGAGTACAACAAAAACAATATTACATATTGCATAGATCATACATTACCAAGGAAAATCTGGTGAAATTTTGGGTGAAAACATTGGACAAATGTCCAAAATTGAATAATGCACCGTGTATGTTTTATAATTTGGTATTGGAGTGTCGAGAAGTACAAGGATTCTGGGATAAGGTCAAATTGACCTTAGCAAAATTTGGAGATAAGTGAGAGCATCCTTATACATCTAAATGTTGCTTGTTAAATATAGTTAATGATGGAACAACGAACAGAGATGACAAAGCATTTATTGCCAATATGTGTGCATTAGCAAAAGTGATGATAGCCAGAACATGGATGGCAAAAACAGCCCCAGAATTTGAAGGTTGGAGAACATTGGTGGACTACATGGTGCTATATGAGAAGCACAATTATATTAATAGGAACACTTTAGGAAAATGTAATAAAATATGGCAGAAGTGGTGAAAGAAGTGAGAGATTGGGTGTTGGTCACATTTCACTTTTTCTTTTTTTTCTATTATATATACATATAAGAAATAAGGATTAATAAAAATGATAAATCAACATAATAAAAAATTAAGATAAGAACTCACTAGAGGAGAATCAAAGAGTGGAGGAGGGGGGGGGGAACACAGTACACATGTAAAATCACTAAATAAAAGATAGTGCCCTGAGATAGCACAGTGAGAATAGCACCGTGAGGACAAATGCTCCCCAAACTTCTCAAATAGATATATCGTGATGTATATGTTATGTGTGAATATGTAAGGTAGGTTATCTAATGGAATGATTATGCAAGCAGAGTGGAATGATAGGCAGCCTGCCATGGCGCTGTGCGGCTCAGTGAATGTATGTTCCCTGTGCGATAACTGTACTGTGCATTTGCATAATCCTCCATTCGCAGCCTTGGTTGTGGGGGAAAAATCAGTCGATGGTCGATTTCTTCAGCGCTCCCTAATCTGAGACACCTCTATGGTTTCTCTGATCTGCGTGACATCAGCTGCCTGCCCCCCATACCTGCATCATCTGAATGTGAACACCCATGAAACACTGGACATTCCCATAGACAAATTCCCCAGCCCGCTGCCCCATGCCCCTCTGCACCCCCCACCCAGACTTCTGTGTGCGAGTGCTGTGGGTGCTCGCACACAGCGGCTACACATGCACATTAAAACCTATTGTATTAGAATAACCCCCATTGTGCGCATCTCCCACAGAGATGTTGGCACTCAAAGGGTTAATATTGTTAAAAAACGAAAAGGGAAGATGAACAGTTAATATTAATGCATAAACATAACTATACCCAACAATAAACATTTTTATAATCAGATCATATTTACCTTATGCTCCTTGATATATTTTACTTCTATATACAATAAAAGAGAATATAAGTCTGCATGGCATTTGGTCCTTGTTTGGCAATACATAAAAAAAAACGTTATGGGAGGATACAGTGCCTGGGAGATGTAAGCATTTATGTGAGCTTACAAAGATACCGTTATATGTGTGGCCATTGTGTATTCAATGTAAGCTTTCTGTAAGCATTCCCGAATTGTTCCTGCACAGATAGTGGCCCTAATAGAGGATTCATTACACAATCCCTTATCAGAAGAGATATTGTCCCTTTGGAAAATTGAGGTGATTATGAACATTACCGCAAGAGACATTGGAACAATTGTGAACCCACATCCTTGTTAGTGTTAATACTTCTGGACACATAACTATATGAATTGAGCACAATTAGAAATATTTCCTGTTTTTTTTTGTTTTGTTTTTATAACTATACACAATGCCTGACATGGCTGTAATATGAAGATACATCCCATGCATTTTTAGGGCTAGGTCTCTGCTGGCACATGGCATCTTGTCTATTAGACACTCCTAATAGAATAAGAGCCCTCTACACATGGTACAGAAGGAGCCTTTCTCATTGCGTACACCACATATCGCTAGCACTGGCGTGCACTGGTGGACGCTGCTGAGGGGAGTGGCCGATGGACGGGGACGCACGAGCGTCTCACATGTTCACACCTCCCATTGCTGAGAATGGGTCATGCGAGCGTCTCGTGTACGCGTGCCCCATTATGGCGGACCGGACAGGGGCAACGCAGGACTGCGAATGGCACACGGGAGACACTCTAATGACAATGGCTCCATCTCTAATTGACTGGCGGGACATAAGATGTGTCACAATCAGACCCATCAGCGGCACATAACGGGTGCTTTTTAGCCCCCATAATGTGTTGGTCTGATCCGTAGGTGTGCAGCTCCAGGCCCCCCAGGCAAAATAGACCCACAGTATCTGCTGCAGCCACCTGACGACCCGCAAAGCATGTTTATACCCATCAAGGCGCATGCACACACCATCTATTCACAGGAGACAGGGGGGACTCCCAACTGTCCCGCTAAACACCTGAATTGTTCCCGCCACCTGCTCAATCGTCTGATTCTTGTCTTCATTCCAATGGAAGTACCTTGCCTGTTTCATCTATGGGCACCTGTTCACTCGCAGTAGTGAGGACTCCCAAGTTGGCTAATTCTACCTTCTGCCATCGGTCTGAGGCCATTACAATACTACCAGGATACCAAAAAGTGTCTAATAAGGACTCCGCCAATTACAGCACCAATGGATCAGTGCAGGTTATATGATTATTGTTTGTGACTATTTAAACTGGGCCCAATCAGCTATTATATTGTTATTTTATATTTATATTGTTTCCTTTAGTGTATTTTAATTGTTATTAAAACCTTTTCATTGATTCATTGCATATATTAATTAATCATTCAGCGCTGCTTTTTTCTATTTTCTTATTTTTTATCTCTTTCGGGAGGTGACTACTCCCATAGCAGCTGCTTTGGGGCAACAACACATGATAAGCGCTCTATACTAACCATTGGTTAGATTTTGTCCTTTCTATACATTTGGACCTTCATCTGGCACTGATCTTACCACCCAGGATTGCATTGCAACATGTGATCCCATTGGTGGCATGTGACATGGAGCACATAGAGGGACAAGGGTAGCACTTAGCGCTGATCCCTGGCTGACCACACTGCCCCACAAAGCAGTGCGGTGTGCAGCACATAGCCTGCAATGGGCTACTGCCTTCTTAGAATGGAAGTCACTGCGGGTCCCAATATTCGGACATTGGGCAGCATCACATGCCGTAAAGAAACCTATGGGGGATGCCACTGTGTACAGGACTGGGGGGAGCGGGTAGCGGAAATTCAAATTGGTGAGCCAACCAGACAATACCTTTACAGGGTAACCTTCTGTTATATCATCTAGCAGATTTTTTTATATTATTATTATTATTATCCAAACCAAAAATAATGTAATTTCAAAAGATTATACCAGGGAGCAAGAAATATAACATTTTTCTTATAAATAATCTTTAAACATTTTCATAGTAACATCCAACAATTTTGTAAGAGCAAGAAGCAGAAAAGGGAGCAGCTTGGGTACAACGTGTACAGCTTTATCATGTGTGCAAACATTTGAGCAATATATTATTAGCGTTGCAAATGTTGAAACATTCCAAAAGCTCCCACTGCCAAAGACTTGTTATTAATGATTTCATGGGCATGCACCACCATTCCCAAATGTCCTCCTCCACAAAGCAGCAGAATATGTGGACTGCAAATTATTGATGATAAAAGGAATTGATCATTAGTTTTAGCGTGTAAGCTTGCGAGCAGGTCCCTCCTACCTTTAACTGTCTGTAAATACCCAGTTTGTTGTATCACTATTTCCAATTGTAAAGTGCAGCAAGATATACTGCCCTATATAAGAAACTGTTAATAGATAAATACATGTGCCCATCCGTGGACCAGATAGGTCATAAAATCCCCATGTGCAGGGCATATTAGGACCTTCCCTGCGTACCAGGTTTGAACAGGCCTCTAGGAGATGGGAGTGGAATAATATGTGTACACATATTAGATAGTTAATAGGTTGACACCATAAAATCAACAGGGTCAAAAGGTTGACAGCGAAAAGGTTGACTGTGTCTAATGTTGACAGCTACAAAAGGTCAACCGGGTTTAAAGGTCGCCATACAAATCTTTTTGATATTCTTTGGTAAAATGTGTCCATTTCCCAGTCTGTGACCAAGATTAGTGCAATCATAGACTCTCGCATTCCACACTTCAGGCAAGGTGGCTGGCTGCACTTTATACATGCTACTATTACCAATCATAGTCCACATGGATCGTAAATGAATCAAAAGTTAAAAAGTCAACCTTTCGAATCTGAAGACCACAAGCACAGTGAACCTTTTGACCATGCCAACTTAAAGCATGTACCCCATATGGGGTGGACCTATTGACTAACTAGACACTGTCTATCTATACATTGCACTCCTAAGAGATATCACGGTACTTATGTAATATCTGGGCTCCCGTTTTTCTTATGAGACCGCGTCCCCTTGCGGGGCTCGCTGCGCTCGCCACGCTTCGGGCACGGTGGCTCGCTGCGCTCGCCACACTATATAAAATCAACTCCATGCGTAGTTGGATAGTAGGGGTATGAAAAAATGGGGTGCATTTAACATGGGAGCCCAGATAATACATAAGTATCGATATCACTAACATGTTTCTTAGGAGACTAAAGCCGTGTACACATTCACTTGATTCATCTAAATGATTTTGACAACATCGGCAAAATCGCTTCAAATGTGTCCTTGAATCGCTCCGTGAGTACACAGCAGGCAATATCAATGCGTATATGAATTGACATAGGATTGCTTAACTATGCTGATGTCACAGTACTATACAATGTTATACAAAAAACATGTCATAAACCCTTCTGGAAATAAGCTTTACTGCATCTCAAAAACTGACACCTCCACTGAAGGCAAAAGCTATTCTAGGGAGACAGGAATTGAAAAGAGGTAAATGAAAGAGAAGAGAAAGGGGAAACAACATGGGTTCTTGATCACTGATAATGCCACAGAGCTATGGGGCACGTAGCTTTACCACTAAGCAAAGACATATTAGCATTAAACACCATTCACAATAACACGCTGCATGCTGTAACTCATACAGATGGAACCAATAATCACTGTGTCATTTGCACTATTGATTATACTGACTTAAATATCTAGTCTAGCACATTACATAGTCATTTGTTTCATAAACACGTTGAATATTAGTATATTTATTATTATTATTATTATATTTTCAATATACCTGTCCAATAATAAAAAGAATATAAGAATATTTACAGCACAACCTTTTCTGAATGTAACATAATTGGCACTTAATACATTATCTAGTGCAAATAGATTGAAAATGACTGTGTGCATGCAAGAGACAAAGCAATCTCTTAGTTATACTCAGATGTCTCAGTCTGTAACACAATGACTGTTGTCAAATTATAAAGGCCATTGTTTCTATACAAAGTGTGTTCTATGGTCGCATCAATCATAGACTAACTAAACTAAAACAAAGTAAATACTATTTCAGAAACTAAAAATAAGAACCAGACATCATCATTACATTACATTACATATTCATGTTGAAGGATCCCCAAGTGTAAGTTATAGGTATTGCTAATAGCATACAGCCTCAGAATGCGCTTTTATGTAGTATATTTGAAAAGAAAAATTAGCTGACAAGTGCACACAACTGCACATGTGATTTGGATGCAGCTGCAAGAGGATAATACATTCCTACTATAACATATAAAAATGGGATGGACGTGACTACAGCCTCTGGCTTCCACACATGAATAGGACCTTGCATGCCTACAGATACACCTATGGATCGGACCTATTTGCCTAACTGGTAAAGACTGGTCTTCTACTGATTTATTTGCTACAGAATATAACATTTTAAGATAATTTACACAGGTTTTACTTACAGAAAGTCATCTTTTTTTGTGTAATTAGCATTTGTTCTATAATTCTATTCTGTGGAGACAACATGACTATTCTATATACTGTATATTCCTAAAATGTAAAGGATATTTGATTCCAAGTTCTCTGTGAGGATAGTTACACCAATAATACCCCTTTTAGACATGAGGCAGAAATTTGCCGGGTCTACTGATAACACTTGACATGCGACCCGGCAATTACCTGACATTTTGAATGCCAGGTCATTTTGCCAGGTGCAGTCTGACCCCCTTTCACACTGAGCAGCAAATTACCAGGTTAAAAATGTCAACCAGTTAATTTGCCAACCCTGGTAAAGAGCAGGGTCGGTGACCCGGGATTTAACCCTTTCATACTGAATTTACCGGGTACAACTGCTTTTTGACCCTTTCATACTGAATTTACCGGGTACAACTGCTTCACAAGGTAATCTGATGTTCAGTGTGAAAGGGGTACAAGCTGGCAAATTCCAGGGTCCCAGCCCAGGATTTCTCCATGTGTAAATGCAAACTGCCTACTGACAGGGGTTTTATTAAATTGTTATAAATTTGTGAGAGAGAAATGGATACATACATCTCCTTAGAATGGATTCTCTTGCTGTATTTTATTTTATAGTCATTGCTTTTATGCTGATTATGCAGGATGGGAAGAATAAACTTCCTGTTAAGCCATTAACATGTGTTAGTAGCATTTCTGATTTATAATCCATTCACATTGGATTACTGGTTGTGCCTGCAAAATAATTATCTGCAACTTCAGGTTTAACCTTCCTTGTTATTGATATTCAATTGTTGAAGAGTGATTAACATTTTGAGCACACAAGATATTACTTTTTTCCAATAAGCTTTCCAGGTAACAGAAACAAGAAACAAGTCCTTCTAGTCTCCTGCTGATAAGTGCTGAGAAGATAAGCACTGCGGGCACTGAAGGGCAATAAATAGAAGGAACAATAACCATACCATGCTTTTGCAAATTTAATAATGATATCATTACAATTTTATTCATGTTATTAATAAAACCATAATTGCCAAATTGGCAATAAGGGTTTTATGAAAGAATTCTAACAGTATATTTTTAATTCCCCCTTTGTATTCCTGTAATAATAATATTAAACTATGAATAGAAATAATTTTTTTTGTTATAGAACTTTCGGTACTTGTGTAATATCACAGCACCCGGCTGCGTTACATTTTCAGCGTAGGCTAAGCTACATTGTCAGCGTAGCCCAACGGCTGCCTAGCTTAGTCAGCGTATTGACTCCACGGCAGCCCTGCATAGTCAGCGTACACAGCGCCCCGACCAGCTCTCCCGGGGGGGCTCTCCACACTTCGGGCTGCCGTGGTCAATGGTGCCCACACAATGTAATAAGCGCTGACTGACTATGCTAACTGCATAACGCTGACTGACTATGCTAACTATGTAAGCTCCGGCTGGCTGCGAACGGGCGGGAACACAACGCTGATACAAACAGGGATGCCTGACTGACTACGCTCACTACATAAGCTCCGGCTAGGCGTGAACCGGCGAGAACACTACAAATGACAGGGTTGTGGGTGCTCAAGGCTCCTTGAAGCAAAGGGAGTGAAGGCTATGGGGCTGTATAGCTGCAGATCAATGAAAGTGCTCCTGCTGACACTTGTAGACAGCCAAAGGCTTCCAAAATGGTAAAGTGAGTGTCAGAACTGGACCATGGAGCAATAGAAGAAGGTGACCTAGTCTGATGAATTGAGGTTTATTTTACAGCAGGTGGATAACCAGGTGTGTATGCATCATTTACCTAAGAAAGAGATGTCACCAGGATGCACTGCGGGAAGAAGGCAAGCTGGTGGAGGCAGTGTGATGATCTTAACTATGTTAAGTTTGGAAATATTGGGTCCTTGGCATTCATGTGAATGTTACTTTGACGGAAGCCACCTACCTTAACATTGTTGCAGACCAAGGAGGCAATTCTCTAAAACAAAAAGCGGTAAAAACAACCCTGTTATCGGGTTTTTACCGCATTTCTGTATGCTGTGTTGTTCCTCCGCAGTGGCATTCCCTGCAGAAGCCTATGGGCTTCTTACCGCAGCGCTGTTTGAGGGATCCATCACGGATCCCTCCCAGCATGCCCTGCGGCCGGCGCGTCACTCTGCGCATGCGCAGATGGACTCCCGGGTCACAGACCCGGAAGTCCAGTGCCGGCGCAACATCGCAATGGACAGCTCTTATCGCAAGAGCTGTCCCTTGCGTTAATAACAGCATATGTTAGAGCATAGAAAAAACATACATAGAAGCAGCACTTTGATTTAAACACTAAATACAATGGATTAAATGGTTAATGGAACACATTTATTAAAAAACATTAAAAAAGGAGACAAATTGACATAAATTGCAATTTTAAAATGTACCCTACACTCCTTCTAAAGGCTTGGCTGGCTAAGGGAGTCCTCTTATCAAGGCTGTATTTTGGGCATTGTTTGTAGGTTATCTCACCACAGATGGAATGGCTGGGGTTTTTCCAGATAAGTCCAATTGTCCTCTCTATGTTGCGGGTGTGCACTGATGGTAAATCGCAGCTGGAGGAATGCCAGGACCTTGCAGGAATTTCCCAAAGTTGCAGGTGGTGGCTTTGGGTATAAGTGGATCCAAGGAAAGTTTGCCACTTGACCGTTGATGATAGCCTGTTTTGGAGGTATGTCCTTTGGAAGGATGATTGCCAGGAATGGTGCCAATTTGGAGTGGTAAATGTGGGTACCTGGGAGCTCAACACCTACGCGTTTCGCTGCGTTGCATCAGCTTTTTCAATTTTAGAGCATATGCCGTTATTAATAATGCGATGCCCAGCGATAGAGGGCTGTGGATGTTACAACATCGGACCACAAGTACTCCCTCTTCCCCGCAATTATATTCCCTGATGACAGCTGCCTCTCAGCATGCTAATACACCCTTAATAAAATTACATGAACAATAATCGGGCGCAATAATACTACATATGCTCCACCAATCAATCTTTATACCAATTTGTATTGGTTATATATAAAATGTGTTATGGCTGCTCCCAAAGGCAATTCTGGAGATTGCCACTTGGAAATGGAAGATTAAATTAGGAGTTATAAATCAATTAGCTTTGTGTATATAAATATACTGACATATATCTAACTCAAAAGAGAGCGCCACACATCTGAATAGTATTTAAAAAGATTCATATGAAGATTTATTGGTACTTGTTTCCTATCTGGGCGCCTGCTAAGTTAATTGCGCACCATGCTATTCTCCGTAGAGAAATCTGATCGCATCTCATCGTACACATACACGATATTGAACGATGCGATGCGATGCGATGCGATCCGATTCGATTTCCCATAGGAAACAATGTTAAATGGATCAATTTACCCAAATCAGCATAGGGAAGAATGGTAAATGGGCCAGAAACCCCCAAAAAACCCACAGAGCAGTGGAATGTCCCCCCAAAAGTAGTTGACGCCACCCCGCCATCAACGTGAACCCGAAGCGTGGCGAGCGCAGCGAGCCCGCGAGGGGCGGCGGTACGCGTCCTCCGACCTTTTCATGCCCTACTATCCACTAGGGCGTGGAGTGAGAATAGAATAGTGTGGCGAGCGCAGCGAGCCACCGAGCCCGAAGCGTGGCGAGCGCAGCGAGGGGACGCGGATACCTTCACAGGTAAACGCGTCCCTTCGCGGGCTTCCCAGGTGTCCGTGTCGCCATGGACACCTGGGAAGCCCGCGAGGGGACGCGTATAACTGTGAAGGTATCCGCGGCCCCTCGCGGGGCTCGCTGCGCTCGCCACGCTTCGGGCTCGGTGGCTCGCTGCGCTCGCCACACTATTCTATTCTCACTCCACGCCCTAGTGGATAGTAGGGCATGAAAAGGTCGGAGGACACGTACCGCCGCCCCTCGCGGGCTCGCTGCGCTCGCCACGCTTCGGGTTCACGTTGATGGCGGGGTGGCGTCAACTACTTTTGGGGGGACATTTCAATGTTCAGGGGTGTTTTTGGCCCATTTACTATTGTTCCTATGATAATTTGGCTAAATTGAGCCATTTCACATTGTTTTCTATGGGAAATCAAATCGCATCGCATCGCATCGCATCGCATCGTTCAATATCGTGTATGTGTACGATGCGATGCGATCAGATTACATTACGGTGCCGTACGTAGAAAACCTGGGCGCCCAGATAGGAAACAAGTACCGATTTATTATATAAAAAAAGAAAAATAGTAAAATTACATATAAAATCACAATACACAGTATCTCAATAAAGGTTATCCTCAATAGGATGCAAAAAAGGCATTAGCCAATGGTATCACTTGTTAATTTGCTGGTACAACCCAACTCTGGGTGGTATTTCTGCACAAATGTAGAATATTTAATTGGTATACATAGAAAGTCAGTTGGTGTTGGCCTTGTATACTCCAAAGGGTTAAGCCGATTTAGGTAGATGATTTTTGGTTGAGGGATATGTGCATCCAATGCAATAGAGTGTTCCTTATTTTATAAAGGGCTCACAGGAGATGATTTGCACCAATGAATACAATGGGAACAGTACCTCTTATATTGTTGGGAACAACTTATGCGATCCCTGCAGTGGACATCTATGTGGGCTCGCTACAACCCGCCTGGCTCCAGCTGATATCGGCGAGCCTTTGATGTTTGTAGCGTGGCGGGGAGAAACCTCACTGACCTGTGTTGTTTGAGCAGGTCTTCCGTGTCCGGCTTTCCAAGTACACAAGTTCTACAGTCGGCTGTGTGCCGCTTGCAAGGAGGAGGTGTTTCTGTTCATTAGCGTGCAGTCTCCGGGAGTAGCAGGGAATCTCTGCAGATGAGAGTTGGGTTAGCAAGTGTCCAGATAGGGGATCCTTGACGCGTTTCTCCGCAAGATACAAACAGCGTTTTTTTTTCAGAAGGAGTATGATGGTGGAGAGGAATCTCCATTATTTAAAAGGCTGAGGAATGCCAGGACCTTGCAGGAATTTCCCGAAGTTGCAGGTGGTGGCTTTGGGTATAAGTGGATCCAAGGAAAGTTTGCCACTTGCCCGTTGATGATAGCCTGTTTTGGAGGTATGTCCTTTGGAAGGATGATTGCCAGGAATGGTGCCAAGTTGGAGTGGTAAATGTGGGTACCTGGGAGCTCAACACCTACGCGTTTCGCTGAGTTGCATCAGCTTTTTCAATTTTAGAGCATATGCCGTTATTAATAATGCGATGCCCAGCGATAGAGGGCTGTGGATGTTACAACATCCCGCCACAAGTACTCCCTCTTCCCCGCAATTATATTCCCTGATGACAGCTGCCTCTCAGCATGCTAATACGCCCTTAATAAAATTACATGAACAACAATCTGGCGCAATAATACTACATATGCTCCACCAATCAATCTTTATACCAATTTGTATTGGTTATATATAAAATGTGTTATGGCTGCTCCCAAAGGCAATTCTGGAGTACTCCCTCTTCCCCGCAATTATATTCCCTGATGACAGCTGCCTTTCAGCATGCTAATACACCCTGTCACACTGCAAAAATTGTTCCGGAATGGTTTGAGGAACATGAAAGAAGTTCAAGTTGTGGACTTAAATTAAAAAATCCTCAGATTTGGCATTGGTATGAAGGTTCGAGCCATGAACTCCCCGCTTTGCTACTTAGAGAACTTAAAAGGTTCTACTGCTAATTTCTTGGTGCTAGATACCACAAGGTATCAGAGATCTTGTGGAGTCCATGCCTCAATATTTCAGACTTGTTTTTTGCAGCATGAGGCAAAATTTTAGGCAGCTGAATCAGCTTTCAAAGACTGATAATAAAAGGAAGGACAATGCGATAGCATAATCTAATCAAAATGCTAGGGTCACTGTAACTGTTGTCACAAGCTGTCCTGTCTAGGGGAAACTCTTACTGAAACAGGTAACTCATTTAAAGTATGAAAACATAACTATTCCCCCTTTTTATCACTGTGACAAAAAAAATCTAATATGAACCCATTTTTAAACTTTTTTAATACACTGTTTGTAAATGCTATACATTAAATTATATGTAGTAAATATTCATCCAAATTTATAAAAGCGACAATACCCTGATTGGTAAGAATTCAACTGGTAATGATCACTTTATGTAATACACATCATTCTGCTATAAAAAATATGATTATCAGGATTTGGTCCAGATTATGGTAAATATTTCCCCTAGTATGCAAATGCCAAGTATCTCTTATTTCAATAGGCATTCACTCCTGTTTAATTCTATGCTGCATCTGTTGGCTGCAAGTTTGAACTTCAGTGAGTCAGGAAGTTCCAATTTGCCATACTGATAGCAATTAAGCATTCTCCTAGAGCAGTGATTTTCAACCTTTTTACCTTGCGGCACACTAAATAAGATTTTAAAATCGTCAAGGCACACCATGAGATCCCCACAGGTCAAAACACATTGGTCCCCACAGGAAAAAAACAAACCTATTGCCCCCCATATAAAAAAACAATCACACTGGTCCCCACAGGTAACACAAATAAAATACATTGGCCCTTTACATGAAAAGAAGAGACCAGTAAATAACAGTTGAACTGGTGGTGGCTGTAAACTAGTTTGGGCATCTCTAGATCTGGGGGCACACTTGAGAACAGCTCAAGGCACACTAGTGTGCCATGGCACAGTGGTTGAAAAACACTGTCCTAGAGATTATGAAACCCCAAGCATTAATCTAGCACTGACAGTAAGCACGGTTAGGATTGCTTATTGTTAGCTTGCCCATATTTAAACACTCCAATGAAGACGAAGCTCGAGGCTGTGAAGGTGAACCTAAGTGTAATAGGGATTGCCACTTTAATAATTATTAGCATAACCCCAATAGAATTATTAATTTAAATATAATAATTTATTACCGGAGAATATTGTCTATCTTTCTGTTTATAGAATTGTCTCTATTTCCACCTATAATATTATTCCATTAGTAATTGTCATCTGTAATACACCATTTATACGTTTCTTTTTACCAAGTGAATATAGCAGATTATATTTTGTCCCCATAAAATCAATTGCCTCAGTTTATTTGCAATATGTAGATGTGGTAAACAGGATAGCATATATCTAGAACTTTCCCAAAATTCCCTGTTGTCTTATAGAGCAGATAAAAAGGTGACATAGCGAAATGAAGGGTTTTAAAAAAAAAACTAAAAGAAAAAACTTACAGTCCCCTCTGTAGGTATAATGATGTGTAACTGATTTATCTCCTGAAGCATTAAATGCAATAAAGTAAATACATTAGGAATTCAAATATTGGATTAAACAATTCCATGCCTGGATGGAACTGATGAGATGCACATGTGAGTGTTCTTCTCATGCTGTAAGCAAACACATGAGACAATATACCAGGGTTTGGAGTTGGCACTGTGTACAGAACATCATAGTCCCATGGCACTAGATAAGCAAATCATTAATAAAGTCAGTTCATGAGTGTATGACACTAGTTCTAAAGCCAACATGTCCGATGCCAACATTTCTATTCTGTCCAGGAAATGCTCAACCTTGGCTGTGTTCCTTACATATAATCAGAATCCTCCTCGCAGCTCAACCACCAGCTGGATTTCTATTTTCCTAAGCAATCTCACAGAGCCTGTACAAACCCAGGGAATTTAGGCATTCCAAATTCATAATCAGAAGGTTTTCCCACAGGAAAAGTCACCACATATCTAGGTCACAGGAAAATAACAGTAACTTGTGTAAACTGACTAAGATTACATAGAATGTAAAGTGCTAACACTTGCTTCCTTTGGTAACATTAACCTTGTCAGAATACAAGCTCAGTATAATAAATCAGTCATATGAAGCCTTATCTATTAAAACATTTATAAAATTCAATTTAACAGCAATGCTTATCCAAATTATTAGGGACATGTGATTCAGACACAGTCATTTCACAATAGTTTTCAACACCAACCACACATGCACCATTTTCCAGTGCTGCCTCATGGGGGCTGCCAAGTAAGACGGTCTCCTATAACTCTACCAAATGTAGTGCTGGGCTGCCTTTGGTCTCGTGAGCTTTTGTTGTATTGGGGGATGGATAAAGGCTCTCTGGAGGTGTAACCAGCAGCGGTGTCATGTCGAATGGGGGCTGCCGCTACCTCCCTTTCCGGAGTGGTGACAGCTGTCAGTCCGAGTCCTGACACTTGCGCAATGGATCTGGCAGATGCGGGAACATGTGCTCAGACTGTTTATTGCCATACCCCCTGCTTCTATGGACTGCACCCCACAGCATCCGGCTAGTGCTGCAAAATAAGGAAGGGGTAGACTCTCTGCTTATAGCAGCCCTGACTGGCAGTCCTCAGGGAAGAGGACACCTCCCGATGGGACTGCCTTCCAATAGGAATTCACTGCCAGTGACAGTGAAGCCTGTGCAGTCTCACAGAGCAAGGTGGCAGATTTTACCTGAGGGGCTGCAGTGCATAGGTAAAATCTGGCACTTGTAACATTAGGGGTGATTCAGATGTGGTTGGAAGTAACATGGTAACTGTTTATTTGGAAGCAGCAGCGATGCTCAGATGCAGTGGTGTCCTTGAGGAAAATGTCTAAAGAGCTGGGGAATACAGTGATGTGGCGTGTAACCTGCAACATGAGTGTTCATCTTATTGTACTGGCAAGATGGCCTTTGGTTAAGAACATGCACTTGCTGTGCAGGACCTCAAGTTGTCAACCCACTACAGTATAAATGGGAATCCTTAGTGGTGAGCAAGCGGGTGGCAATTAGGTGAGTGGCCGGTATATATTGCAAAGTACGCAAATCTATCCACTTGGTTGGAGTGTATAATGATATACCTCCAATTGAGAAGAATGTGTCACCAGTTCACAGCAGCAGAAGTGTCCTCAGATGTTAATTATGCAGACTAGCTCCCTGCATTAGAATGGGGCTCGCATGGCCCAGCAGGGAGCGGCTGCTAGAGGCAGGGGAGATGTTACCTTCTGAACTGTGGTTGGCGCTAGCTGCACAGCCTGTCCGCTGTTACCAGTGTGTATAATCCAGCTGCTGTTGAGAGCCTCACCACCGACAGCCTCAGTGGCAAACGCAGGATTTTTTGATCATATTATATACCAGTGCTATTGTTGTCATAAGTTAAAGCACTTGCCAAGAGGAGGGGGGGTTATAGGCAACCAGAACCCCCCCTACGTTTGCCTATGAGCCTGCGTGTGTGGTGCAGGCTCTAGCTATTGCCGTAGCTGGCATGTGGATGAATGCGGTGAGCAGGTTCCGTTCAGTCACAAGCCTTGGGCGGCGAAACGTACTGTTCTCAGCGCTGCTATGCCCCAGATCTATCACATATTCATGCATATCAGGTTTTTTCCTTTATAAACTAACATACTCTGTTTTTAGCAGATGATCAAAACTCTTTTGTATTTATGTCAGTATTACAGTATTACAATAAATGTCAACAATTACATTAATACAATATCCTATGGTTATTATATTCCTGTATTCAAAACCTAACCTCATTTAAATGAGTGCAGACTGATTTGTAGTATTCCAGCATAAAATCATTACACAGCCTGTTATAATTATTAAAACAGCTCATTTTCATTTCTGTACCACATATTTTAATAATTTGAATATATTTATAGAAACAGGCATGGGGAAATGCATTCACATAACTCAGAATGAATACGCAATGCCTTTGAGAATATCTTCAACATCGTTTTCATTTCACTTAAATTCCATTGTTGAAAATCGTTATGGTAAATGATCTACTTTAAAAAGTCAGGCATTAAAGGATATCTCCGACATCAACATAAATCCCAAATATTACAGTAATCAGTATGGAGTCTATTGGCAAAATGCTTTTGACTTCCTATGTATAACTGTTCATCTTAAAAGCTTGTCAGAATGATGGCTTCTGCAATGTACTTTCACTTTGAGCTGGGACAGTTTTTACTTTCACTTTGAGTTGAGACAGTTTTTAGCCCACAAACTTTTCACCGCACCCCCAGTCCCTATGTTCTCCCACCTCCAATTGTTTTCTTCACAGCTCCCTCTCACCATATCCAGAAAGTTTGAAACAGATCAGTATCCCTGCAAAAATTGCGGGTCCATTGAGTGGCCTCTAGTGGTCAGTGACTGTACTGCACCTCATAGAGGTAAGGAGTAGTTAGCCTTTTATATATAGTATATTCAGAAATTATGACACATAGTAGTCTATTTGTTCTACTTCACCGGACTAAAGGTGTGCACACACAGAGTGGCGGGCGCTGATATCAATTTGATATTGGCAGCTGCCGGGACCCGCTATGGAGGAAGGGACAGTGCGGGGAGGGGGGTCTATTTCTGCTTTCGATCCCAATGCCACGGGCCACGCACCGGGATTGAATCTGGATTGAATGTGGCTGTACATGTGTGATTCTGGGAAGATGGTGTGGTCTGATGTTTCTCTGCCATCAGTGATAGAGGTGCTGCTGAGCTATAAAAGTGCTAACAGTAGATAAAGGCTGCTGAGAAACAGTGAGCTGTGGGGGAGGAGTGAGATCTTGGAACCTGTGAGCATGAGCAGCGAGGCATTCCATTCATTCAGCAGAAAATCATGTTACAGCGGCCACCAGTTGAGAATGCCCATTAGCTGGTATTCATCTCATAGTTGCCTACTCTCCCGCATCTTGCAGGAGGCTCCCGATTCAGCCATAAATCTCCTGCTGTCACGCATTGCACTCCTAATATCCCGGATTCTTCAGATTCTGATAAGAGTGCCACTAAGGAGTTTCTTTGCAAGGAAAGTGATTTGCTGTAATCACGGGGATTTGCTGTAGCTGCTCAGGAGTCAACTTTCATAATCCCCCTTGTTGGAAACCCTGACAGGAGACTTTAGTGAGTTTAATTAAACATTTGTTTTATTAAAGTATGTTGTCCATAATGATTTTGCTAATGATATACTGTAATAGTATGAAAACAGCACATCTAATAAATATGCTGTAGGTAGTACAAACAAATTGCAGACAGTCCAGTTTTCACAATAAAATAACATTTAATACCACAAGATCATAAATATATGCTTATTGATGAATTGACACAAAGTCAAATTGCATTTGGAATATATTGCATTTATTGTTTACCGTGCTGAGTGACAAGAAAATAAATATCACAGTAAATATATAGTTGCAAACAAGAAACGCCATATTGAAGACAGCAATGTTAGTATCAACACTTGCAAAACTTTTCAAAAAAGATTATTACTAATGTAATACAGAAATATCTAACAACAACAAATATTTACGCATGGACACACCCACATGCTGAGCTAGACAAATAGGCTGACTGCAGGGCAAGTGATAACTCCAATTTATATTGTTATTTGTATTGTAAATAAATGCAGCAAATCAGCTGTATTCAGTATTTGACATTCGATATTAGTAAATTTGGTACTTGTTTCCTAGCACGGCGCCCATCTCGTTGATTGTATGCCTTAACTTTAAGGCACTTAAGTCATACAATCAAAGCGATGGACCCGATTTTGTGTCAATCACCAGCTAATTTGCCGGTGAAAGAGAAAATCGGGTTGATCGCGTCCATCGCGGCCCCTAATAAGGGGCCGCGATGAGACCGACGCGATCAACACGATTTTCCCATAGGAAACAATGTAAAATTATTTTTAAAGTGAAAATCGGGTTGATCGTGTCGGTCGCGGGCCATTATAATGGCCCGTGATGCGATCAACCCGATTTTACATAGGTGACAATGTGAAATGGGCCAATATGGATACCTGTGAAGCCCGCGAGGGGACGCGGATACCTGTGAAGGTATCCGCGTCCGCTCGCCACGCTTCGGGCTCGGTGGCTCGCTGCGCTCACCACACTTTATAAAATCAACTCCACGTAGACGTGGATAGTAGGGGTATGAAAAGGTCGGAGGACGCGTACCGCAGCCACTCGCCACGCTTCGGGTTGGCGTCAATAGTAGGGTGGCGTTAACAATGGGGGGGGCATTTGAAACATGAGGGGGGTTTGGTATTAAAAAGGGGGGTTTTGGGGCTTTTAACATTGAAATCAATGTAAAATCGGGTCTCAGGGACCATTTTACATTGATTCCAATGTAAAAATCGGGTCGGCATAGCATGCGATTTGGTTGGCATGCGATGTGATCGACCCGATTTTTCTGACCCGATGGATACAATCAAAATCTGTGGCGCCGTGCTAGGAAACAAATACCAAATTTCCCCCTGTGTCTAAACCCCTTTCTCTCCTTGACACTCTCTCACTTTCTCTTGCTCCCCTCTTTCTCTTTCCCTCCCTCTGTGACATCTTCTCCCACACTGCTTGAACTCTCTCTTTTTCTCTTTCTTGTGCCTCTCTGTTCCCCCCGCCATCTGACACATACTTGCCTACACTCCCTGAAAGGCCATTTGAGGGTCCCGCAAATCGGGTACCCCTCCCAGCCCCCCGGGAAGGTGGGCAAGTCTCCCAAATTGTAACCACAGCCCCTGCTCTCCCCGGTAAAAAATTCAGCATTTTGCGGGTCCGCGGGGAGGGGTGGGGCTAAAATGACGCGGATCGCATCATTTTAGCCACTCCCCCCATCCACAGACCGGCAAATTAATGCGGCTGCCGGCCATGGGGGTGGGGCTTGGTGATGCCAGCCTCGCCACGCCCCCAAAATTAAGTCTTGCTCAGCCCCCCTTTCACTCCTCTCTGGGCTTCTCCCGGAGAGGAGTTTTAAAAAGTTGGCAAACATGATCTGACAGCATTTTGGGCCCCCAGGCAAAGCAGTGCAGTGGGGCCCTTACCTGCACAACCACTCACAGGAATAAAAATGTAAACCCCCGGGCAGTAGCCCACCATTCCCATTGGGAAAGATGGCCCTGCTGACACCCTCTTTGTCTCGCACTCCCCTCACTCTTACTCCTGTCCATTTAAAGGGCATTGTAGAGACACAAGGGGTGGTGGGGTTTTCAAGATTTGGCCATGGAGCACACAAAGTTCTAGTTACACCCCTGTGCAGGCCTCTGGGTGATTACACCAGACATACAGTAAATGGAAAAATCTACATTGCACAATACTGTACCTCAGCACAAAATTTCAGGAACAGTTTTTGCCCCCCGTATCAAGTGTCAGTGTTTTTCTGGTGGTGGTATTTCCATGGCATAGTATCTTTGTTATTACTGCTGAGCCTGTTATAGTGTATGGCTCACACACTAAAGCAAAATCTCCTATTTCATCTCTGTTGACATTTTATGAGCTCATTGGGGATTTTTGCAGAAAATCACAAGCATATGGTTTGCAACAGCGAGTGAAATAGACAGGTCAAAACACTGCTTAATATCACATTACAAACATAGACATACTGTACAATGCTCTTCTGTTCTTTTTTAACTCATTTTTATTACAATTACAGGTTTTATGTGCATAGAACAACATATAATTGTGTCTAAAACCCTATCTGTAGTACACCCTGGTTCACCCATCAACTTATGCCGAATATTCGCACAGCTGCATTAAAGGCCCAAATTGAGCTCTCCCAGCATCTCCCCCAGTGGACTAACATCCAACTTGTTACTTGATGTGCCCTTTTTTACATGCGATGAATCTCATGTGATTTATTGCATGTAAAAAGACTTCGGGGAAGTCTCCAGGGGTATTCCAGAAAGGTTGGATGCTATAAAAGTACTTGTGATGTGCCGCTGAAGGCTGCATATAGGATTTATCTTATTTAGCAAGTCTGACCTCCAACTCTGACCGATGTACTCGGAGAGGATGTCATACATGTGAGATTTGGACCAATTTCATCCCTTCTGCAAAAAGGTGTAGATTCAGTAGTGTGCTAATCTTCTCTAATGTTAGCTTTGTAAATATCCACAATTATGTATTGTGCTGATAGAAATTTTACTGCATGAAATGTCTATTCAGAAGAGCATGGATTCCATGCTTAAGTGGTATATGAAACATCTGCAACATTCTTCATAATGAAAGAACACATCCCCCATTGACCCCATTTTAATCAATGGCAGCTCTAGTTAATTACCTGAACAGTTTTTATTCTCCTGGACTTTTTCATACTTCTTATTGTAAGCAAATAGCCCTGGCTTTTAATACATAAATAGGTCAGTACTGTGTATGGGGAATAGCATAGAATAGAAATACTGATTAATTCATCTTTAGTGCATCGAGAGAGCCAAGGTTAATTAATGCATGAATAACACATGAGAAAATAATATACATGAATTAGCAAAATCTTCATGTAAAGAGCTAAATGTTGTTCTATTACCCAAGTGTACTGGATTGAGAGGCAAATCCCTTCTCAGATGGACAAAACCATGTGCACTGCAGGGGGGCAGATGTAACAGGTGCAGATAGAATTAGATTTGGGTGAGTTATTTTGTTTCGGTGCAGGGATACTAACTGACCGTTTTATATCTACACTGCAATACAGGTCGAGTATCCCGTATCCGAATATCCGTTATCCGAATTATTCCGAAATACGGACATTCCAGAAAGTGAAAAAAAAAATTTTTTTTTGCTAAAAACTCACTGGGGACATATGTAACAGCATCACTGGGGACATGATATGTAACTGGCACTATATATGTGCAAGACAATGATTGCTTGGCATTCAAATTCAGTGCTGAGATAGTACACACATTTTGTTTCACGTTTTGAAACCTTGTTTTTTGAACAATTAAAATATGTTTGTGTGTATTTTATGTGGTAATAAAATATATTTGTGTGTATATTATGTGTTTATACAGCATAAATGCAAGATACTTCAAAATACATCATTGAAATATTAAAATATTCCGAAATACGGAATAATCCGTTATCCAAAATTCTCCTGGTCCCGAGCATTTTGGATACGGGATACTCAACCTGTATAGATGTCACTTTGAAGAAAAACCCCACCCAAATCTAATTCTATCTGCACAAGTTACATCTGCCCCACCCGCAATGCACATGGTTTTGTCCATTTGAGAAGGAATTTGCCTCTAAGAGTGAACTAGAATAAGGCCCTGAGCCCAATGTCTCCATGTTTCATCCAACCCAACACAGGTTACTCAGGGACAAGTAACCACCCTCTATTTCAGGTCAGTCTGTGTTTGCCTGGTTGTAACAATAAACAGAAGGTGCAAAAACTTAGAAAACCTCAAAATACAGTATGTAGATTAATTTTACAATGCTCTGTTGTTTGTAAATCAGAATAACCATAGAGCAATGCTTTGCACCCCAAACACTCATAAGGGTCCATCCTATTATTTGGGAAGGGTGCAAGGTGCTGTTGCCATGGCGTTTAAACAGCAACAGTGCATGATTTTGAAAACAAAATGATTTGATTTGATTTGATGATTTGAAGACAAAATTCACTGAAACCATGTCAGTACCCTATGTGGCAGTGAGGACTTTTGTGCCAGTTCCAACCCCCATAAAGTGCGACCACTGCTACATGATTCGCATTCGCAAATTCATCGCTCAGAATAAGATTGACCCCCTAGACTTTATTTTATCCATTCACTAGTTTGTTCAGTGTCAGTATTGCAGTTTATGATTATGTACATCATATTACAATTACTATAGTTTAGCTGTACAGGATGTGACAGAATCATAATAGTGATAATATTTGATTTAGTGCTTTACATTAGCAGCATTGTGTAGACAGGATTCTTCATTATGTTAATAATTATTTTGATGGAATTCCTTGTGTGCAGGATTATGTGAGCAATCATAAAAAGAACACACAATCATTACATTATTTTTATTTTAAACATTCAGTTCAAGTGGTTTACCTCACTCATTATAGGGAACATACCGGTAAGAGATGCTATGTCAGTTGTTCTTTTTTACATACGGATGATTCGGGAATAAATGCCATCCTGTAATTATAGGGCTATAAAGGAAGTGATTCATCCTAGGGCTGCAGATGCCATCTTAGGAAAAAAAAATAGGTACTTCCTCATCTTTGCAGCCACCGCTACGCCAGTTATGTTAGCCATTACTTAACCACTACATAAGGATTTTCAGCGAGGAAGTACCCCACCCTCCTGTGTCCACACCACCATCTATTACCTTTAGTAAAGTTTTGGTGAGCGAAGCTTAGTGAGCCGCAGAGCACGAAGTGTGGCAAACGAACAATGGTGCTACGTAAGTTCTGTAGCGTAAGCGGTGGCCGCAAAGATGAGGAAGTACCAATAAATATTTTACAATGTTGATTAGGATGCCGGACGGGGTCCTGACAGTCGGGATCCCGACAGTCATTTACCCGACGTCAGGATCCCGACAGTCAAAACCCCGACACACGGGGGGCCTGATGGCCACCGGCTATTCTCCCTTGTGGTGAGTGTAGCAAGCCCGCAAGGGGCTTTGTTGTGATCACCATGCTGTCTGGGTCCGGACAGTCGGGATCCTGACGTCGGGATAATGACTGTCATGATCCCGACTGTCTATACCACACCCGTTGATTGCAAGTGTGCTCAGGTGGTGTCCTCCCCAATTCCAAAAGAAAGTACGTAGCAAGTTGTATTTGGGGGTGATTCAACGTTGATCGGACAGGGCCGAATTCGGCCTTGTTCTGATAGTGGGGGTCTACGCAAGCCATTTGCTCCAGTGGGGGCGGGCAAGAGCAGGGGAGCGCCCAGAGTTTTAAGGGCATCCTCAAGAAAACGCTAGGCATTCAGCACCCACCCCATTTTCAGCGCTCTGCGGAGGAAATAAAAGTCAGTTCAGACTGACTTTTATTTCCGAAGGAGAGAGAAATCTTTCGATGGTCAGCGACCATCGAGTGATTTTTCTTCCCTTCAGCCACATGCGAGGGGATGTGTTCTTGGACAGAGGAGATGCGGTCGGCGTTAGGGGTGGGGCTTTCAACGGGATTTCCGGCTGCACTTACCCGCTCGTTAGGCAGTGAATATTGCATATATTTGGCCCGTATAATTACAATTACTAATAAGCTTTTCCTGACAAAATATTGGCATCTGTTTAAACTATAAACTTGTTTTATATTAGTTACTTTACACATGACCATATACTTCTTTCCTCCTCTTATCTGTCTTTTTAAAGAGACCACTTGCTCTTATGTAAGAGAGTGTTGGGACACGACACATCTGTCCCAGCCAAGGCCCAGCCAGGGAACATATGTCCCAAGCGGCTATAGTTCACACTTTTCTCGTGTATCTAATCGTTATCTTTGTGTGAAACAACAGACTGTAAGAGGAGAAAATTGTATAACCATTTAGTTTAAGTTCGTCCATCCAGAGATATGGATGAAAACAAAAATAAAGAATAAAAATGGTTTAGGTGCAGTTTATGAGCAAGGAATTGTATATGTTCATAATTATAGAATGGTATAGGATTCACATCTGGCTCCCATGTGCAAGATTTAAAAATATATATAGTGATTATGCATAAATATATAATTCTAATGTTCTTGATTCATGCAGCCATTGCAGGAACGGTGACCGCCCTGCTTGTGCCTGCTTGTATAGGAGCACCGTAAAGTTAATAGTTTACCACATAGTGTTCTTGTTTTTCTGCTCTCATGCTTAATTGGCTGGTACTCTATTCCAGTGGTTCTCAAACTCAGTCCTCAGGACCCCACACACTTCACGTTTGGCAGTCACCTGATTGACTGAGTGCATCCTCCTTATTTCCACTCATACTATTAATAATGTGTCTGCTGTAATTTATTCAAAATATTTATTTGATATTTGCATTTTGCTATTTAATAGGGGAAGAATACAGATGTTTACATTTATTGAAACATAAAGGGTATTTATTCATAACACTTTTCATGTAAGTAAGTTTTATTTATATAGCGCACTTTCTCCAACAGGACTCAAGGCGCTTATGTACAGAGTGTCAAAGATGTATGATGCTGACAACAGGATTATAACTAAGGGTATGCAAATTATGCCATCGCTTAGGGTGCAAGGGGTGGCACCATCACGGCATTTGAGTAGTAGCACTGCAGCAGAGCCACTTAGGATGCTCGAGCAGTGCTTTTCTTCCAGATACTGGTGGACCTGGCCCCCAGACATGATGTCAATGGTTTAGTAGACAGGGCCAACACAACATTGGTGATAAAGTGGAAGGTGATAATGCAGGTGCCAACCAGCTGCTAACTGCTATTTTTTTTTAAACCAGCCTATAACAACAGTTAGAAGCTGATTGGCTGGTGTGTGATTTTAACTGGCCACTTTATCACCACTTTATCACTTCACCAGGATTAATACATCTGCGCCAAAGTTACATGTAAAATCTGAAATGACAAATACTCAATGAGAAGTCTTAAAAATGTTATATTATTTTATAACTTAAAATATAATTAATAATCATAGTAAAAATACAAAAAAATTAAGACTAAGGGCCTTATTTTAGTTCACTCTTTCTGACAAAATCCTTCTTAGATGGGCAAAACCATGTGCACTGCAGGTGGGGCAGATGTAACTTGTGCAGATATAATTAGATTTGGGTGGGGTTTTACTTCAAAGTGAGATCTATATTGCAGTGTAAAAATAAAGCAGCTAGTATTTTCCCTTCACAGAAACAAAATAACTCACCCAAATCTAATTCTCTCTGCACATTTTACATCTGCCCCCCTGCAGTGCACATGGTTTTGTCCATCTAAGAAGGATTTTGTCAGAAAGAGTGAACCAAAATAAGGCCCTAAATGATCTATGTAGTCAGACAAAACGGTACTGGAGGAGAAAGAAGTACTCTCAATGGGCCTTATTTTGGTTCATTCTTTCTGACACAATTCTTCTTAGATGGGCAAAACCATGTGCACTGCAGGTGGGGCAGATGTAACATGTGCAGAGAGAATTAGATTTGGGTGGGGTTTTACTTCAAAGTGAGATCTATATTGCAGTGTAAAAATAAAGCAGTCAGTATTTTTCCTGCACAGAAACAAAATTACTCACCCAAATCTAATTCTCCCTGCACATGTTACATCTGCCCCCCCTGCAGTGCACATGGTTTTGTCCATCTAAGAAGGATTTTGTCAGAAAGAATGAACCAAAATAAGGCCCAATATTTGGAAAAAGTCTCTCCTATGTTTCAAAATAAGATCTCTTGATCTAAATGTATCTGTTTGTATAATACTGTATCTTATCACTTCTTTCAGACCTGTAGCACTCACTTCATTATTTAATAGCTTAGTGATGACCATTTCTTTAGTGCTTGATGTTATTTCTAGAAAAATAGTCCAGTTCAGAAAATCTGTAAAGTATAATCTATGATATCCCAAATGTTGTTACATATCTCCCCTCCTCCCATTTTTATCAATTCCCAAATTAAAAATGTTGGAGAAATCTCAGTCATTCAGTTGTGACAAACTTAATTATTCTTCTACTGTATCATTATTAAATTGTAAAGTAACACAGCGGTATCTACCAGTGGGAATTTAGCCTTACATAATATATTTTACACTACATACATAGACAATATAAATAGGTAGGTAATAGGCACTCATATACCAATTTATTCACCAAGGTGTCATCCTCAAAGTTAATTACAATTTATGATTCCCTAGGAAGCAACTGGCAAATCCACTCACAAGCTATCTACCAGGAACCTGACGGCACTCATAGGAATTGAAATAAAAACAATGTATTTCAAACACATGGCATAGTCATTTTCAACATTTCAATGTGCGTAGGGCATGTCTGTCAAGGCGCTTTGCAGTAAACAAAACCACGTGTTGGCTTACCTTATATAGGGAATGCTTAAGCATAGGTCTGACACTGTGTGAAAGGTCTTGAATATGTATTTTATATCTTTAGTCATCTGAGGAGAATACATCACCACTACTTTGTTATTGTCAATAGTTAATCATGGCAGAAATACTAAGATGGCTTTCTGTCTTATTAAACTAAGGTAACACTGCCTTCATATACCATACGTTCTGATAACAGAGCTGTGCCCCATTTTTCTGTTCAAACAAGTTATTTGGACCTAGTGCTCAGTGTACTCACTTTATATTAGGACACCATCTTATCGCCATGGCGTGATGTGTGCTGTGCTAAGTACATGTACCAATTACTTCTCAGGGTCTCATCGAGCAAACTGCAAAGCATATTCTAATACAGCACAAAAGCAAGGTCTGTGTACAGAGATGTGATAAATACTACACTGGTCATAAAATATCTATGTGTCATGCATAGATCATATATCAAAACACTATCATTTTAAAACACTGGTAACTGTAAGCTACAAAAGGTAGCACTATTGATATTTTTAACAGCCAATACTCTTAGTCCACAGCAGAGCCGCCACCAGGGTGGGAATGCTGGGACCAGACAGAGAGGGGGACCCGATACTGGTTCCTACCATTGATACCAAGAAAACTGACTCCGGAGGGTAAGTGTTTCAAAAATGGGTGCAGCGTGTGTGTTGTGGGCCCCCTGGGACTCAGGGGCCTGTGTGCACTCTGCACACTGCACCATTATAAATACACCACTGCCAACATGCACTGTTAATTTCATCCTACAGGTCAGCGATATGCCACCTATATTGATGTTACGATGCGCACCGCATCACAATATGGTGGGGGGGGGGGTTGCTTAGTTACTAAGTCTACCTCAGTGTGCCCCTGTACGGCTCTCACATCTATAGATGACGGGAGCAGTATGGATATGGGATCCTACACCCGACGTTCCAGCTTCAGCAAAGTTTTAAGGGTATTGATGGGTCCCCGCCAGGTTATAAGCAAAGAAAATTAGAAAAGGACACATATAATGAGTGACTAATTGGCAGTGTAACCAGGAAGATTTTCCTTGAAGTGAAACTGTAGATAAGCCAATATTTCTTCACAATTTGCATACACTAGAAGAAGAAGTATTTGGTCAATATATATATATATATATATATATATATATATATAGTTCGGTGGTCTGGCACTCCAAATGATGATAACAATGTCCCGGGTGCCCTCACAAGTTAATTAGTATAGACGTGCAGAGGTGCGGCACTCCTGGTATGAATAAAGACTCGTAGGCGGGAAATTTCCACAACGTTTCAGTTCATTAGAACTTTTTTCAAGTGTACAAAGAACAAAAATAAGCATCTTACCTTTATAGTACATTCACCCAATGTGTAAGCGCGGCAGGCTGGGACCGGGACCTCGCACCCGTCCAGGATTGTCGCAGTCTGATGACGTCATCACGCCTAACGTGACGCGTGACGCTCAGTGTGTGGAGAGAGCCCGTAACCAAGGAAACAAGTAAACAAACCACGCGACAGCCGTCCTGTGTACAATAACAGATTACACAACGGGACGGAAATACTTTATAAGACACAGATTCAATTGCGATAGTACCCACGTAGTCTACCAGATACTCTGCCCATGTGGACTTGCCTACATAGGCAAGACGGACTGCAAATTTAAGGACAGAATGACAGCGCATCGGTCAGCCATTCGCAAAGCATTGGCATCAGGAAAGGCAGAACAACCGGTTGCCAGACATTTTCTGGAGTTTGGCCACCCGCTAAACTCATTAAGATATCGGATGATCGACACGGTACCCCCATTGCCACGCGGTGGCAACAGATCGTTGAAGCTTATCCAATTGGAAACCAAGTGGATCATGACCATGGATGTCATTGCACCTAAAGGACTCAATGAAAACATTTCATTCATATCGCATTGATTCGGTTATCCACTGCTGTACTTATGTCTATTCTCCTCCTACTTTTCCTCCTTTCTCGCTCTTCAATTATTTTGCTTTATTGTTATGTCATTTATATTATTCCCATTATCTATTTAGTAGCTTTATTCTCTTGAGCCTTGTTTCTATGCAGGTCGACACCAGCATGTCGACAGCTAGTAGTTGTGTTACTTATTGCTATTCCCATTTTCATTACCACTCGTGCAGCCCCTGTAGCTTAGTGCTCATAGCCCAGTACAGTTTACTTCAAATGTGCTACCTGTTTATTTATTGTTGTGTAATCTGTTATTGTACACAGGACGGCTGTCGCGTGGTTTGTTTACTTGTTTCCTTGGTTACGGGCTCTCTCCACACACTGAGCGTCACGCGTCACGTTAGGCGTGATGACGTCATCAGACTGCGACAATCCTGGACGGGTGCGAGGTCCCGGTCCCAGCCTGCCGCGCTTACACATTGGGTGAATGTACTATAAAGGTAAGATGCTTATTTTTGTTCTTTGTACACTTGAAAAAAGTTCTAATGAACTGAAATGTTGTGGAAATTTCCCGCCTACGAGTCTTTATTCATACCAGGAGTGCCGCACCTATGCACGTCTATATATATATATATATATATATATATATATATATATATATATATA
The DNA here is from genome assembly GCF_055691185.1 of Crinia signifera. Lineage (NCBI taxonomy): Eukaryota > Metazoa > Chordata > Amphibia > Anura > Myobatrachidae > Crinia > Crinia signifera. Next base: position 138,020,017 of record NC_139220.1, read on the forward strand.
CAGTATTAATACATCCACATTCTCTTTTGTGTAACATAATGTATAATACAATTAATTATGTTTCAGATTGCAGCAGATGTTGATAAGAGAAAAATGCAAGCTCTCACCCCCCACACTATGACAGTCAGCCATGGACAAATAGCACTGATTGCATCAGAACCCCATGGATAACACTAATATTTCACATGAGGCCTGTTCTCTGTTATTTGCAATGGACTGTTTGCTTTTTTCTCGCTTCACAGTCACTGTATGCTTAGAATATCTTATTACCTGTATCTCTGACAGCTGGTTATATGTGTAGCTTGATTTTTACCACTTGCAGGCCCTGCAGATCTCACATTCCAAGCATAATTTAACCACTCCCCCTATCTTAAAAATGTGACACTAGCTCAACACGCTGCCATCCCTTTGCCCACAGTATAGCATGAGCTTGTACTCTTAGCAAAACACATAAGTACATACATAATAGCTTGTTAACTTTTACAATTCATTGTATTCCTAGAAGAGGGGAGTGAATGCCAAGCAGGATATGAGTGCTCGAACCTGGCATTTGCCCTGGCATTCCTGGCCCACAGATTCCTCTACTCTTTGTCACAGAATATGTTTTCCGTGTTCTCCTGGAATTAATTCAAACTTATATACAGCAACATCACTTACATTCTCAGCTCCTTTGAAAATGAGTCATTTGTGGCTCAGCCAATCATTTTCCTGCTTTGCTGTGTTGGCTGTTTTATATACATAGATTAAAGAACAGCGCTGTATCTGGAATATATAACATTCCTTTCTATAAGTTATTTTTTAAGGGAAAGAGAATGATATTGCAGAATTACAATGGCCCTGTAAAAGTTCCATATAACTTACGATATATAAGTTAAAATATTATATGGTGTGTTTTATCTGTTTATGTGCAATTGTGCCTATTTTTTATGGATAAATGATTTTTTGCAACTAGACCATATATTATTTATAGATAAATCAGACAGAGGGCCTTATTTTGGTTCATTCTTTCTGACAAAATCCTTCTTAGATGGACAAAACCATGTGCACTGCAGGGGGGCAGATGTAACATGTGCAGAGAGAATTAGATTTGGATGAGTAATTTTGTTTCTGTGCAGGGAAAATACTGACTGCTATATTTTTACACTGCAATATAGATCTCACTTTGAAGTAAAACCCCACCCAAATCTAATTCTCTCTGCACAAGTAACACCTGCCCCACCTGCAGTGCACATGGTTTTGCCCATCTAAGAAGGATTTTGTCAGAAAGAATGGACCAAAATAAGGCCCAGAGAGTTTGCACAACAAAGAACAGATTCTTTACTTAGTCATCATGCCCACATTGTGCACATTAATGGTCCGCAGTTCATTTGATGTATGCATCTGGGGAGGCTAAAACGTTGCATGTCCGTACAATGCGGCTGCTATGTTGGCCTAGACAGCAGTGACCAGGATAATCACAGTCACACTCCATACTCCAGTCCAAATGAAGCACCATCTGCCCACACATAATCATTATGGCTGGATCCCCATGGAAGGGGATCCCCCTCAGTGCAACTAAGATTAGGAAGGTGATTACCATACCCATCAATGTAACCAATGAAAATCTCACAAGTAGACATTTCTATCTCTGGGCCTGGCCCCCTTCATTAGTTAATACATTTTTTTTAATTTACTTTCAAAATACTTCATATTTCCCCCTTATTCACACTTTCTATTACTCTGAACATTAAGTGGACAACTACTTCAAGATCCCTCTCTACATATTGTTTAAGAACAATATACATGTGCCTGATTCTGAGACACATGCATATAATTTATAGAAAAACGAAGGGGGGTTTCTGGTTGTCTGGAACCCCCCCCCCTCTTGGCAAGTGCCTTAAATTATGATAACAATAGCTGGTATGTAATATGATCAATAGAGCTGCCACCACATCATGCAGTGTAAAGGCCCCCATACACTAGGGCGACTTGTCCTTAGGACAAGTCGCCCCCGACTTCCCCCTGAGCTTCCCCGGCTGCTCCCCGGGGGAGCTTGATTAGATTGGCACTTGATGTGCCATTTTTTACATGTGATAAATCGTCTCGTCTCCCTGGGAATTTAATTTTCTGTGTGAAAGGGGTATTACTGAACATCTTTTGTGCCTGCCAAACCAATAGATTTCATCATAAACCAATAGATTTAATAAAATCTTACAACTTTTGTTCCTGTCACATCCTTTCAGAAATCTCCCTCTGTTTTATGGAAAGTTTTGAACATAGACTATAGAAACAATAGATAAATCAGGGCCGGTGCTAGGGTGTCCGGCGCCCTCCTGCAAACCATAAATGTTGCGCTCTTTCACATTGCCAGTGCAACAAGCCACTGCCCGATTGTGGGGGCGTATGCAAAATGCAATCCTATGGAGGATCTCGGGTGCATGTACATGTATGCATACACCATCTCAGTGCTGTGTCCGTAAAATGTTGCAGGCACTAAAGGTGCCCATACACGCTGCGAGAATTGCATACGTTATGGGATAGATCGCATCGCATCGTACAAAATGCATGCATTGTGTGTGCGATGCGATCGGAAAGCAGTACAAAAAGTATGTGCAGCACATACTTTTTGTACTGTGCGATGCAATGCTCGCAGGAGAGTGCATTGCACGCTGCTATTGCAGCGTGTATGGCCACCTTTAGGCACATAACCAAGCCCATTATTTAAAAAGTGTCTAAATTAATATAAAAAAAATATACAATTATTAAAAAAATTGTTATAAACATGTATAATAAAAGACTCACTGTTCTTTTGCTGTTTAACTCTTGTGCAGTCCCTCCTCTTCTATCTGCATAGGCAGGATGCTGAGGACGCCATTAAACCCCTATCGTGACTGAGTGGGAAAGGAGGGGAGAAAAGGAGGAGATGGAAGAAGAGGGGAGGAGATAGAGGGGGCGGAGTGTTGAGGACTGGCAGTGGCAATGGCACAGCACACTGAGAAGAGGGAAGGAAGGGGAGGTGGCGCTGCTGCCTGTTCATCATTTGATTGACAGCTGACAGGCACAGGGAGCAATGGGTAGGGGGCGGATCCAGACATGACATGTCATCCAGGCATTCACAAACAGCGCTACATGCCTCAGCGCAAGTGTCTGTAAGGAAGAGGGGGCAGGTCGCAGGAGGAGGACAGTGTGTGCGAGGTGCAGGGAGCTGCTCAGCCTCTCCATACTGCCGCCTGCTGTCAGACAGGCACTGTGGGCGGCATGGAGGCTGTGTGCACTCGCGGTGCAGGGAACAGCTCTTTATACTGCCGCCCACCCGCTGTCAGACAGGCGCTGCGGGCGGCGTGCAGGAGGCAGTGACAGTGAGGGCTGAGGCAGCTTTAGCAGAGCAGGGAAGGAGACAGCGCCTTTACAGCATTGGCGCCTCCCTGCTTTGCAGGAGCTGCTGAGTGGGTAGCGCCGGCCCTGAGATAAATGAAAGTATTAATCTGATATGATGATGCAGGACTTAGAGATGGAGACATTAATCACAGGCGTAACTATAGTGGATGCAAGAGGTGCCATTGCTATGGGGCCCAGATGCTTAGTGGGGCCTGGACCCAAGCTATAACTTGCATACCAGATTTGCCTGCCAAGCAATGGGTTTGGATCCATTACCCAGCCTGAATTGTGTGACATCACATTTTGTTCAAGAGTAGTATGTACTGAATGTTAAAATAGTAAAGGGGCACGAAAATGTGGCATCATTTAAACTGGAGGCCACTGTAATCTGGCACAATAAGAACTGGAGGACACTGTAATGTTTCATAATCTGATCTGCTTAATATGAAATTGAGGCACTATAGTGTGTCATAATATTTATTGGGACACTGTAACGTAGTATAATTTGACCTGCAGACCTCTCTAATATGGCTTTCTAAACAATATTTCAGCGCTGAACAGCCAAATTATTCCAAACTGCTCAGTGGCGTAACTAATAATTCTGCTCCCCCCTGCCGAAAATGCAGGGGGGCGCCCCCCCTAGGTTAAACAACATCCCCCCCCCCCCCGCCGCCACCCCCCATGCGGCCGTTACCTCAGCCGTGGCCGCGATTGTGCTGCCAGTGGAGGGGAGCCGGGGTGCAGTGGAGGGGAGCCGGGGTGAAGGGGGGGTGTTACCTCCTGCCACATCTGCGCCTGGTCCCGGCTCTCCCGTCTACTGCTGCTAATCAATAGTGACACTTGGAAAATGGCTGCCCCCATACAGCAGACGAAAAACTGTCTGCAGTATGGGGGCAGCCATTTTCCGAGTGTCACTATTTGTATTAGCAGCGCTGCAGCAGTAGCCGGGACTCGGGAGAGCTGGGACCCGGCACAGGCGCTGGCGGCAGAAGGCAGTGAGTAATTACCCGCAGCCCCCCGGCGCCCACACCCCCTCAGCGCCTCCCTGCCACCACGGGGGCTGCGGGGCTATAGTTACGCCACTGAAACTGCTGCTGAATCTAAAAGGGATTACTAGACCCTTAATTACCAAACAGAATACATACAAAATGACACAGCGCTGCTTGCAATAATGTTATATCATTATTTAATAAAATCACAGATAACATACAATATTGCCCAATATCAATAAAATATATAACATAGATATAAAAAATAAAACATTTTTAACTAAGCAAACTAATCCTTATATTGACTCTCTCCTTTAGACTCAAATGTATGCCGGATTATATGCCACCATTAGTGCTTATATCCATACAATAAACAGTTAGTCCACTGCATTAACTTGCATCCAAATTGTTAATAAATATAGTTCAAGGGAACCACTTATATTAATCTTGCAAATAAATATTATTAGATTGCTCTCAGAATACTTATGACACAACGGTGCTCTGTTTTGAGCGTGACTCCTATGCTCCGGTAAGTGTCCCCAGCTGCTGGGGCTTTCAAATAATACAGCCTTATCCAGGATCCTCATGCCAGTCTGGGTAGCAGTGTGTCAGCGTGGCCAACATATACTTTATTCCCGGTCCTTAACGTGATTCTCCGCCTATTGTGTTTATCAGAATCAGCTTTATTGGCCAGGTATACTTGCGTATACTAGGAATTAGATTTGGGTTGCCCTGCAACAGTCGGTAAGGTAACAGTTCAACAGTGACAGTACAGATATACATAACACATACAGGTATACGCTAGATGTGCCCTGGGTATTAGAGACACAGGGAACATATATTTGCTGAGCAGCACAGAGTCTAGGCAGCCATCAGCGCCACCACTGGTCATTGCAGCAGCCAGGTAGGTAACAATATAAGACACCACAGTTATCACAAAGGGAATACATACCCGCCGAGCTGCACAGTGCCTAGGCCGCCATCAGCAGCGACGCTGGTTGCCACAACAGCCAGGCAGGCAACAATATCAGCAGAGACAGCACAGTTATCACACAGGTAACACATACCCGCCGAGCAGCACAGTGCGTAGGCAGCCATCAACGGCGCCACTGGTAACCGCAACAGCAAGGCAGGCAACAGTACAAGCAGAGACTGTACAGTTATCACACAGGGAACATGTACAGAAAAACAGATATATATGAAAAAAGGGGGAACATATTTGGCTGAGCTGCACAGCAGCGCCATCTTGGTTAAAGTTACTTTTAGTTCAGCAGCAGGACTGGAACGGGACATTTTTCTTCGTCATGGTGTTTTTTTTATGGCTGAGTCCTGATCACATGGAAGCTGGGGGTTGGCCAGCTTGTCTGCCATCCCTCACAGCGCCCCCCCCACACACACACACACTCTGGCCTTGCAGTAGTCCAGAGTGTGTGTGGGGGGGGGGGCGCTGTGAGGGATGTCGGTGTCTGGGGACTAGGCCTGCGTGGGCCTCTGCTGGGCCAGACTACCGTCACGCTGCCAGGGGGGGGGTCTTCCTCCTTCTATCCTCAGTGATGCACCACCCACCCACCGCCAGCTGTACTCTGGGGAGACTCGGTCGCAGCTCGCCCATCTAAGCAGATCAGCAGATTCCTCCTTCTGATTAGTGACCGGGTCTGAATCAGACCCTTTGTTTCTCTAGTTGCAGATTCCTGTGTCCCATATAGTCTCATATAAACATTCATATAAATATATAAAAGGAATATAGTAAGATAGTTATAATCTGCTCTCTGCAAGGATCATTTTAAAATGTATTTGACAAAATGTTCAGACATTTCAATCTTATTATGGGCAGAAACATAACTCCCAACATACAGTGCAGAGGGTAGTATGGGTGATGTAATGGTTAGCAATACTACCTCACAGCACTAAGGTTGTGGGTTCAATTCCCACAACATTTGGAGTTTGTATATTCTCCCTGTGCTTGCATGGGTTTCCTCTGGGTAATCCAGTTCTTTACCATACTCCAAAAAACCACAGTAATGGTATTTATATGATTTATGTATTGCACTATAGCCCTGAGGAAGAAGAGGACTAAACCCCCCTTCTTCTGGTCCTTTCCCCTCGTTTAGACCGTTTTATAAGACTGTGGGACTGTGGCCCCTTCCCCCTCACTTCACAATGTCTGTTGTTTTGTTGATGTATTTCTATTTATTGCCCTCCCCTTATATGTGTCTGTCTGGTCAATAAAGCTTTGGGCATGTGATTCCTCCTCCCTCACCCCCCTACCCTCCACACCCATAGTCTTGTATACTGTTGTGAAAATGTTACCGTTAGAATGCATAGTGCATAGTATAGTCTATAGTGTGAGTTTATCTTGTACTGTATTTTATAATATGTACTATACTGTTTGCATGTGTACTGTGTTTTGGCTGTGCTGCGACACGGTGTGATATTTGTTATCGTCTGTTTTTTGCATTCTTTATGTATATAAAGACCTGCTTTTTCAATCCAAAATTAGTTTTTTCAATGATAAAAACTGTGCTGCAATACATTAGATCACATTGTGCTCTCATCTTTGATCCAAGGTAGATAACATCTGAAACACTGGTCTGCATTCACTGATAAAGGTGACATTTCCAAGTGCACATTGTAAGGCAGAATTTAGCTGGTGGCAAACGGTTGAAGGTTTATATAACAGTTAAAAATATACTAAAATAATGTTTGTGTCAAGGGCAAAATAAAGCTGGGAAGAAGAAGTCATACATATAGCATATAAATACTGTAAATAATATTGCAAAAAAGTATTTTAAAAAATAGATGTCATCTATTATGCTGCAGATTTGAGATGTTGATGTATCTGCTTTTCCTACAAGTTTGTCACAATGACATTTAAAGTATATACAAGAGACAGAAAATTGCAAAAATACAAAATTGCTGGAGATTTCTGCAAAATTCTGCCACAGCAAATGAGTGATGATCAGCTGCCTGGCAATGCTGTCTGGCAACAGTAAGATGAGTCTTACACTTCAGTGGTCAATGTTCATGGCCTGTGCATACAGTAAGTGACCCAGCACTGGCATTTTAAACATGCAGAGTGAATTGGAAACATTAGCTTGGGCTTAAAGTTATACGCATTATCATTAAAAAAACACAAATCGCTTGCTTGCATTAAAATAAATAAAAATGGTTTATATAAACAAATCCAGCTGTTTTTGTTAATATTTATTGGTATTACCATTCATTATTAGTTTTTTTAGTTGTTATTATTTTCAAGTTAGGTACCACACAGGTACCGCTTTATATGCAGGTGCCACTTCAGGGCTTGGACCCCGGAGGCAGGCAACTCCATTGCCTCTGGGAGTTACTCCTCTGCTTAGCTTAAAGTTATTAAGGTACTTATATGTTAGTTGGGCGCCCACTTTAGTTAGTACCCCTACTATCCATGTCGGCATGGAGTTGATTTTATATAGTGTGGAGAGCCCAGCGAGCCACCGAGCCTGAAGTGTGGCGAGCGTTGCGAGCCCCGCGAGGGGACGCGGAAAACTAAGCAAATAGCTTAGTGGGCACCCAACTAACATATAAGTACCGTTATCAATTCTACCAACAAACTATGGATACAACTACTAATACAACTAGTTCACTGGATAAGCACAAACACACACTTACCAAACTACAACTTGAAATGTTGGGTGGTCATTTAAATTTATGAATTTGTCGCCAAGCTTTGACATCATTTTTGGTGGTTTTTGCCAGAGGCATACAGTCAACAGGTTGGCCATACACACATCCAGACATGCCAATATGTGCTACAGGGCTGATGTGATGGGGGAAATTTACTAAGAATACAAATACAAAAAATCTTTCTTAATACAAATGAATACAACTGCATACGGCTGTTTCAGCCGTATGCAAAGTCGTGTTCCGGAGCAGTCAAATACGACTGCTTTGTAACCCTCTGATGGTGTAATGATTCGTATTAGTGGCCGCTAATACGAATTTACATAGCCAGTCTGAGTGATCCGTGCAGGCTGCAGAGTGTTAAAAAAATTAGAAAAATAAAAAAATAAAAAAACGGCATGGGGCCCCGAGAAAGCCGGCTTCTGATTGGCCGCTAGGCGGCCAATAGAATCATTCGGAGGAGAGGCACGGAAGATCTCTGCGCCTTTCCTCAGTCCGATGCAGGGAGCTGCCGGAATCGCCGTCATTTGGCAGAAGACCAGGACTACGTCGGATCAAGAGGACAGATCTTTGCAGGAGGAGCTTGGTGAGTAGGATTTCCTTCCACAGGTCCCCCATGGATTTCTTCGGATCCAGGACCCCGGACTTTTCAGCCCTGGAGCCCCGGACCCTGGACCAGCCCCGGAACCAAGGCCCCGGACCCCGGGCTCTGCAGCCCCGAACCCAGGAACCAAGGCACCGGACCCTGGAGCCCTGGACCCTGGAGCACCAGACCCCGGGCCTGGACCCTGGAGGCCCGGACCCAGGAGCACCGGACCCCGAACCCAGGGACCGACCGACGGGCTCAAGATAGGTAAGTATCAGTATGTGTGGGCTTTAAATATATTAAAGTTTTATTTTTATTGCGTCAGTGTGTGTGTTTATTTGACTATTTTTATTACTGTGGAACTACAAGTGCCAGCGGTTCCTTTAATGCCCCGCATGCTGGGACTTGTGGTTATCCAAGTCCCAGCTTGCAGGGGAGGCTTGCTGGGACTCATAGTTCCACAGTATTAAACAATAGTTTATTTTTATTTTTTACACTGAATCAGCCCGGTGTCCACCGCACAGGGTCACCGGGGACAGCACCAGGCTTCAGCCTGGTCAGGTAAGTCCTGGAGGGGGGACTCCTTTATTGGGGGGATCCTCACTCCCCCAGGGCCCTGGCCAGGCTGACTGGTCAGTAGGGTAAATGTTTTGGCCGCAGGACCTTATCTAATAAGTGTCTCCCGGCTGTGACATTACACTGCTGGCTGGTTTGGCCTGGGGCTGGTTCTTAAAATACGGGGGACCCCTATTCATTTTGTCCCCCGTATTTTGGGAACCAGCCCTGGACCTGGAGCCTGGGACTGGTTGTAAAAAATCGGGGAACCCCTATTTATCGGGTTTTCTGATTTTTTATTACCAGCCCCGGCTCTTTCAGTCTGGTGCTGGTTACAGCTGTGGGGGGGACCCTACGCTGTTTTTTTATTTATTTATTTCTCTATTTTTTTTTTTTTACACTGAAGCCTGCACGGATCTGACTGATCCGTGCAGGCTAAAGCCAAATAAGTCAGGAAAATAAAGTGTATTATCCTGGCGTATTTGACCAGCCATTCGCGGCCGTTTTATGCTAATTATTATTATAATTATATTTTCAATACGGCTGCTTAGTAAATCAGGAACCACCATTCTTTTGAATGGGGATTTCTGTCGTATTCTATCGATGGTGTATTCATTTGTATTTGTAAATACAAATACGAATGCCCCATCAATAAGAATACGAAAATTCATATTTTTGGCATAGTAAATGCCAAAAATACGTATACGCTCCAAAAAAAAATCGTATTTTCTTATGAAAATACGATTTTTTTTTTTCCGCAAATTTTTGTTAGTAAATTTCCCCCGATATCTCTGTGAACAACGTAGTTCCCAAACATATCGGGGGTAAATTTGCCATTGTAAGAATTACATTAATTTCTAATATCTACCTAACAGGTTTTAGAGACAAACCTGTTTCCTGGGGCTCCATCTTACCCCTCTGGGTATTTTTACCAATGCTCTCTCCGTCCCTGCATGATATGCAGCTGCTCCTGATTGGCTGAATACTCATTGTCTTTGTGACATTGTATCCTATTGTAAGTAACCATTTAGAATATGGGTAGACTGTGGCCATAAAGGGAAGCACATGGGCACGCTGTGAAATATGTATCAATCTTACTAATAATTTAACATTCCTGGATGACCATTTTCCATCCATTGCTTAATAAGCTCAGGCCTGGAAAACACTATCGATGTAAAGTAGTGGGAGTGGGCTTTATTTTACAATTATAGGGAGTGGTCTGTCTTTTTATCTGTAGGGTGATTAATAACCCATTGGTGTCAGTGTAACAGGACCCCTGTAACAGAGCAGTGTCGTACCTGGTGCTTCAAAGACAACTTTGTTTGATTCGGAGTGCTTCACAGCCTTTTCTGTCAGAGCCCATGGCAGGAGAGGATCCCAGAGAGGACCTCACAGAGTGGAGACTACAACAATTAGCAGCAACAAAGATTTATTTATCAGGAACTGGCTGATCACTGCTGTCAATTAATGGTCATTAGAATCAGCTGCAAACAATAAAATGAAGTTCTACGTATCTCGGCAACAGTGCAGATAATTACGACAATCATCAATCAGATATTTCAGGACAATATAAATATTAGCATCAATCATGAACATGAACCACATGCAATAATTAAGATTAATCAAGTGTTCAGCTCAATTGGACTCTTATTAGAAACTAACTTTTTATAAAGTGCCCACAGGGTGGCGTGTGTCCGTAAGGCAACCTTTGATATTAGTAAATATAATACGTGTTGAAGGCAAGTTGTCTCTCACAAGAAAGTCCTCCGGCTGGTTTGGTTATAGGTATTAAACTGTGCATAGTTGTTTGTAATCCAATGGGCAATGTAGATCACTGCAATTGGTAGCCGTTTGCCAACAGAGGGCGCTGTTGAGTGGGATTGGGTAATATATATATATATATATAGGCTCACAGTTATCCAAAAATCAATTTGAAAGACCAGCACCAGTCCAAGTGAAAATAATCAATGTAAATTTAATGTCCAAGGACACACAATAAGATCAGCCATGATCATGTCAGAAAAAACAATTCAAAAACACCCAGCAGGCATAAGTGAGGCTATACTTAGCATTCTCAGCAAGTTCACGACAGCGTCTCCTCGACGGCCGTTTCGGTGCCTCTGCACCTTTATCAAGAGGGGTGACAACTGATACATACATATCATGCTATACTTATAGGGCCCCAGGTGTCAACTCACCTGCGTTCATCAGCGCCACCTTCCCGCCACAGGAATCCCTGCTCTCCACGCCGCATCTCGCCGCACCATCGGTGACGCCAGACCGGAAGTAACCGTCAGGCGGAACCAATGTGCCGGCCAATTTGCAGGGGGAAGACAGTACAGTTCCCGAGCGCCGGAAGTGCGTCATAGAGTCAAGCGTTACCTCGGCAACCATAGAATACAGCCATCTGTATTCAAACATTGCCGGAATGCCGCATATGCCTAACACTCTGTCAGATCAAAACGAAAAATAACACAAACATATAAGAGTAAAAAGACATACATACATAAAGAGTGAGGAGAAAATCACATATCAATACAATAAATATGCTATTAAATGACGGGGCATCAGCTTCAATGGAGGGATAATCAATAAGGCAACAATAATAGCTTAATGTAACAAAGCACACTATCTGATTATAAGAAATGAGCAAGACTGAACTCCTCATTGAGGCCTTTAGGTCGCATTGTGCATAATTCATAAATCCAAAAGCTTTCCTTTTTCAAAAGGATTTTGTGTCGATCGCCACCCCTTCTCAGAGGCGGCACATGTTCGATTGGCATGAACATAAATTCATTAATAGTATGTCCACACTGTACAAAATGACGAGCCACAGGTGGCGTGTTTGTGTCCATTTTGATGTATGCCTTCTTGATGGACGATCTATGTGCCCCAATTCGCTCTTTAAACATGCGCAGGGTTTTGCCAACATAAATCATGTTGCATGGACATCGAATGATGTACACAACATATTTAGTTTCACAATCCATATGATGTTTTATGGTATATAGCCTGCCTGTTACTGGGTGTGAAAAACTATCTGACACGATCACATGTCGGCAGTTGACGCATCTCAGGCATTTGTATGCTCCCGCTTGCCTTACCAGCCAATGTCTGGGCTGATCAACTTTAGGACTTATATCCGAGAATGTAATTTGTTGCTTCAGATTCTTGCTTTTCTTGAAGCAAAAAAGTGGTGGACTTTGACAGACACCTCCAAGCACCGGGTCAGTGTTGAGTATGTGCCAATGATTCAGGATTGAGGCCTTAATAGCACTTGAGGCCACAGAGTACGTTCTGGCAAAGTGTAGCCTATCGGCAGATGTTTCCTTTGCTTTTGGAGTTAGTAGCTCCTCTCTGTTTAGGTTTTTACACTTATTTCTTGCTTCTTGCACATCTCTGGGATCATATTTCCGATCCAAAAAATCCTGGCACATTCTGTCTAGCACCAGATCAAGGTCATCTGAGCATGAGGTGATACGGACTGCCCTTACAAGTTGCGAATAAGGCAACCCTCGCTTCAGTGGCTGTGGGTGGAAGCTCGTCGCTAGAAGTAGCGTGTTTTTATCAGTGGCTTTTTTGAACAGCGTGGTTTTGAATTCATTGTTAGCAACTGCGACATTCACATCTAAATAATTGATGCTACTCTTACTCATATTCATAGTAAAACGTATGTTGCCAGGAATAGTATTTAAATATACAAGCAAATCGTTAAGCAAATCCTCAGTTCCAGTCCAAATAAAAAACAAATCATCAATAAATCTAACGTAACAATTGATAAATTTGGAAAAAACTGAATGGGACAAAATGTATGTGGTTTCAAATTGATACATAAACAGGTTGGCATACGATGGGGCCATGTTCGACCCCATCGCAGTACCACGACGCTGCAAGAAAAAAGTGTTATCAAATAAAAAATAATTTTTATTTAAATAAAAATTATTTTTTATTTGATAACACTTTTTTCTTGCAGCGTCGTGGTACTGCGATGGGGTCGAACATGGCCCCATCGTATGCCAACCTGTTTATGTATCAATTTGAAACCACATACATTTTGTCCCATTCAGTTTTTTCCAAATTTATCAATTGTCACGTTAGATTTATTGATGATTTGTTTTTTATTTGGACTGGAACTGAGGATTTGCTTAACGATTTGCTTGTATATTTAAATACTATTCCTGGCAACATACGTTTTACTATGAATATGAGTAAGAGTAGCATCAATTATTTAGATGTGAATGTCGCAGTTGCTAACAATGAATTCAAAACCACGCTGTTCAAAAAAGCCACTGATAAAAACACGCTACTTTTAGCGACGAGCTTCCACCCACAGCCACTGAAGCGAGGGTTGCCTTATTCGCAACTTGTAAGGGCAGTCCGTATCACCTCATGCTCAGATGACCTTGATCTGGTGCTAGACAGAATCTGCCAGGATTTTTTGGATCGGAAATATGATCCCAGAGATGTGCAAGAAGCAAGATATAAGTGTAAAAACCTAAACAGAGAGGAGCTACTAACTCCAAAAGCAAAGGAAACATCTGCCGATAGGCTACACTTTGCCAGCACGTACTCTGTGGCCTCAAGTGCTATTAAGGCCTCAATCCTGAATCATTGGCACATACTCAACACTGACCCGGTGCTTGGAGGTGTCTGTCAAAGTCCACCACTTTTTTGCTTCAAGAAAAGCAAGAATCTGAAGCAACAAATTACATTCTCGGATATAAGTCCTAAAGTTGATCAGCCCAGACATTGGCTGGTAAGGCAAGCGGGAGCATACAAATGCCTGAGATGCGTCAACTGCCGACATGTGATCGTGTCAGATAGTTTTTCACACCCAGTAACAGGCAGGCTATATACCATAAAACATCATATGGATTGTGAAACTAAATATGTTGTGTACATCATTCGATGTCCATGCAACATGATTTATGTTGGCAAAACCCTGCGCATGTTGAAAGAGCGAATTGGGGCACATAGATCGTCCATCAAGAAGGCATACATCAAAATGGACACAAACACGCCACCTGTGGCTCGTCATTTTGTACAGTGTGGACATACTATTAATGAATTTATGTTCATGCCAATCGAACATGTGCCGCCTCTGAGAAGGGGTGGCGATCGACACAAAATCCTTTTGAAAAAGGAAAGCTTTTGGATTTATGAATTATGCACAATGCGACCTAAAGGCCTCAATGAGGAGTTCAGTCTTGCTCATTTCTTATAATCAGATAGTGTGCTTTGTTACATTAAGCTATTATTGTTGCCTTATTGATTATCCCTTCATTGCAGCTGATGCCCCGTCATTTAATAGCATATTTATTGTATTGATATGTGATTTTCTCCTCACTCTTTATGTATGTATGTCTTTTTACTCTTATATGTTTGTGTTATTTTTCGTTTTGATCTGACAGAGTGTTAGGCATATGCGGCATTCCGGCAATGTTTGAATACAGATGGCTGTATTCTATCGTTGCCGCGGTAACGCTCGACTCTATGACGCACTTCCGGCGCTCGGGAACTGTAATGTCTTCCCCCTGCAAATTGGCCGGCACATTGGTTCCGCCTGACGGTTACTTCCGGTCTGGCGTCACCGATGGTGCGGCGAGATGCGGCGTGGAGAGCAGGGATTCCTGTGGCGGGAAGGTGGCGCTGATGAACGCAGGTGAGTTGACACCTGGGGCCCTATAAGTATAGCATGATATGTATGTATCAGTTGTCACCCCTCTTGATAATGGTGCAGAGGCACCGAAACGGCCGTCGAGGAGACGCTGTCGTGAACTTGCTGAGAATGCTAAGTATAGCCTCACTTATGCCTGCTGGGTGTTTTTGAATTGTTTTTTCTGACATGATCATGGCTGATCTTATTGTGTGTCCTTGGACATTAAATTTACATTGATTATTTTCACTTGGACTGGTGCTGGTCTTTCAAATTGATTTTTGGATAACTGTGAGCCTACTTATTGTGGACCTGGCACGGTCACCGTTTGCTTTGAGTGAAGCTGGTGCGATATCAAATACAAGCTATATATATAAATATATATAGAGAAGAGCGTACCAATAGAGGGCGCTTTGTAGTAGAAGTAATACCAGAGTCACTAATAGAGGGTGCTTACTATGTGAACAATGTCATAGTCTCTCCAATAGAGGGCGCTGCGGATGTATGAAAAGGCAGTGTATGCCAGCCCTTACAAATAGGGGGCGCTTTGAGTCATGACAGTCTATATTAGAGTCTCGGGTAAGGTTCAGTCTTTCCTTACAGGCCTCTTTATATTGTGATGCGGTCCTGCCTTACTGGGTTCACTCCTTTATAATAAGGAGGTCGGGGTGAGACCTGTCCGTGGGGCTATCAGAGGTTGCATAGGGTTAGTCCTGGAGGCAACAGGTGGCAGAGTAGTTGGGGTGAGTGTACGCCTTGCAGGCAGCGAGAAGCAAAGTATCAGGGCCAGCACCAGAGTACCTGTCAATCAACTGCAGTTGCCTGCTACTGCCGGTTATGACCTCCCCTGTAGCTCTTGTGTCAGCCTGCTGAACAGCCTCTCCTCCCCACGTGCAGGGCAATCCACTAGTATGCGCTGTTCCCCTGGTGGGATGATCTGGTCCCTTCTGATGCTGCTTCTGACGTGGTGGTACGCCCGTCTCTCAATCTCAGGGAGACTTGTGGCGCTCTGTCACATTGGCCTTGTTGCTCCAATGGTGCTGTCTCCTCCGCTTCTTTATCCCGACCTTCTTCCACTCTGGAACCCAATCCGGGTGTCCTCAGGGCTTCCTGCTCAGCTAACATCAGGCTGGAGGA
Source organism: Crinia signifera (assembly GCF_055691185.1). Taxonomy (NCBI): domain Eukaryota; kingdom Metazoa; phylum Chordata; class Amphibia; order Anura; family Myobatrachidae; genus Crinia; species Crinia signifera. Next base: position 138,035,957 of record NC_139220.1, read on the forward strand.
AGCTGGGTCCAAATGCACCCCTTGGTTCTCTTGCCCCTCTGGTTGCTGTTGCTAAGCATCCTGGTAAGGGATATTAACCCTGCAGTCCCTGCTAAATCAGGGTTCTTCCGGTAGCGTTGGTTGCAATTAGGGAGACAACAAAATTAGAGGGCTAACAAAATTATTGTGTGTAAACAGGATTTAAATTTTCCAGATTAAACCTTTCATCTTTTTTTTTTTATTATTTAAATCTGGCCATAAAAGTCATGCATATAAAAAGATGGGATACAATTTGAAAAAAAAAAGGTAGGAAAGAATATGCAAAATATAATTATAAATATTAAAATAAATCCAAGACAAACAGTAATGCATCCAAAACCTGTATTATATTTGTTCAGCAGTTCTTCCTATGCACAAAATAATTAATTCACCAATCTTAAACACCACAAATATTAATCATCTTTATTGTTCGCATTGTTCTTGACCATATGGGACAGGTGTGGTTTCCGTCTATGTTTATTAAACCTCTTAATATAAGAGGTGTGTAGTGTTTAATATTTTCCCACAGTCTGACGAATACATTGAAAAGCCTGATATAACCTATCTTATAATTTAAACAATAAAAGAATAATAGTATATACTGTATGTTACAAAATAAAAATAAATATATATTTAGGTAAATCAAAGAGAAATATTAGAGATATTTTATTTAGAGAAAATGTGTAATATTACAGTAATCCTCTCTAAATAGAACCAAAGGGCAGAACATGATAGATGAGACTATGGGGGTTATTCTAGTTCACTCTTTCTGACAAAATCCTTCTTAGATGGACAAAACCATGTGCACTGCAGGTGGGGCAGATGTTACTTGTGCAGAGAGAATTAGATTTGGGTGGGGTTTTACTTCAAAGTGAGATCTATATTGCAGTGTAAAAATAAAGCAGCCAGTATTTACCCTGCACAGAAACAAAGTAACTCACCCAAATCTAATTCTCTCTGCACATTTTACATCTGCCCCACTGCAGTGCACATGGTTTTGCCCATCTAAGAAGGATTTTGTCAGAAAGAGTGAACTAGAATAAGGCCCAAAGAGTGAACTAGAATAAGGTCATATGTCCTGATTTCATATATTTCCACATTGGAAGGTATGCTCCAGGGTTAAGCTAATTTATTAATGTAAATTCTGTATAATATATGGGATGTTCCAGTTAAAAAAAATGTTTTACTGAAAGAATATCTAAGTATGGGTAAAGTATAAAGGGCCTAGGGGTGCTATGAATACAATTATGATACCCAGGTCTCACTTGGAAGCTAACTGCTTTTTTTACTGGCTCCAACCCAGCTCCTGTTTCCTTGGTTCCAAATCAGCACCTGCAATACCAGTTCTAGTCTGATCCGTTTGTTGCCGTGCCAGTCCAGCTGAAGTTCAATACCGGTTTGAACCAGTTCCTGTTTATAGCTGATCCAGTCCTGCTTCAGTCCAATCCCAGTTCCAACCCAGTTCCTATCTGTTGCCGGTCCAGCTTGGCTCCAGTGCATTACCAGTTCCAGCTTAGTTCCTGTATATACAGTAGATGGTCCAGCTCAAGCGCAATGCTGTATCCAGCCCAATTCCAGTCAACTGTCATCCAGTTCAGCTTGAACTGGTTTACAATACTGGTTCCAGTCCTGTTTCCGTCTATAGCCAGTCCAGCCCAGCTTGAGTACAATTTTGGTTCCAGCTTGGTATAAGTCTGTAGCCGGTCCAGCCCAACTTGAGTGCAATACCATTAATGCCCAGTTTCATCGCTATTCAGCCTGGCTCAAGAGTCATACCAGACAAGTTCCTATTTATAGTCGGCCTAGCCCGATTCAAATGGTTCTCGTCTATAGCCGCTCCGGTACTTGTTTCCTAGCACGGCCACAATCGCGTCCATCGTGTACCGTAAAGTTAATGGACGCGATGGACCTGATTTCCTTTGAAATCAGGTCCATTTTGCCGGCAAAGGCAAAACCGGGGGGGCATCGCGTCGGTCGCGTGCATTAACATGGCCCCCGACGCGACCGACGCGATTTTGCCATAGGCTTCAATGTTAAAATATTTTTAACATTGAAATCGGGAGCATCGCGTCGGTCTTGTGCCATTATAATGGCACAAGATGAGATGGACTTGATTAAGTCCATTTTACATAGGAAACAATGTGAAATGGGCCATTATGACCCATTTCACATTGTAAATGGCCCCGTCATGGTCAAAAAGTTACGCAACCCCATTGTGAGCGTCACCCCACGATTGACGCCAACCCGAAGTGTGGCGAGCGCAGCGAGCCTGCGAGGGGCAGCGGTGCGCGTCCTCCGACCTTTTCATACCCCTACTATCCACGTCGGCGTGGAGTTGAGAATATAAAGTGTGGCGAGTGCAGTGAGCCACCGAGCCCGAAGCGTGGCGCGCGCAGCGAGCCCCGCGAGGGGACGCGTATACCTGTGAAGTTATACGCGTCCCCTCGCGGGGCTTGCTGCGCTCACCACGCTTCGGGCTCGGTGGCTCGCTGCACTCGCCACACTTTATATTCTCAACTCCACGCGATGTGGAAAGTAGGGGTATGAAAAGGTCGGAGGACGCGCACCGCTGCGCTCGCCACGCTTCGGGTTGGCGTCAATCGTGGGGTGCCGTTGAAGGGCTAAAATTGGGGGTCTGGGGAATACTTTACATTGAATCCAATGTAAAATAGGGTCCCAGGGGCCCTATTCACATTTGATTCAATGTAAAAATCGGGTCGATCGCGTCGGTCGCATCGCATGCGATTTGGTCGCATGCGATGCGACCGACGCGATTTTTCCGACACGATCACCCCGATACTAATCGGTGTGGCCGTGCTAGGAAACAAGTACCGCCGCTCCATCCCAGCTTGAGTGCAACACTGATCCCTGCCTTGTTCCTGCAAATTTACATGACTAGGCTCCTGTCTACTGGTAGATGGATTCCCAGGACTCATTTTGAAGCTAATTCCTTCTCGTATTGGCTCCAAACTAATACTCATTGCCTTGGTTCCAGATCAGCATCTGTAATACCAGTTCTAGTTTAATTATTTTTTCAGGCAGTGCAGCCCTGCTTGAGTGCAATAATAGTTCCAGCCCTGTTCCTGTTTCTAGCTGGTCCAACCTGGCTTGAGTACAATACCATTTCCAGACTGATTTCAGTCTATAGTCATCGAGTCCGGCTTGAGTGCGATTCTGGTTCCAGCCTGGTTACATTGTATAGCCGGACAGCCTAGTGTGAGCACCATACCAGTTCCAGCTCAGTTCTTGTTTATAGTCAATCCAGCCTGACTCGAATACAATATTGGTTCCAGCCAGGTTCTAGTGTATAGCAGGCTGAGCTTTTCTTGAGCACAATACTGATTGCAGACCTGTCTATATCTGGACCAGTCTGGCTTCAGTGCAACACTGGTTTAAGCCTGGATTGTGCCAATAGCCAGAAAGCAATACTGGTTACTTTCTACAGCCAGTTCAGCACTATATTCCATACCATTCTAGTATCTCTAACTGTTATAACCTATATAAAAGAGTTATATAGGGTCTGATTTGTTGTTAATTTTAGGTAAAATTATTGGAACTTGATATGGCACCCCAGTGGACCATTCTTCCCCCTGTGCACTAAATAGGCTATTGTAAGTTTCCAATTAGCTTAATTAGTCAGTAACTACTCACCTTCCAAAGCTGTTTTTCCTTCATCTGCAGCAACAGTGAGTGCAAAGTGTATGAGACGGTCCCTGAGAGTGTTTAGGAATGAGAGTGTGACCATCCCTGCCCCCCATAACAGTGGTTTCCCTTCAGAGGCAGTGGTTAAGATAACTACATCTCCCAGCAGCCCTTAAGCTTTACAGCAGCCTCTGAACCCCCCAGAACCTTCTCCCCGAGAGGAACGATGGAGGGAAGTTTTGTATTATTATTATTTTTTTAAGGATACCCTTAGGCACATACCTGTGGTAATCAAAAATGGGATTTTCACCTTGCTAAACCTTGTACCCAATTGAATTCCACCCGTAAAGTCTAGAGCACAATTTTATTATCATTTCAGAAATCCCAACTGTTGACCTGCCATTGACATTGTGTTTAAGATGCAGTACAAAAATGTACAGCATTATCATCACTTACTCAACAGGTCCAGAAAGGAATTTCACCAGACTTAAGTGGTACTAAATACCATTTCTTGAACAAGATATTAATTTCCAAAGGGGTCACAATGGTACATCAGCTTCATGTCTTCACTTCTCACAGGACTTTAAAATAACACCTTTTGTGAGGCTCTTAAAATGCCCACACTGAGAATGTGGACAATTTTCTATATGACAGTCTGTGTACAAGACTGCAGCATTCTCTCTCTATCTGATTAGCCAATCATCACACTGACTGCAATAAGAAGTGACATAGAGGAATGCAAAACAATCCCACTTTATTTAACTTATGCAAGTGAAGCGATGCAAATGCACCGGTGATTGTGATCAGAGACATTTATGTTATTATTGAGCTATTTTTGTTTTCATGGGATATATATGGATGACCAGTGGTCAGGATGCCGTCAGTCAGTGCACCAATGCCAGCATCCTGAAGGAGGGAGTCCCAACAGGAGTTTAGGTAAGTATACCCTCCCCCCCCCCCCCGCAGGCTGACCCTAACCCTCCTCGTTAGTGCCTAACCCCCACACCCCACTGTCTAAACCTAACACCCTCCCACCTCGCAACCTGACCCCTACCCCCCCTTGAAGATGCCTAGACCTACCCCCCTGACAACTGCCTAACCCTCTCTCAACAGCCTAAACTTTTCCTTCCCCGTCCTAACCATAACCCACCCTGCATACTCACCTATCGGGTTGACAGCTGTTGGTATTTCTTATAATATTCTGGCGCTGGTCTTTGGAAGGCGGTCGAAATTGAACATCATCAAGTGTGTATGGGTCATCGATGGCAGACTAGCGAAGATGCACGCTCCCGCATCATCGCTAACAAAGTCCACCGTCGGCTGGTTTTACCAGTATGCCAGCGATGATGGATGGTTTTTCAGATGATACACTTTTAGCCTGAAGACCGCTCAAAGCCTCCCTTTCTCCCTCCCCCTGCTCCGTGTTGTCACAACACACGGAGCAGGGAGAAGCCACACATGACCATCTGTTCGTCCCCTCCCGCCTGCTTAGTCCATGCTGAGGAGATGGTGGTGAGTCAGCTGGAAACCTGAGATAGGACAGCTGGGACAGATCAGGAGACTAGAGATAGTTGTGTGTCATCAGCATAGAGGTGGTATTGAAGGCCAATGAGTTAATGAGTGCACCCAGGGAAGAGTTGTACAGGGAGAACAGAATGGGGCCAAGGACATAACCTTAAGGGAACCTTAAGGGAAACCAACAGGAAGGATGGAAGGGGGTAAGATGATGCAAGAGGTAGACACCAGGGAGTGAATAGTGTGGTAAGAAGTAAACCAAGGTCAAGGACAGTGCTAATGTTTTGGAGTGTTCAGAGGAGAAGAGATTGATCCACAGTGTTAAACGTAACAGAGAGGTCCAGAAGGATAAGCAGAGAGAAGGGGGCCCTGGATTTGGCCTAAAGCAGGTAATTAGTGACTGTCACCAGGGAAGTCTCAGTGCAGTGGAGTGGGCGAAAGCTAGATTGTAGGGGATCAAGGATGGACTTGTCACAGAGGTAGCTGGTGAGATGGGATAGCTGTAAACCAGACGTTCATGTAGTTTGAAGGTCATTGCTGGAGAACCTGCCCTCATACCAGACCAAGTATTCCACTTGCCGCCATAGGTATATATAGTCGGGTAGTATCTGCTCTATAAGGAATCAAATAGCAAGTACCCTCTGATTTTCCATTTCTCTCCCTATCCATTGATTGAGGTTTACTCCCCACAATACCTGTAAAGCCCACTTAAATAAAAACAGTGGCAGCTTGCAAGTAGTGGTGAACCTACATATGACAGGAAGGGGGACTTCCCTGTCAACCCATCAGGCACCTTCTACATGTCATAGATATATAAAGTTGGTATTGGAAGTGCCCAACTTGGATCAATAGTGAGATCTGTATCTAAAACGTTATCTCTCCCGCACCCTTTCTTGTCCCTTACTCCCATATCCCTAGTGGAGACAGACATTACCTTTGAATTTATGGTCACGCCTGCCATACTAAAGACATATTCTTTGTTTGCCTCCCTAACATTGTTAATTAATTTTTCTTGGATTATTGCATTGATATCTGCTGCAGACCTTTGTTTGTGATTACCTACATTCATATTTTCACTGGCTAAATTACTTTTCTAATTACTTTACTTACTATTACTTTTCAAAATTACACTCCAAAATTAATAACCTGTGCACTGGTCCATTTCCCCCTTTCCCCAAACAAGCGCTCATACCAGGCCCCTCTTATTACACTGCCATTGATACAAGTGCCCGTTGAACGAATCAATATGGATTTAGTTGGGACTCTACAAAAGTTGGCTCACAGCCACCAGTATGTCTTAGTGGTACCAGATCAGGCAACAGGCTATCCAGAGGCAATACCCTTACAAAATATAAAGTCTAGCACTATAGCGATATAGGGAGCTGGTCTACTTGCTTGCTGCCAGAGAGTTTCCCAAGCCTCAACAGGGTTTTTAAGCTTTTGTATGTAAGGCAACCCCATATATATGCTAAAGCCCTGGGTTTGGGAACAACAGGGACCTAGGGAACCAAACGTGGTACAATTTGTTTCTCAAATGCATAATTTATATGTGTGTGTGTGTGTGTGTGTGTGTGTGTGTGTTTATGTCCAATGTTTATGTCTAGTGTTCATTTTAATAGATATGATTAAAAGTAAAATTTGAATCCAATTAATTCTATACAGCACATCCCATTTTCCCATTGATTGTCTAACTAGCAACCTACTATTTAAAAAAAAGGGGCCCCCCTAAAGTTGGCATCTTACATTGTCCCTCCGTTAGTAACATTCTCCAATAGATTAATCAATATCTAGATTACATTTTATAATTTTCTAAAGAGTGCCCCAACAAAAAGGAGAGTCTTTCCTCTTTTCCTCAAATACTCAATTCACTCTCAAGGGTGCCCCTCCACATCTATGATAAATATTATTGTGGAAATTACTATTACTTTTCAAAATTACACTCCAAAATGAATAACCTGTGCACTGGTCCATTTCCCCCTTTCCCCAAACAAGCGCTCATACCAGGCCCCTCTTATTACACTGCCATTGATACAAGTGCCCGTTGAACGAATCAATATGGATTTAGTTGGTACTCTACAAAAGTTGGCTCACAGCCACCAGTATGTCTTAGTGGTACCAGATCAGGCAACAGGCTATCCAGAGGCAATACCCTTACAAAATATAAAGTCTAGCACTATAGCGATATAGGGAGCTGGTCTACTTGCTTGCTGCCATAGAGTTTCCCAAGCCTCAACAGGGTTTTTAAGCTTTTGTATGTAAGGCAACCCCATATATATGCTAAAGCCCTGGGTTTGGGAACAACAGGGACCTAGGGAACCAAACGTGGTACAATTTGTTTCTCAAATGCATAAAAGAATTAAAAAGATAATCCCTTTAGGATTCCAACAGTTTATATAAGTGCAACAGAAGAACAGTCATTATGCTACTACAGTTACCCTGTAGTTGCTACACAACAAAGTAAGTTCTTAGCTCTTGGGCAGGGATAGAAGCAGTTTGCTCTGTGAACAATACATTCCAGCAAGCTGAGAGGAGGAAGGAAGAGCAGATACATCATGTAAATGTATTGACACAATGATTTGATGAGGATTTGATGTTGAGGGTTGTTGAGTGTGGAAGTGGAAAAGTTTATTGTGTCCCTGAGCTACCATTTTAAGTGCAAAACAATTGCAACTCTGAATACAGATTATGCGTAATGGTGTGTACACACGGTGAGATCCCCTTGCTATTTGATTTAAGATTTGAGTGCTATGCAATCTTTGCTATCTCTGTACTATTTGCATACAATTCATTCTATCTACATTCGATTTGCACTATATAGTCATTGCTGCCCTGTCTATCTGGGTTTCGATTTGTGCTGTCACGGGAGCGTGCCTCTGGATTGCAAGGTAAAAAACCTGTGTGATCTGCATACGATCTGCATGCGCTCCCGATGCGATTTTCACTATATAACCAAAATCTCATGCTGATTGTACCCATGTGTACACAGAATAACAGCATGGACAGTGTAATGGTTAGCATTACTGCCTCACATCACTGAGGTCTTGGGTTCAATTCCCAACATGGCACTAACTGTGCGGAGCTTGTATATTCTCCCCGTACTTGCGTGGGTTTCCTCCAGGTACTCCGGTTTCCTCCCACAATCCAAAAATATACGGGTAGGTTAATTGGCTCCTAACAAAATGAACCCTAGAATGAATGTGTGTGCGTGTACATGTGGTAGGGAATATAGATTGTAAGCTCCATAGGGGCAGAAACTGAATATGCGGAATATGTGTGCGCTACAGTATATAAGAAACTGTTAATAAATAAATAAGTAAATGAGTAGTGCCCCATTCTAGCACCAAAGTGATTTTTTGCATTTTTAAATTTTACGAATGTATACAAACATGTAACTGTAAATCAGGCCCGTAGGGGCCAGGATATGTCCAAAGAAGGATTCAATATTTACGCAGTAGGAGCAGAAAACAGCTAACCACAAATATCAGCTACACCTACAGAGGACAATAGAGTGTATTATTTGGCACCAACAGCTCTCATCTAGTCATAGATTAACAGGAAGTTTGCCTGTCTGGGCTTCACTTTGATCATAATACCTATTGTGTTAGACACTGGGTGAATTGTCAGTGAACTTAAACTTTATAAGAGCTTTTATTTGTTCTAATTACTCAAGCTAAACAGATTTCAATATTCTATTTGCCCAAGTAAATACACACTAAATGACTATTATAGTAAAGCAAACTCTAGGCCTACTGTAGCAATGTTAAAAAGGAACAATGGCTAGTAGGCTAAACCTATAGATACTGCTATGTGTCATCAGTGTGCAATGGATGTCAATCTACATGCAAAATAACTCTTCTGGGGTTAGGATTATTAATTGGCAGGAATAAGTTACCGCATAACATAGGGGTAGCACCTCTGTAACTAAAAGAGAATCCTTGGGAAAGACGAGTGGACAAGCCACGAATGTGCAGTAGAGCATTTGGTCAGGGTTTTAGCGATCGCACCTATGACAGCACACCTCTGTCACTGTCACCTGTATCCTTTTTTTCCTACCTCCCAAGGCACTGGTAGAAAGAAAAAGAAAATACTGTGCAGTATTCTTATTTATAATGAGCTTCTCAGATAAAACTTTGCTCCTGCCAAGTTTGGATTTGAAAAGAGACAAAACAGCATATTCACAGAAAGCATTGATCGCTTCTACTGTACATTGCATACAGTATAAGTTAAGGTAAAGGTGTGTTACGAAAAATCTACAACTTCTCTCGGACATGTTTTAGTTTATACATCATTGTGATATATGTATGCCTTTTAAGTGGCAGTTTACCTTCCCAGCCACAAGATTCTGATCTCTGGACTCCAGTTCATTTGTTCCCCCTGATTGGCAGCCCAATGGCTGCCGACCTAAAGGTTTTTCTTTCCCAAGGGGCAGTGTACATGTCATGATGTTGGTTTGCAGAGGAGTAGGCAGCACAAAAATATGTGTGGGCTGAAAAGTTGTGATGGAAGACAGCTGGATAGTCAGGAAAGGGGATGGGAGAGGCTCATGGAGGAGAGGGGATCAAGCTGGTGATACAAAGACAAATGGGTGGAAGGGGGTAGGGCTTAGAGATATGGGGGGATGTGCCAAAGAGATAGAGAGGGAATGGACTAAGATATATGAGGTACTGTATGAGCTGAGACCTGAGGGGTTGGGTCTGAAAGACATGTGAAAATGGGGTAGTGCAACACAGGAGGTTGATACAAAGATACAGCGGGCAAATTAGACTGAGACACACAGTGGGGGTAAGGCTGATGGATACAGAGTGGGATGAGGATGAGAGACACAGGACATATGAGATTGAAATACAACATGGGTGGATGAGGCTAAGGGACATCTGGAAGATGAGCTAATGGAAGATGGACAAGGGGGGGGATGTAGATACAGTGTGGATGAACCGATGTCTTGAAATGGAGAGACATGGGAAGAGGCAAGAATGACATAGTAAGGATGGTGCTGGAGAGGCACAAATTGGATGGTGCATAATGAGAAGTAATATGTACAGGGATTTTCTTTGCCTTTAGCATTTTCTCCCCTGTTTTCCCTATAATACATTGACCTAAAAGCACCAACCAGTCCTGTCATTCTTCAATCACGGCCTGTAACATGGCAGTTAAGAGCTGATTGGCTGGAAGTTTATCGCTCTCCAAGATACATACCCCCCTGTATCTGATACTTTATCTGATACGCTTACTGTTTGTGGCTAGTACTCCTTACAGTACATTTGGTACTGCATGTTTTCAGCAACAGAATTCATAAATGATCTAGATACAGGTTTGTCTTCGTGTAGCAGTAAATCACTGAGTTGCTGTTAGGATGCTGCAAGTAATCATTTCTCTGGCTAACAGATCTTGTTATTGTATTTAGGAGCCCAGTTCCAATTAACTTGGCCAGTGTCCATGTTTCCGATCGCATGCCTGGCATGGATTGTGTCAGATTAATATCAGTAATTCAGCCAACGCACTGGCAAGCTTTGCACTTTATTAGCATGAAACGTTCAAATATGGCTGAAATCATTAGAGATAGTTTGTCAACAATGGTATGTCAATGAGAGTCAGTGAGTGTTATTCCTAGTGTTAGCTTCAAATTTAGTATGTTAGGATTTCATTGTACAGGCTTTCTGATATTATTATGCATGTTTAATATTAGTGATTAAAAAACAACACTATAACTTTAGATACTGAAAGAACAAGAATTCACAAACTGAGTAAGAAAAAAGTGCAATAAACTAGTCCTAACAGATGCAACAAACAAAACGAATTCTATGAAAAGATCAAGAAACCTACTTGACACATCGCTCTACTCTACAGCAGTGATTTTCAACCTTTTTCAGGTCACGGCACACCGGACCAGACTTTAAAATTGCCAAGGCACATCAACAGTTTTTAATCAAATATAAGACAAGTAATAACAAATATTGACATATATTTAATATATGTTGAGATTTGTTATTATTTCCTTAGTTATTAGTTATTCCACACACCTGCCCCCCCTTAGTTATTCCACACACCTGCCCCCCTTAGTTATTCCACACACCTGCCCCCCCTTAGTTATTCCACACACCAGCTCCCCTTAAAAATGCCACACACAAATGCCCCTCCTTTGTTATTCCAAGCACATGCTCCCCTTAAAAATGCCACACACAAATGCCCCTCCTTTACCTCCAGGACAGGTATTTAAAACATCCAGTGCGCACAAATGGCTCCAACAGTGTTGTGACTCCCCTCTGTGGCGGCCTTCTGCGCATGTACCAGGACGCGCCTGGTGCCTGAAATGCATAGGATGACCTAAAGCGCACAGGCACGTCCCGGCGTCAGCTCCATAGGTCATTACTGCGCGCGCGCACACACACAGCGTTGAGGAGGATGATTCGCCTGCCACCCCCTTGTCCTGTTGAGTCGCCGTGACACGCCGTTTTGCGGCACACCTGTGAACTGGCCGCGGCACACTGGTTGAAAATCACTGATCTACAGTATTTAACAGCTAGCCCAGAAACTTCTCATCAAATTGTATTCTGTGAATTGGGAAAGAAAATGTGATATAGTTTTAGGGGTGGATTTTCCTTCACTGTTTTAAAACCTGATATTACACTTGTAGGCTTGAGTAAGGACATCGTTTTTAGCACTACGAGGTACTTAGAAATGTTTCCAAACGTATTAAAGGCTGTAGTCACAGCAAGACTCTGATAGCACAATCCTTTCAGGCATATGCCATAATACCTTAATACTGTGGGACAGATGTTTCAAGCTTCGAATAGTGATAAAAACAGGGTTGCCAACCCTCCCGGCCTCCCGGAAAGGGGGGCAACCCTCCCGGAAAGCTGTCTGACTCTCAGGAACCTGCCCCCTCGACGGGGATCCGTGGGTCAGATGACGCAAATCGCGTCATTTTACCGCCGCCCACCGTAGTGTAATGCCTGAAATACCGACATTACACGGTTGGGGGCTTGGCTAAAAGAGGTGGCCGCTTTGACATGCCCACAAGGCAGTCTGCCTCTGCCCCTGCCATGCCCCTTTTCAACTCACAGCAGCGGCCCCGCCCCCCTGCCTCACTGAGCTGGCTACCTTCTCCCGGAAAAGACATCCAGTAAGTTGGCAAGTATGGATAAAAAGGAGAGTAAAAAAACAGCCAGCCAATCAGCTCCTACATGTTACAGGCTGGGTTTGAAATTCACAGGTATCAGCTCACTGGCTGATTGTTTATTACTCTCCACTTTATCACTTTTTGAAGATTGATACATCTGGCCGACATGGGATAATCAGATCCAAAATACATGAGAAGAAACTCATTAATTGAAATACTAGTTATGTTATTATGTTAGATAGAGGAATACAAGCCAACAGGGAGTTACAGTTCAATGGAAAACTCCCATTCTTTTCAAAAGAGTAATCAAATAAAAAAACAATTGTTAGTTTGATGTCTTGATTACAGATTTATTTATTTATTTACAGTTTCTTATATAGTGCAGCAGATTCCGTTGCTCTTTACAATAGTAGACTGTGATAAAACAAACTGGGTAACAACAGACAGACTTGGGGATTAGAGGGCCCTGCTGCAAGTTTACAATCTATATACAGATGGCAAGGAATGCAAATGTTATAGGCAAGGCCACTGTCCGCCACTTCTATATTTGCAACACCACTAACATACATATACATAAAGCAAAGCAAATATAGATGTGCATGATTGCATTCTTTTATTTAGCTTAATATACAGTACAGATAGAACTTGATGATTGAGCAATGAGTAATTTTAGATTAGATTAGAAATGGCTCAGGCATTAAAATGACCACACCATATGATTACTGTTACGGATTAAATATTCAGTGCTACGCACTAAAAATGGGACAAGTATTTTGGAAAATGAAACTGAAAAGCTTTGGGCAGGAAATTAATATGGAAACGGCAAGTATGATGTTAATGTGAATAAAAAAAATGAAAGTGAAACAATATGACAACAGTTAAACATAATTTCAACACCTGGGAAAGTTTTCGTCATAAATGTTTAAATGCTTTCAGACATAAAATACAGGAGTCATAGTAATTAATTTTATTGTCTGATGGGAGTCCCAAAGCAAAATAGCTTGAGGACCCCTGCTCTAGTACATTGCCAGATTCTCTGTCACCACAGAGAGGAGAGGGCTCCGCACATAGGCCCTTATTCTAGTTGATTCTGACGGATGTGTATTTCAGGCAGGAACCGAGTGTTCTTAGCCCTGCCTACCATCTGAACGTGGTAAGATGCCGAGCGAACGGACCGCAAGTGGATGTTTCATGTGAACACCTCCTCCATCTGTGGGAACCTCCCCATCCTCCGATGGTCGCCGACCATCGAATGATGGACCGAGTGGTCAGGCAGCACAGAGTGCTCCAGACCACTCGAACATGTTTCCGTATGAAAGCCGGGGTATGGGCGGGCAGCTGGCATCTGTATATGTCAACTGTCCGCCCCCAATACATGCATCACGGCCGCATTACTATATGTACGCCCATCGTTTTCATGGAAACGCCCATGAAACGCGTGGCGTACGCATATGGAAATGAGCCCAAACATCCCTTCACGCCCCTCTCCACCCCCTGCTCGGATGGTTCCGTACGATCCTTTTCTGCATGGAATTCACGCCGTGTTCGGACGTGCAAGGCGTTCGCACATGTGCAGAAACGTCTCTGCACATGCGCAAACACCAAACATCGGCCGTCCGACCGCACACGCAGCGGTCCAAATCAATCAGAATAAGGGCCATAGTTTGCCCAGCGTTTTCACTGTACACTGGTCCTCTCCTATTTTGAACTGTGACTGCACAATACCACACATAGGGTGTCCAGCCGGCAGCCGGGCACAGATGCAGCCCTATTTTCTTTGGTAAGCTGACCTGGGGAATACCAATCAGCGCTCAGAAAAATGTGGTAGCCAATCAAGTAGCATTTGAAGGTTTACAAGGGGTGCTCCCCTAGTGCTTGGCACCAGTTACATTTCTCACAGTTTGTTTGATAGTGTCCCGAGCATGTTTCCCTGCACTTACAGTCCGTCTAGAAATTCTCTGGTCCAGTCAACCTGTGATTCTTGCTTCAGTCCTCTAAACAAGTCCCTCTGATCATTCTCCAGTCCAGTCAGCCTGGTAACCGCATCAGTCTTCAGTTCTCTAGTCCAGTCTGTCACACCAGGGGACTCAGTCGACAAGACTGAGACCTCTGGTGGGGACCTGGACCGGTACCTGAACCGGGGAGGTTGGAGAGGACCCCTGCGCATGAACTGCGCGACAGTGCACCCAGAGCCAATAAGTAGTCAGAGGTAAAAGTACAACCAGATTTATTATGCAGAAGGTTGTAATGATACAGGCAGTAAAGTATGCAGGAGTAATGACAGTTCATGCAGATTGCAATACTTTACAGGTATGATGAATGAAGTATCGATGGTGGAACATCGGATGGATAACGGATATGGAGACTGTGGGTCCGGAATGACGGACGGAAGATAGGAGCTTGACTGTGGGTCCAGAATGACGGACGGAAGCTTGACTGTGGGTCCGGAGTATCGGACTATCGATGGTGGAACATCGGAGACGGATGATGCTGGAGCATCGGAGGACCAGAGTCCTGGAGCTAGGCTGGATCGCTGGGCTGACGAGGCAGGCTCACAGGTGATGGAATAACCTGGACTTCAACAGGAGATGGAATAACCTGGAATACACTGCAGCATGGAAGACAACACCAGCAGAGAGAGACACTTGCACGGAGACAAGGACAGCTGACCATATACAGGAGACAACTGAAGCACTAGCATTGATCTGAGAGCTCCCAGCATACTTATACCCACTGGGTGGCCAGGATTGGCCGGGCAGGTATGACTGGGAGATCAGATCACACAGGATTGGACGGGAATGACATGTGACTGGGAAAACATGGCAGCCCCCATGTCAGGCTATGGCGGGAAAGTATGTTTGCGCACACCATGCTGGATACTGGGAGCAATGGCGGCGGACAGGTGGATTGCCGTGCACTGAGTACTGTCACTGGGGACAAGTAGAGCGGTGCGCCGCGCAGCAGCGCTGAGCAGACTGGAGGATGGCAGCGGTGATGGCGCACGGCAGACAGGACGCCGGCAGGGGTGACGTCTGGACCGCAAGCTGAACCTGCGGAGGCACTTAGCCGGTAAGAAAGTCTGTCTGAGAGCTCGGATCGTGACAGCACCCCCCCCTTTAAGGGTGGCCCCAGGACACCTTTTAGGCTTGCGGGGAAACTTGGAGTGGAACGCCCGGATGAGTCTGGGAGCATGGACATCGATGGCATTGGTCCATGATCGTTCTTCGGGGCCGTAGCCCTTCCAATTGATCAGATATTGCAGACGACCATATCGGATGCGAGAGTCCAAGATCTTACTGACCTCATATTCAGTTCCACGCTGGGTGCAAACCTTAGGAGCCTTGGGGAACTTGGAATGAAAGCGATTCAAGACCAGCGGCTTGAGCAGCGAAATGTGGAATGTAGCTGGCACTTTCAAATAGGGCGGCAATTTAAGCTTGTAAGCTACTGGATTGACGACTCGCTCAACTGGGAAAGGACCAATATATCGGGGAGCGAACTTCATCGATGGCACTCTCAATCGAAGATTCTTGGTTGACAACCAGACACGATCTCCGGGACGGAGGGCTGGCACAGCTCTGCGTTTCCTGTCGGCAAATTTTTTGTACCTGCTTGAAGCCTTCAGAAGTGAAGAACGAATGAGCTTCCAGGATTTGACGAATTGCCGGATGGTCGTGTCGACCGCTGGAACAGAGGACACAGGTTGCAGAGTGAAGTCAGGAACTCGAGGATGAAACCCATAATTGGCAAGGAATGGAGTGACATTAGATGAAGAATGATATTGGTTATTATGGCAGAACTCTGCCCATGGAAGGAGTTGAGCCCAGTCATCTTGGGAAGAAGAGACATATGTGCGGAGAAATGCTTCAAGGTCCTGATTCACCCTCTCCGTTTGGCCATTGGTTTGAGGGTGGTAGGCTGTGGAAAACTTTAGCTTGATTTGAAGCAGGGAGCACAGGCTTCGCCAGAATTTGGCTACGAATTGGACTCCTCTATCGGAGATGATTTCAAGAGGCAGTCCATGAAGCTTGAATATCTCTTTAATGAAGAGCTGGGACAGCTTGGAAGCTGACGGAAGACCGGTGAGGGGAACAAAGTGAGCCATCTTGGTGAACCGATCAACAATCACCCAGATGGTGGTGAACTTGTCAGACTCTGGAAGATCAGTTACAAAGTCCATAGAAATATGCGTCCAAGGACGATGTGGCACTGACAGTGGCATCAATTGCCCAGGAGGAGACTGACGACTGGTCTTGTGCTGAGCACATTTAGCACAAGAGGAAACAAAGTCCTGTACATCCTGTTTGAGGGACGGCCACCAGTAGGACCTGGTGATAAACTCGTAAGTTTTCTGAATGCCTGCATGGCCAGCGAATTTTGAAGAATGCGCCCAACAGAGCAACTTCTTTCTTAGAGCTGGCTTTACATATCTTTTCCCTGTAGGGGGCGTGAGATTTGAAACTCTCGTTGCGGAGAATGCCACTGGATCAATAATAAAGTGTTGATGTGTGGACTTAGACTCACTTTCTTGCTCCCATGAGCGGGAAAGGGCATCAGCTTTTCGGTTTTGTGTCCCTGGACAGAACGACAGCTTGAAACGGAACCTGGAAAAGAAAAGTGTCCATCTGGCTTGACGGGGATTTAAACATTGAGCAGACTTGAGATACAGAAGATTCTTGTGGTCTGTGATAATTGTGATCTCATGAACAGCGCCCTCTAGAAGATATCTCCACTCTTCTAATGCCAACTTGATGGCGAGAAGCTCTTGGTCACCGATGGCATAGTTACGCTCTGCAGGCAGGAACTTACGGGAGTAGAACCCACAGGGATGAAGACGACCATCGGGCGCTTTCTGCGAGAGGACTGCCCCAACACCCACGGAGGAGGCATCAACCTCGAGAATAAAGGGCAAGGTGGTATCAGGTTGTCTTAAAACAGGAGCGGAAGTGAACCTCTGTTTCAGCAGATGGAAGGCTTCGATGGCTTCTGCCGGCCACTTCGCTGGATTAGACCCCTTTTTAGTCAAGGCAGTGATGGGAGCCACAATAGAAGAGAAGTTACGAATGAATTTTCTGTAATAATTGGCAAAACCCAGGAAACGTTGAATACCTTTCAGCGAAGAGGGAATTGGCCAATCTTGGATGGCCTGCAGTTTTCCTGGGTCCATTTGAAGACCGGAACCGGAGACAATGTACCCTAGGAAGGGTATAGACTTCACCTCGAAGACACACTTCTCCAGTTTACAGTAGAGATGATTAGCTCGCAGCCGGGACAAAACCTCTTTGACCCAATAACGATGTTCTGTGATGTTATTGGCGTAGATTAAAATGTCATCGAGATATACAACTACATGACTGTACAGAATGTCCCGAAAGATCTCATTGACATAGTGCTGGAACACGGCTGGGGCATTGCTGAGCCCAAAGGGCATGACGAGGTACTCATAGTGGCCGTCTCTGGTATTAAACGCCGTCTTCCACTCGTCGCCCTCTCGTATGCGGATGAGATTGTATGCACCTCTCAGATCGAGTTTTGTAAAGATGGTTGCACCGCTGACACGGTCAAACAGCTCGGTGATGAGAGGCAACGGATATCGGTTCTTTACTGTAATGTCATTGAGGCCGCGATAATCAATGCAGGGACGTAGGCCTCCATCTTTTTTTTTGACGAAGAAGAATCCTGCGCCAGCAGGAGAAGTCGAAGGACGGATGAATCCCTTTGCCAGATTTTCCTTGATGTAACTGGTCATGGCTTGAGTCTCTGGAAGAGAGAGAGGATAGGTTCTACCTCTGGGTGGTTCTTTGCCTGGGATAAGTTCAATAGGGCAATCCCACGGTCTGTGAGGAGGTAGAACATCAGCGCCAGACTTGCTGAATACATCTGAGTACTCTTGGTAGGGAAGAGGCGGAAGGTCTGCTGCATCGGCTGAAGAATGACGAGCTGGGAGTACCTTTTGGAGACAGGTACCGGAGCAGGAAGGATCCCAGGAAAGGATTTCAGATGTCTTCCAATCAAGACGAGGATTGTGAAGACGGAGCCAGGGTAAACCCAGAACCAGAGAATGAGTGGCTCGGGGTAAAACCAGGAAGGACAAAAGTTCAGTGTGCAGGACTCCCACTTTTACTGTAAGTGGCAAAGTTCTGCGGGAGACTGTCGCATCAGGAATCCTACTACCATCCACAGCAGTAAGGAAGACAGTCTTGGAAAGACTTTCAGTGGACAACCCCCACTTGCGGACCAGTTCTGCAGTAACAAAGTTGCCAGCGGCACCGGAATCAAGAAGCGCGGAGACAGTCTTGAAATGCTGACCAACTTGTAGGGAAACTGGAAGGACACAATCGGTTGCTGATGGAGAGGACTTAATTACTCCTAGCCTACCCTCTCCTTGACGGGCTAGGAGGAGGAGTTTTCCTGACGCTTTGGGCATGCAGAAATTTGATGTGCAGGATCGGCACAATACAGACAGAGCTGTGCCAACCGTCGACGTCGACGTTCTCCTGGAGACAAGCGGAAACGGTTTATCTCCATTGGTTCTTCTTTGGAGTGGACCGCAGGAGCAGTGGGTAAAGAAGGCGGAGGAGTTGGCACTTTAACTGGAGCGCTCTTGTGACGTTCTATAGCCCTTTCTCGGAAGCGTAGGTCTACTTTAACACACAATGAAATAAGGTCACTTAGACCTGAGGGTAAGTCTCTTGTAGCAAGTTCATCCTTGATACGATCGGATAGGCCATGCCAGAAAGCTGCGTATAAGGCCCCATCACACCAGGAGAGTTCAGACGCCAAAATCTGGAACTGGACCAGATATTGCCCGACGGAGCGGGATCCCTGTCTGAGACGGAGGAGTTCAGTGGAGGCAGATGCTGATCGCCCAGGCTCATCGAAGATACGCCGGAATGTTGACACGAAGTCCTTGTAATTGGACAGGATGGCATCAGATCTTTCCCATAAGGGAGACGCCCACTCTAGTGCCGCTCCACACAGGAGGGAGATGATGTAGGCGATCTTGACCCTTTCAGTAGGGAAGTTGCTGGGTTGCAGCTCGAAGTGAATCTCACACTGATTGAGAAAGCCTCGACAGGTCTTGGGGTTCCCATCATACTTGGTGGGGACAGACAGATGAAGGCGAGGTGCAGCAGCCATTACAGGAGGATGAACGGGACTTGGAAGTTCTCTGACAGGCTCAGGGCCACTGAGAGTGGTCTGTAACTTATCCAGCCGGGAAGACAGATCTTGCAGGCAATGAATCACTTGGCTCTGCGCAGCCTCTTGCTGATCCAAGCGAACAGCCAGTTGCTGTACAGGGCTGGGTGGAGAAGCTTGGTTTGCGGCTGGATCCATTTGGCTAGTGCTTACTGTCACACCAGGGGACTCAGTCGACAAGACTGAGACCTCTGGTGGGGACCTGGACCGGTACCTGAACCGGGGAGGTTGGAGAGGACCCCTGCGCATGAACTGCGCGACAGTGCACCCAGAGCCAATAAGTAGTCAGAGGTAAAAGTACAGATGGCGCCGGGCTTGTCTTTGCTGGGGATGGCGGAGGACTCGCCACCCGCCATCCCCCGCCCCGCGCCATCTGTATGTCGGAAGGGGACGCGCGTACACGAGGTGCACGCGCGTCCCGTTCCGACGGTGCTTTTGCCCGGGTCCCCGCCGGCTTCCCCGGGTCCCCGCCGGTCCACACCGCCCCCCCGCAGCCCCCCGCAGCCCTGCCCGTCTCCCTGAAGCTGGAGACGGGCAGGACTGCACCCGCCGCGCCGCCTCGCCGCCCGGCTATTGAGACGCTCGTGCGTGGGAGACGCACGAGCGTCTCATTCAGCCAGAGCGCCAGATTGCTGGCGGATCGCCAGGGACACGGTCCTGGCGCTCCGCCAGCAATAATAAGGCCAGCTCCATCTGTACAACCAGATTTATTATGCAGAAGGTTGTAATGATACAGGCAGTAAAGTATGCAGGAGTAATGACAGTTCATGCAGATTGCAATACTTTACAGGTATGATGAATGAAGTATCGATGGTGGAACATCGGATGGATAACGGATATGGAGACTGTGGGTCCGGAATGACGGACGGAAGATAGGAGCTTGACTGTGGGTCCGGAATGACGGACGGAAGCTTGACTGTGGGTCCGGAGTATCGGACTATCGATGGTGGAACATCGGAGACGGATGATGCTGGAGCATCGGAGGACCAGAGTCCTGGAGCTAGGCTGGATCGCTGGGCTGACGAGGCAGGCTCACAGGTGATGGAATAACCTGGACTTCAACAGGAGATGGAATAACCTGGAATACACTGCAGCATGGAAGACAACACCAGCAGAGAGAGACACTTGCACGGAGACAAGGACAGCTGACCATATACAGGAGACAACTGAAGCACTAGCATTGATCTGAGAGCTCCCAGCATACTTATACCCACTGGGTGGCCAGGATTGGCCGGGCAGGTATGACTGGGAGATCAGATCACACAGGATTGGACGGGAATGACATGTGACTGGGAAAACATGGCAGCCCCCATGTCAGGCTATGGCGGGAAAGTATGTTTTGCGCACACCATGCTGGATACTGGGAGCAATGGCGGCGGACAGGTGGATTGCCGTGCACTGAGTACTGTCACTGGGGACAAGTAGAGCGGTGCGCCGCGCAGCCGCGGACTCAGCAGCGCTGAGCAGACTGGAGGATGGCAGCGGTGATGGCGCACGGCAGACAGGACGCCGGCAGGGGTGACGTCTGGACCGCAAGCTGAACCTGCGGAGGCACTTAGCCGGTAAGAAAGTCTGTCTGAGAGCTCGGATCGTGACACAGTCCATCTGGAAATTCTCTGGCCCAGTTCAATTGGTAATTCTTTGCTTCAGTCTTCAGTTATTTAGTCCAGTTCGCTTGGTAATCCTTCCGTTCAAGTAATCTTCAGTCTTTAACAGTCCGGCCCAGTTCTTTTGTTATTTGTGCCAAGCAAGCAAGAGGACCCAGACAAGGGAACGTGACCTGCACGTCGGACACGACAAAAGCCCCCACCTCCTTGTGGGATTTCTTGGTGAAAATCCCAGGTGTGTTAGATTCTGCACCTGTTTTGGGTCACGCAACCTCTCCCACTAGTATATGGTATCCTTGCAGTATATGCACAAGTGGTACGTCAAACCTGTAAAGTACTAGACCAGCTAGTGTCCAAGATTCTACACCGGAGCCACAAAATGACAGCAGCCATTCAGCTTCTAGATATAATTTATGAAATACATTTTATAAAACATACAGGAAGAGGTACAATTGGGGAAATGGTTGAAGACATGGTGTTTGTGGGCAGTGGCCCTTGTTCACAGTGCTCTAAGAACAGCCCTGCATCAATCTAGCAACCTATCAGTGTGTGTTTATGGACTGTGAGACAGAACAATCCAAACTCCACAAAGATAGTTCCCTGGTCCCTATTATTTTTATTAGCAATGATTCATTGTAATATAATAATGACCTGTTTGCTGATATGAAGTGTTGTCAGCATCTATTTAAAATCTAATTCACCTGCTTGTCAAGCATTGGATTATGTCTCACTATTAATAGCACTATTAATAGCAGTGTCATTTTCAAAGGAATTAGTGAGTGTCATCTCCCTTGGAGCAGCTCCCAGTGATAGAGGACCAGATGCACTAAGCTTCAAAAAGTGATAAAATGGAGAGTGATAAACAGCCAGCCAATCAGCTCCTACCTGCCATGTCACAGACTGTGTTTGAAAAATGTCAGGTAGGAGCTGATTGGTTGGTTGTTTATCACTCTTGAAGCTTCCATTCATTTTATCACTTTGGAAGCTTAGTGCATCTGGCCCAGAGTGTTTAATTGCGGTAAATTAGGGAGGAAGCACTGGTAGGTTTTCTGTTGAGTAATTAACAATAGCTAGCATACAGGTTATCGTCCAGAACTTACCTCTGTTTTGATAGCAAAAAAAATGGGTTTAAGGACAAAAGTATATCTAATTCAACAAATGTAAAAATGTCCACATTACTGTTTGACACTTGTGTTATGCCCCATACACAGTGTGATTCTCACTTTGATTTTGACTAGTCAAAATCAAATCAAAGTCAAACGGTTTTCAGCTGCATTCGATGCCGATTTGATCCCAATGCGCGCTCCCGTTTAGTCTATATTGAATAGAAAAATAAATTGTGCATGCGAGACTTTATAGTAGAAACATACTGTAGTACAGATCTTTACTTTGTAGTCAAAATCCAATGCCGACAATCGCGCTGTGGTCCTCTGTGCGTTTAGTGTCTTCGCATGCGCATTTGTGTTTCTACGCATGTGCAGACACATGGTGCGTGCACCCACGGCAAACTTTCGGTTCTCTGGGTGCACGCACCCTACACACCGGGCAGCCCCATTAGCATATGGGAATGCCCAGCGTTCCATGGGCGTTCCCATGAGAACGCTGGCCGTTCCCAGGCTAATGAGGAATGCGGGGGGCAGGCAGATGACATCACCGGATGTCAGAGGCCCGCCTTGTCCTTGCACAGGGCGCCCGCAGTTTAGAGTGACTATATAGGTCATTCTTAACTGCGTGCACGGGAGAAATCATTCGATGGTCAGCGAACATCAAATGATTTCTCCCTGCTTGCAAATGGATGATTATGTAAATCAGCCATTTGCACCTGTGCGGGGGGGCACGGCGTGCGAGTAGGGGGCGGTCAGCACTGTGGGCGGAAGGCGGCGTCTGATGGACTTGCAAGGCTGCGAATTTCGCAGGCATGCAAGTCAATCAGAATAAGGCCCTGTGTGTACACACCTTTGCACCAGTTTAATGTATCACTGAACCAATTATATTTGCATTAAAAGTGCACCATCAACAAGTAGAGTCTGTGAATGTTGGATATTATTGGGCAATATAAACTTTAATGTCATTTCATACTTTCTCTTAGGTGCTCTGCGATGAGAGTAATTAGCATATGTCTCCAGAGACAGTGACATAAGGTGCACAGAAGACATCAGTGACCTTTCTGTAAAATATACAAAAAAAATTGCAAATACAGTTATCATGGTTTCTATCACAACTTATACAGAAATATACACCACTACTGTATGACAGTAGAAATTATTAAGTTTTTCTGTGTTGATAGAAATCAGATCAAAGAAGTTAACCTCTATTGCCATAATAACAATATACGTAAATATTCACACGGTTCACACGATGCCTAAGCAACCCTGATCCGATGACACCAGAAATTATACAATGATGACACTAAAACTCACTGTATATAAGCAACATCAGAACACAGCTTTTATATTGTAATGCGTTTGCAGATGTGCACACAGTGGGAAAATCACTCACCATCAAATGTTTTTTTTCCCTGCTCGCAGCGCTGAGTGAGCCAGAGAATGCCCAGACAATGCAGGCGACATGCCCCCAAATGCCTGTAGGGTGTTAATCACCCTGCGAACAGCGAATGAAGGCTAGCCTTCGCTTGCTGCCTTTGGCAGACAGCTTGACAGCGGTCATTCGATTATCGTTTGGGCAGCGAATTTGCCCAAGAGAGATGGACTACCCGCACTCCAAATAAAGGATGCAGCTCTAATCACAAGGACTTTGCAGCCCAGGCGTGCAGGTCTAAATGGGCTTCTCAGTGTTGAGTTATTTACAGGTACTGTATAGCAAGGATATAGTTAGGATCAAAACAATGGGTACAAAGTAGTTATCAGTCCAACCAGGGGCATAGTCAGACCTTTGTGGGCTCCATTGCAAAGTTTTGATGTGGCCCCTGTCCCAATGCTTCTAGAATCACCTCCTTGCAGCAGTTATTAGTTGTATGCCCCATAATAGTGATCTAGTATGTTTTATGAACCATACTAGTGCTCTAGTTCACATTCTGTCAGATTGTAGAGCTGCCAGTACACATGATGTCACAATATAAGACTGCCAGTACACATTATGCAGCACAGTATCCCCACTTCACATTATGACATACACTGTCCGAAGCTCATATTATACCCCATTACAGTACTGCCCCCAGTTCATATTATGCCACATTACAGTACTGTCCCCCAGTTCATATTATGCCACAATATAATGCCCCTAAGAACAGGTTAGTCAGTAGGCTTGCCTATTTTACAAGCAGATTCTTTTTGGTAACATGAAATAATCAGCCCTCAGACACAATTAAGGGTAATTTCCACCAGTACTTTATTTGAAATGGAATGTCTTTTAAAAAATAAATCACATCTCTCAGAAATAATGGGTACTATTTACACACAGGATGCGGCAACACAGCATCGTTTCTTCTTCACAGTAGGTGACATTTTGAAACATTTGGTAGATGATTGCTACTTTAAGAAACCCTCATTTGCATGTCACCGTCATTTGCATAATGTGAATGAATAGAAACAGAACACAGCATGGGGATATCACACACTCAAGATATCAGATTGTACACAGGCATTAGAATAAAAAAATGCACATGGAAATCACAATTTAAATATGATCATTCAACATAGAACCCACATTATATTGTGCTTCTAAATTCTGCATCCAGAGATGTGAATTTATATTATTAGATTCAGAATAGTCAGTATATGTTTGTGACTGATTGCACTTTGTATTTATGCTGTTCATTCTGTAGTTATGTGACATTGCTGAGACAATGCTGTACAGGCCTGGTAAATACACAAAAACGAGTTATGTTAATGACCTGGAGTAACAGTTTTCCCTCAGTATTGTACACACACCTGTTTTAATGCTAGAAGATAAGTTTCAAAATCATATTGTTGTTAACAGAACCGTACTGTGCTCTCAGGCTGATTGTCTGTAGCTGCATTGCTTTCCTACCTGGAACAATTTTAGGATCTGCTTTAAAATGTTGTTTGCCACTATTTTTAGTAAACCTGGGAATGACTTATGCCATATGAGACAAGTGACAGAAGTTATCTAGACGTAGAAATAAAGCTGTGTTTTTACTCTGATACCGTTCATGTATATATGTGGTGACATCAGTACTGAAAGACTGTTATGAACACATTCTTACTAACACTGCAGCAAGCCAGCACAGAACACGTCACTGGAAAATATGTGCTGCCCAGAAATTCTGCCCTTTACACACTCAAATGTTCTCAATGGCTCAGTGTTCACTTGTCACTCTGTGCTTGTTGTAGGTCTCACATACTCTTTATGGCTATGATATTTCCAAACAACATATGGTAACATATTACGGATTCTGAATTCTCTAAATAACAGCTAATCGACCTGTGGCTCTGCATCTGGCCTTGTACTACTGTGCTAGTATCAGTAGACACTGGCAGTTATATTTATTTTGTGTTTTAGACAGATTTACCTAAACATGTCTCCACATAATATTTCTCCCTGTTCCTTCATCTTTTCTGTGTGGGACTAAAACAGCTCATTGGCTAGCATCATAAAGTAAAACTGTCGATTTCTTAGGCCCGGTGAAGTGATATAGTGGCTGGTACTTTATCACCGACCAATCAGCTCATAACTGCCATTTTCCACCCCAGTTTGTAATTTGGCATTTAGGGGCTTACTCTCAAGCAATATCGTCCAATTTATAACTTCACCGTGCTTAATACATTTTCCTTCGCCGACCTTGCCAAGTGCTCATATACTTGGCTCCGAAAGCATAAGCACATTCATATATCTTGCTGACTAGATTTGTCCATCAGAGTTATTTGAAAATACCAATTTATATCCAATAAAGTTTTTAAAATACATTTTTGACTTTTGTTATTGATCAAATCCATCAGCTAAGGATGTAGCGAGCACAACAGCCCAAACAATAAAAGTGTTGATTGATTTGTATCTTAAAGCTAAAGTATGACTTCAAGAATGGTAAATGCATCTATTAGAAAAAGATTTCCGTTTCATGTTCCATTATACAGTAACTGTAACAGAGACATGAGTAAGGAAGATTTGCAACAATACTCCTCAGTTAAGGAATTTTACAATTATTTTTTACGTTTCCTTTAAAAAAAAGGTTTTATTGTTCAGTTAAATCCACAGAATGCCGTTTTTATTACTCAAGAGATAGGAAGCATTATTTGATGATAGATTTGATGTTGAGTACATCAGATTGCAATGATTTTGTGGCTGAAGTAGCCTAAGGAGGATTTGGGGGCAATGTAGCTATGACTAATGAACTGCAGCAAAGCTAATATTTACAGCTGACATACATGTTATGAGAACAGTGTAAATGAGTATAAATATCAAAACAGTGGCACAATATCAATACAACATCATGAAAAACATTTATTTGTGTATAGTACATGTAAAAATCAGATAGTGCTTTATAACAAGGATCAGTAATATAAAAAAATCAACTTTTTTATTTTATGTCTATACAAACCTTACGCATAAAAGTCAGGTTTGCATTGCTATATATCAACACTGTAGTAGTGCTGCATGCAGCATTTTGATAGCAGACCTTCTGTGTTGTGAAAGGGAAAAAAAGTTTCCCACTTTAAAAGCGTCAGACATTATTATTTAGAATATTGATTATGATGATGACAAAAATAGAAAATGTAATCGAGTTAAAGATGTGTCCTCTTCTGTTATACACATTGTGGAATGCATCTTGCGTGATAGCGGGAGCTTGGTTATGCACACACCTGTTACCCATTCGCTTTACCTGGGGAACCCACAGGTGCGATTTAGTGCTGCACGCCACAACACAGCATTAACAGCAGAAGACACATTAATAATGAGAAATAAATAGAAAACAACTAAACCAATGATTAATCAAATATTTAAATTTTACATTACAGGTATATAGATGACAAATTCTCAAACTCTGTCTTCAGGACTCCAAACAGTGCATGTTTTCCCATCTCCTCAGAGAATAGCAAGTGAAAGAATTAGTTCCTCCTATGGATCTTTTAAAAAGTTGTCAGTGAGTAATGAGTGCACCTGCCGGGTGACCTGGGAAACATGAGCTGTCTGGGGTTCTTGGGACCGAGTTTGAGAACCAGTGATATACTGTAAGTGTTATTGCCCCACTGTAATGCAAATTTGGACCTTTTTTTATTTATTGTTACACTTATTTTCACGAAGCTCTTGTCTGAATAAATGTATATTTACAATGTATGTGACTGAAACTTGGTGAGGTGCCAATGTACTATATACTGAAGATGTATATTTAAGTTTACCTTACGATTTGAGATTTGAGTAAATATTGTATATAGAGCTTAAATCTATCAGGTGTGAGTCAGGTCTCACGGCAGACTCACAATATACTCTTAAGTAGCACTTGCAACCCAATTCCAAATTAAATCATGGTTTGTTTTTTTCTGCGCACCCCCTGAGCATGAAGAAAGATAGAGAGAATCTTAATTTTAAGGTAAAAATGTCAAGAGATAGAGCAGAACCTCTGGTACACCCTCCTTATTAATAAGCATGAACTTCGAGGCTGTTTTCCCTTAACGACAGTCAGTTTTCAGGTTAGCTTTGCTAAAAAGGACAATAATGTGTTAAATGGTGTGGGACAGGTACACTTAGGTGTTGTATAAATGGGGGAGGGCTTTTTGAACTTGCAAATGGGAGCTACGAGTGTTTATTCCTTGTTCCCAAAAAATGCTGAAATGATTTTAATATAATGAAAGCATTTGGTTGCTATCACTTTTCCACAGTTAATAAAAAAAAAAAAAACAATGCAAATATCAGATACATAATTTAACACCATTTAAAAATCCCCAAGAACTCTCCTTATGGCCACAAACAGACTTCCACATGGTCCTGCTATCTCAGATATCACTTTTTAAAGATCCATGATGGATTCCCGTCTTTTTCCTGCACTTCGTCCAGGTTGCATTTTGTAGAAAAGTTGTGCAACCTTGCAGCGACTACCGTAAACAGGCATTCCTAATTAGATCTCACATCTCTCAGATGTGCGCATTCGTTTGATTTAGGCGGGTTTCATGAAGCAAAGTTGCTTTGACAAACTCACACCTAATTGGATTGACCGCAGATTTCATTGCTTTCATGCCACTCTGCAACAAATCTGTTGCAATCACAGAATCTAGTGGAATTTATATGTGTCAAAATCTATATTTGACACACTGTACCACCTTTAGTCAGCGCAATGCCTATAATATCATTATCATATTTGAACATAGTATTTATTATCTACAAACACCTAAAAAGACTCTATACACTTGAGGAGCAGGCCTCTTTATGAGCTCGCCTCGGTTGGGTCATATATATACGGGGACGGTATTATAAGCAGTTTATAATTAGTAATTCACGCCTCCTCCTCTGAACCCACATTCATTCTCTATCCTCCCACTTCTACTTCAAAGGAAAAGCTGTTTGCTTCCAAACATGAAATTTACCCCAGCCGGGGAGGAACAGACATCTGTGTGTGACTCAGGGGCATTCATCCGTAACATTCTCTCAGCTAATAGATGCTGCATTGTGGATTCAAACAAGACAGTGGCTAAAAGTTGCAAATCTTTCTGACAACACAAAGACAGAAAACATCACATGGAAAATATCAAACAGTCCAAGCAAAACCATGAGATTCTATTGTTTGATTTTCATCTTCTGTTCTGCTTTACTATACTTCTTTTTCTGTCTTCAGGTTTGTTCAACAGTGGAAAAAAAAACATAAATATTTCATATGGTTTAACATGATGTGTGGATCTCAGCAGAAAATAGCTGTGTTTTCATCCAAAGCTAAACAATTATAATGTGTGACTCCCTTAGGAGAAGTGTTATGATACATTAACACTTTCAGCACTCAGAAACTAAGCAAGACATGGAGCTGATTAGAAATTACATTGACCTGATCGGCCATTATGCCGTCATGTATAACACGTACTGTAGCGGGAAAGGAAGAAATAAATAGATTACATCTAGTCCTCAAATCTGTTTAATCCTCAATGCACTCCTCATGGTCCATGAATAACTGCAGTCTGTCCTGTGTGCGCCCAGCTGCAGCACACATCTGTAGTCCAGCAGAGCCAATTCCAACTTTTTGAATGTTGTAGGTGAGCTGAACAAAAAGTCTTCTTGTTCCCAGTAAAGTGCATCTCAAATTCAACCTGTAATAGAGCAATATGCAGCTGAGTGACAGTGTGGCATAGTACAGTAGCGCATCATCTGTTACAATAATAAACACTTGTCTAGTAAATTTAACCCCTTGAGTGCCAAGTGAATTTGTCCAATAGGTGTGAAAATTGCCAAGCAAACATTTTTAATCATTATAATGACCTGTAATGTTTACCTTTATATAGGAAATATAATCTTTTTTTTTTTACATTATTTATTTGCATTTATATAACAAAATGTGAACGACGCTGGCATATTTAGCCGATATTTTGAACATCTCTCACAGAGATGTTGGCACTCAAAGAGTTAATAGATTAACAGATCTCATCCTTCTTACAACATTCTAAAATCTACATTGTAATAATAAATGACTGCTTAGTTTATTGTCTTTTAAGGGATTGGATAATTATGACAATAAGGGGATAGTGCCGTATTTATTACACTTTATTATTTGGTCAGATTCTATGGGGCAAATTTACTAAAGCTTCTAAAAATGAAAAGTGTTCATTCGGTCTGTCATTTCTCTATTGCAAATCATCAACAGAATATGATTGTTTGCTATGGGAAACATCAGCTTTTTAGCTTTTTCATTTTTAGAACCTTTAGTAAACATATATATATATATATATATATATATACACACACACATACATACATACATACATACATACATACATACATACATAGCTTCTATTGAGAGTTGCTTGTCAGAAAGAATAATGTTGAAATATACCTCCCAACTCAACAAAGGCTGTAGGTGTTGCAAGATCAGTGTAGATGGTAAGCCTTAAGGCAGAGAGAGGATATTGGTTAAGGAGAATGAGAGGGTGTATACCTTTACTCTCCTAATCTATCCCATTCAGGATACACTCATCCTGGCCTATAATTGCGAGGTCCCTGCACTGGCATTTGACTATCAGGGTCTCGCAGTGTACTAGCCAGGAATGCGGATATCCCCTTGCTCCTAATAGGCGCAATCATTTGTAGACACCCGCTCACTTGACTAGAGGTAACCGATGCACGGCAAGCAGCAGCAGTGGCCACTATATTATTTAAGAGGAGTCTATCCCTAAACACTTAGGGCGAGATGTACTAAAGGGAAAATGCGGTAAAACCCCCGTTTTTCCGCATTTTCCTATGTACTAAAACCCGTTCGCAGCGATATCGCAGGGCAGGGTATCGCCACCTTTGGGTGGCGAAACCCTATAGAAGCCTATGGGCTTCTTTTCGCTGCCCGCCACGTCGCCGCAACCCCGCCGCCTCGCCGACCCCCCCTTTCCCCCCTCCCTTGGGCTTACCTTCTTGCAGGTCCTCCTGGACCCCGGAAGGTAAGCCCTTCCTCCCCCTATCAACGCAGCCGGACGTCCTTCCGGCTGCAGGGGGGAGGAGGAAGCGCCGGGGACAGCCTGCTTAGCTGTCCCCGGCGAGAAAGCAGCAGAAGCCGGCTGGGAGGTGACGGAGACCACAGTACAGGTATCGCGGGGGGCCTCCGTCACCGCATTGCGGCGGGGGGGGCGCGAAGGGCGGCGATGTATTTTACTACATCCCGCCCTTACTCTCCACGGTCACCATTGATAATTATAATAAATAGCCATCATCACATTCCTGTCTTATGCACACTATGAGAGTATCAGGATATTTCTGAGCACTACCATAAAAACACAGGTTAATTACTGCACTACACCTACAGAGAGGGGATCTCTCTGGTGTTTGAGAAACTGTTCTGCTCTGAACATACACATGCTATTTGGCTTAATCGTCATTAGGAGTGATATGCGGACTTTCACTCAATAAATATAATCTGGATCAATGCTGGTTTACTAATGGATAAATTACATATATTGTAATTACCATTTTCTTATAAAGGCTAAGTAACTAATTGTAACTAATTGCAATTAAAGGCACAATTGACAAACCAACAAAGGTTCAATATGCTTTTGGTGGCTTAAGATGATCGCACCCGTTATGGGCTGGATCGCATCGCAACGTATGTGTTTTGCATGCGATTTGTGTGCGATGTGATCCGTGGGCAGTACAAAAAGTATGTGCAGCACATTCTTTTTGTACTGTGTGCTGCGATGACCGCGGGAGAGCGCATTGCATTGCACGGTGCTATCGCACCGTGTATGGGCACCTTCAGGTCATTTGGCAATATTTATAGCCTACTGTTCATATCCTCACAGTATTGATGTGTTACAATAACTGCTATTTATTTATCTAAATGTTACAATCACACTGTTTATATGGTGTCATTCACAATTCTTTGTTGCATAAGTGGAAAATTGGTATTTGTCACAAGTACATTTTGAATGTCCTTTTTCAACATCTAATTATAACTATATATTACTGTCCATGGTTTTTTTGCTGAATTAGTGGACAATTGTGACTACAAAATATTTTTCATCATCTTATACTGTAAAAGTTATATGTATTCTGTGTCATTGCACGGCTCATCAGTGTTTGACTACTCCCCTCTGATTCTTTTTGACAAGGGACAGGAGTATGTTCAACCACTTGTGGTAATACTACAATTGCACTAATATATGCACAATACTATTTTTCTTTGCGTGCTTACAGTACAATACCAATTCTGGAATAATTATCTTTTTGATATATTTCACGTTCAGCTTCTAACTAAAAGTGAAGCTTGTGCAGCAGTAACAAAATCCCATTTCCCCTTTTCCACCCTAAATACCGGGCTGGGAACATATATAATTGTTTCTTTAATTATTTATTTTAATTTTAGGTCCCTCTAATGCAGTGGCGTAAGTACTGTAAGGCAGCCCCAGCTGCCACTTGGGGGAGCGAGCGGCGGCAGGGTCTGTGTGGGCGCCAGCACCCGCTCTACACACTGACATGCTGTTACCTGCCGCTGCCCACTGGCTGAGCACCGGTGGCAACTCAGCCGCAATGCGGGCACGGCCATGACAGAGACAACAAATTCCTCCACTGATTCAATTGACACAGAGCTGGCTATTGGTTACTGTGTACAGGATGGGCGGGCGGATGGGCGTGCTGGGGCGTACTGGGACGCGTCGGAGCTAGGGGAAGCAGCAGTGTCTGCTGGTCTCTCTGCCTCTCTCCTGCTTCAGCTTCTCCGTTATGCGTGTGACGTTATGACATCACATGCTTGGGAAACACACAGGAGAGGAGCCCGGGGGGGGGGGGCGCCACAAACTTTCTGGCAGGGGGAGCAAAATTTATAATTACGACACTGCTCTAATGTACAATTTCCATTATCTTTTCCATTTACTATTTAGAGTTCCCTGTCGTAAACAATTACCAGGCACAATATTGTTGGGCAGCACAGATTGTGTGGTTAGCATTTCTACCTCACAGCACTGAGGTCATGGGTTTGATTCCCACCATGGCCCTAACTGTGTGGAATTTGCATATTCTCCCTCTGCTTGCGTGCGTTTCCTCCGGGTACTCCAGTTTCCTCCCACAATCCAAAAATATACTGGTAGGTTAATTGGCTCCCAACAAATTAACCCTAGAATGTCTGTGCGTGTACATGTGATAGGGAATATAGATTGTAAGCTCCTCTGGGGCAGGGTCTGATGTGAATGTTCAAATATCTGTACAGGGCTGCGGAATATGTGAGCGATATATAAAAAATAACTGGTAACTGGTAGAAGAAGCTATTATCAAATATAAAATAAATAGGGACTTTAGTTGGGATAAATCTTTAAAACATGGAACTATCCTCAGGAATGATGGATGTATGGCAACTGTGCTCTCAAACTAGAACTGCACAAATCTCTAAAAAAAAAAAAAGGTAGGAGTTGCCGCTGGTCAGCATGAATTAAAAGAAAATAATAATCAACCTAGTCCCCATTCAGGGCATAATCAAACTGCTTCAGCCCTATCTATCAATTAGCAGCAAAACAGAGTATTTAGGACAGATGCTAACACAAAATAATTGGTGATTGGAGGGAAAGAAGTACAATATACTCAGACATGTAGGAGGGCTTAAAATCAACCCAGCAAAGTAAAAAACATTTTTGGTGTACCCGGCCTTTTGTGCCACCCATCTCTTGATACCCCTTGGTGGCTCCCAGTGTGCCATGCTCCCGAGAAATGCAGGGGAAAGTTTAGCTCTCAAAAAAACAGGCAGGGTGTATTTGAACAACTACAATATAGCTAGGCATGGTTCCCTGCCAAACCAGCCATGTGGTAATACTACAATAGAACAAAAGGAGGAGGGAAGTGTACCCTCGAACCCCACTGCATGGTGTCCGGCACCAAGCTTTAGAATACAACTCCAGCATGCCAGTCCAGGCAAAAGAGTAAGTGAGAGGAGACATAAACAGGTTTATATGATATTAGGGAAGATTTATTATATTGGGGGAGTGGGCGCCTGTATGTGGACAGACCTGGAGTCATGTAAGTGGTATGTGGGGATGTCAGATACCATCTCTGATGCCATGTATGGGATATTAATATTAGCTCCTTTTTTTTTTTTGATGATATGATGATTTTTCTAGCAGCACTGTTCTGTGGTAACTCTCTGGGGCTCCATACATGTACCAGGTTTGTTGCTAGAGCAGGTCCCAGAGAAAAAAAAGCTTGAGAATTGCTGACGTAGAGGAAGAGTTAAACCAAGTATTCTAATGAGTAATGCTCTAAATTGGGACACAGCTGAATAACACTAAAAATATAAATGTTGTAAGTAACAAATACGTAAACAGGTTTATATGACCCTCTATAAAGTATATCTACAGTATGTAATCTAGGCTGACAGTGAATGATCAAAAACAGAAATGTGGGGCGCTCTTGGGTATCGGGATGAAAGGAAGTTGATTCAGCACAATGTTTAAAAAAGTATCACAAATTTATTACACAATAATGCATGTAAGACACATACCAAATGGTACTAAATGACTCTAAACATATGAAAAAAATATAGGAAATAAAAATAAAAGTAAAAATAAGACTTAAAAATAAAAAATGAACAAAAAAATGAAAAATAACAAATTAAAAAATAATGAATAAAAAAGAATTACAGAATAAATAAAAAATTTTAAAATTTAAGATTGGACTTTGTCAGCACATCCAACTATTTAAGGTGCAATTGATAACTTAGCGCAATCCACCAGTGTGGATTTGATCTCCTTTACCCTTTGATGGGGTCTGGCAAGTGGGTATATGTGAAAATCTACTGGATGCAGTTCCTTGTAAAGGTTTATAAGTCCAGTTGTTTAATTGAGACCGGTATTTATATAAAGCGCTAGTGTGCACACTCAGTTTTCATCAAACTTAGCTTTGCAAAGCAATGATACAATTGAAGCGAGATTGGGAGCAAGGACTTCTGTTTGTTGTTGTTGCATGTGAAACAGTGTCCGTCCTGTCCCCTTTCAAGCTCTTACCAGTGGTTGATCAGCTAACGTATTTTTCAATGTTGCGCTGAGTGGAAAGAACAACACTCCAGCGCCCGCTCTCTCCGTCCTCCGCTCGGCTTTTAGGTGTATAGCGCCGGTCAGCTGGAAGTGGTATCTGGCAGTGACCGCTTTCTCCTGCCTCTTTCTCCGCTTAAGGAACCACACGGCGCTCTGCCACAGCGTCCGTGGACAGTGATGTATTGGCGGCTTGGGGGGGGTTGTCAGCAGTCGGCTCAGCGTCAAGCAGGTACTGTGGAGATAAGAGCGTCTATCCTGGATAATACTGGAACGCGTTCCAGTATTATCCAGGATAGACGCTCTTATCTCCACAGTACCTGCTTGACGCTGAGCCGACTGCTGACAACCCCCCCCAAGCCGCCAATACATCACTGTCCACGGACGCTGTGGCAGAGCGCCGTGTGGTTCCTTAAGCGGAGAAAGAGGCAGGAGAAAGCGGTCACTGCCAGATACCACTTCCAGCTGACCGGCGCTATACACCTAAAAGCCGAGCGGAGGACGGAGAGAGCGGGCGCTGGAGTGTTGTTCTTTCCACTCAGCGCAACATTGAAAAATACGCCAGCTGATCAACCACTGGTAAGAGCTTGAAAGGGGACAGGACGGACACTGTTTCACATGCAACAACAACAAACAGAAGTCCTTGCTCCCAATCTCGCTTCAATTGTATCATTGCTTTGCAAAGCTAAGTTTGATGAAAACTGAGTGTGCACACTAGCGCTTTATATAAATACCGGTCTCAATTAAACAACTGGACTTATAAACCTTTACAAGGAACTGCATCCAGTAGATTTTCACATATACCCACTTGCCAGACCCCATCAAAGGGTAAAGGAGATCAAATCCACACTGGTGGATTGCGCTAAGTTATCAATTGCACCTTAAATAGTTGGATGTGCTGACAAAGTCCAATCTTAAATTTTAAAATTTTTTATTTATTCTGTAATTCTTTTTTATTCATTATTTT
The DNA here is from genome assembly GCF_055691185.1 of Crinia signifera. Lineage (NCBI taxonomy): Eukaryota > Metazoa > Chordata > Amphibia > Anura > Myobatrachidae > Crinia > Crinia signifera. The sequence goes on from NC_139220.1 coordinate 138,071,639, forward strand.
TTAATTTGTTATTTTTCATTTTTTTGTTCATTTTTTATTTTTAAGTCTTATTTTTACTTTTATTTTTATTTCCTATATTTTTTTCATATGTTTAGAGTCATTTAGTACCATTTGGTATGTGTCTTACATGCATTATTGTGTAATAAATTTGTGATACTTTTTTAAACATTGTGCTGAATCAACTTCCTTTCATCCCGATACCCAAGAGCGCCCCACATTTCTGTTTTTGGTTTCTGTAATTTTGGAGGTTGGCAACCCTCCTACGTGGTGGCTGCTGGGCATCGAGTTACATCACAGTCATCCCCAGCGCCTAAGGCAAATTTCTCTTGACAGTGAATGATAATGCAGAATTGTAAAGTAAAATTGGATGGGTTGGAGTCAGGGGAGCCGAGAGAGGGGGGGAGCGGGTACTAATTACCCGGGCCCACACTTGCTGAAGGGTCTGACCCCTCCCTTCCCCCTCCATCCCTCCCGGGTAGCAACAGTAGCACACACTTCTACAGCATGTGCTGTGCTGAAAGCAGGCTCAGCATGAGTGTCTCACTGACAGCGTGAGAGGTCATGCTGAGCCTGCTGTCAGCACAGCACATGCTGTAGGTGCGTGCTGCTTCTGAGATTACAGTTTTTAGAGTTTTCTTTCACCCTCCTCTAAACATTTTGGGGGCGTGGCCTAAGTGTGGGAGGTTCCCACAACACACACTTAGGCCACGCCCCCAAAATTTTACCGGGGCCCGGCATTCCTCTCGGCTGCCCTGGTTGGAGTTAAACTGTCAATAAATACATACACTATGGGCCTGATTCAGGTGAATTCGCTAAGCAGCGATCTTTCGCTGCTTAGCGAGCTGGCTGACGCAGTCCACTGGTCAAACAAATGCCTGCCCCCGCAGCTGAGCTCACACGTCCATTCGCATGTGCAATGATTTTTCAGGCATTTGCAAATAAAAGTCAGACTGTCTTTTATTTGCCTCCTAAATGGCCATGAACAGGGCAGGCGCTGCCGCCCTGAGCAGGCTTCGACACGCCTGCATTCACATGGTCGCACCCACTGTTTTTGTGTGCACGCCCAGGAAATGCTGGGCATCCCCATGCACCAGACCCTCTTCCGCCTATACTGCACACCATGCAGCCTTCTCGGTAACTGTGAGAGTCGCCGAAGGAGTTCACCCAGTAGCCCTGCACATGTGTCTATTCCCCGATACACACAAGCAGAGGCACGCCATCGGACCCCGGACCGAATTCACATTTGACCAAGCCACCTTGAATCACCCCGTATAGCCATAGACATTCTAATCTGCATCGTTATTTTTTCCATAAAGGGAAAAATAAAATGTTGAATGAAATAATTGAGGTCACATGATTAGACGTAAACTCCTAATAATGACCAAATGCCATATTGTTTTTTTTGTTTTTTGGAGGGGGGGGGGGGGTGCTATTGTATTTTGTAGTTCACATTGCAGAGGTTATTTACTAAAAAGCACATAACAGCAAACACATACATGGAGCAAGTGAAATCAAAGGAATATGAGAAGAGACATCTATGTGCATCTTATTTCACCTAATCTGATCGGAGAGAATGGAGAAGAATTTGATCAGACAAGCTGTAAGAAAAGCACCAAAATGAATAAATCAGCTCCTTGATTTGGCAAATAATTAATCTAGGTTACTTTTCCGACTACAAATATGTATCTGTCTGTAGTAATAACCTAAGGTCTTCACTAATACCATCTAAGCAGCTAATAATCTGAATGGATTCTCTCTAATGCTTGTAAGAAAATGTATGTGATACATAGGTTCTTAAATCATTATGAAAGAAGTGATTCTTTTATAAGGCTCTTAATGACCTTTAACAATATGCGGTGATACCTCATGAAGTTAAAGTGAGATTTTTCCCACATTACAATACAGAGCTATATAATGAGATCCCTTCAATAAATGTTGCCCTTAAATAAATTATAGATAACAGCCACCTTTATGACTATGACTATGTACAACTGACTTGTTTGAGGTGTGTGGTATTCTCATCTTAATAAACAATGACAAACCTGTACATTCATAACACATCACAATATTAGCTAGCCAATTGGCATTAGTACCAGGTGACATACATGTCTAATCTGGCCACATTGAGGTGACCATTTGGACAGCAGTTGCCTCTATTTCCCACAAGCCCTTAGGCTTAGTGCTGGATCACTATGACCAGGGCCTGCTACAGCAGTTGGAAGATGGCCACACAAGCAGTCCAGTAGCGATCATCTGTGGCCATCTTGCGGCCTTTACCAAACAATCGTTGTATTCATCCAGATAGTCAATATCTAGTGTTATATTATAGCGTGTGGCCAGCATAACATTTCACAAACAGACACTTTGACAGCCCAGAGCGTTATTTTACATTAGATAAAAGACCATAAAATCCAGATCTTATCTTGTGCAGCAACAGTCTGTGATGTCATTACATTTGTAGTTTGACCTGTGTTTGGTAGAAGTTTTGTATAGAATGAAGGAGCAATCTGAGCCAAAACAAAGCTAATATTTAACAAACATGAATCACAGTTAAATATAGCAGCTATCCAGCATCTGTTTACGACTTCCTCTATGTCAATGGAAGATAAATAAGGAAAGTATCAATTGAGCCGTTCCGCCACTCCCCTGTTTAGGATTTCAAAGAATGTATGCAGCAGTAATGAGCCATTTTTTTATTGGGAAGCAACACTCTAACCTAATAAAATACGTTTACAGCACTAGGTTATGCATGTAAAATGTGGAGAATCATAGTGCTTAATTACCCTTTATCACTCTACTGCAGAGCTACAAAATCCCAGATATGCAACCAGCCAATAAGAGAGATTCAGTGACATTAACAAGCATCATGTGATAACTTTAGTACTGTCAATATGGAGCTGATTCTTACTTTCCTTATTTACACATTTTCCCAGTAAGAGGATGGAACCAAATAATAATCACAGCTCATTCCATGGATGTACTGTATCCCTAGTGAACTAGTCTGTTTTCTGAAGCAGGTTATCTTGTCAAGTGATATACAAATTCTGATTTACAACTAATCATTCCATTCCAGCATTGGATCATTCACAGCATCAACACATTACCTAAAACAAAATGCCAGATCTCCTCAATCATCTAAAACAGGGGTGCTCTTTTTGGGTCCATTTTGCTCTGGGACCCATTCAGACAAAAATATAATTACAGGACCCCAGAAATTTACCCCAGAATGGTCGCCACACATGTGAGGTCAGCAGACAGCACATACATAACAGCATTGTGGAGGCACACCATGATGGGAGGAGTCTAACAGACAACTCAACAGACTCCTTTAATCACTGACTGAGATTAGAAAAGTCATCAGCCTGATGGTCAGCAAGTCGCAACCCCATGCTAAGAAGGTGGGGACCCACTTTGGGGTCAGGACCCACAGTTTGAGAACAGCTGCACTAAATACCTTACTACTACCACTACTACTACTACTACTACTACAACGGATGGGTTTGTAGAAAGTAATGCATCAGTTTTGCTCCTACTAGAAACAGAAGTGTGAACAGCTTTTTCAATATATTCTTTATTACAATTCGGACCTCTATTCACTGATTGAGCAAGTTCAATTACATATTTGACATAAGCTAGAAAACCATTTTCTGTGTGCAAGATAAGCAAGTTCAGCCCCATATACGCTATATTTATACTAGCACTCCAATAGATGTAACATCTAGCTGGCAGCATGCTAGGGTAACATCATTCTACTCTATGTACTCTACAGGAGTTACACTCCCCTCCAGGCAGAAGCAGAAGATTGTAGAGTATGCTGTGGCATGACTAGCAGAGCTAGAGTATCATTAGAAAGAACAAAGAACAGCAACACTAAAGCCCAGGTGCAGTTCTCACTCCATCAGACAACCAAGGTATAGTATGCTGCCAATGCATTCCAGAGGAGCAGTGTAAAGTAATCCTAGATTAGCTCGCATGCTATCAGTGTCCACTTTGGCAATAAAACAAACATCCACAAACATCTCTTAGGATGCAATTCTACTCAATGGTAGCATAATAGTTCTTTTCCTATACTATTTTTCCCACATCTGCTATGAATTACAGAAACAGAACATAATACCCTTCTGCTGAGTGCTGGCTTTTCCAGCCTTAGGTATGCAAGCTAACAAATCAGACCAATGGTACATCATGGGTAATTCACGTGTGCCATAGTAAAAGGATCCACTCGAATAACATTTTACAAGGTAAGGAGGTATACTACCATGGAAATCGACAGTATTATAATGTTCAACCTCCTTCATAACCAAACCTGTGACTGAATGTAAACTACTGGTGTGTTGTTATAGATTACAGCGGTCATATTTACATGGAAAAATAAAAAACAATAAGTTTGCCCATTTGAAATGTCACAGATAGATGGGCTTTTAGTAAAAATCAGCAGCTTGTGATGGAGTTTGGACCCTTGGGGTAGATCATTACTTCAACAAGAGGTCAACAGCAAGCCTGCAATAGTGGACGTCTTATTGCTCCTGTATCAGTGCGACCAGTAGCAAAGCCGAAGCGCCTTACCTGGAATTAGATGGGAAGGCTGCTGCTGCTGCTAGGGACATGTCTATGCAGAGTTAGAAGTGCTTCTGATGCGATGCCCATGTTGCTGGACCAGGTGCTGCTGTTTTTGCCTTGTTGATTTGACAGCTAGGATGGCTTGTCTGTTTTTATATTGCACCATCTGCAATGTGATCTCTGCATTCCAGCCCTCCTCTTGCGGACACCGAAAATCAATCTCCCTCCCCTCTGCCATGACCACTGTGAAATATACATATTTTCCTTTCCTTTCCACACAATCCACCGTTTTCATATTGGAGAAGTGCAGCTCCTTGATCCGTGCAGGTTCAGCCGGGGAGCTTTGCTGCTGAGGCTGCTCCAGCTGTTTGGGTGGAATGAGAAGAAGACCTTCCTCGGTTAGGATGCACCTCTTCTTCTTCCACAGCTGCAGCAAGCCATCACTCCTCTTCTCCAGAAGTCCTTCTTTTACTACCTTACAGCTGCTCTCCAACATGCTACTTACTGCTGGCCCCGAATGCAAGCGATTAAACCCCGCTGTGCCCAAGAAGGTACAAGAAGATTTCAGCCGGGGGATCCAAGGCGAGAGCAGACTCTGAAAGAGAATCATTAACAGTAAGGCTACAGTGACAATGCAATGTGCTAGGCAGCAGGGATCACTGTACACTGTGGGCTGAGTGTGACGGCAGCAGCTGCAGTCTGTGGTTGGCGAGACTCACAGAGATGGCGTTTCCCAGGGCTAGGGAAGAGCGCCACCTGCTGGGCGTCTATAGCATGTACTATCCATTCATGGACACTCTCCAGCCAGCTGAGCATTAAAAGTCCCTTCTTAGGAGCTGCTAAGACATTACAGATTAACTGGGGTGAAGCTGCTGAATAGACATGTTTGAGTCATTACTGCTCTAATTAAACTTTAACACGAGATACAGTCCTGTGTTTTATACAGCCATGTGTGTTATACAGCCAGTCATGTGTGTTATACAGTCAGTCATGTGTGTTATACATTATGCTGGTGTTAGAACAGAACAGTGCCCTTTATACGCAAGTTTCTTTAGATTTGTTGAACAGCTATGAGTACTGTACAGTGTGCATGGCTCATTATCCCAGATGTTCCATGTTTGCCTTGGTATTACCCATGCTCCCGTATAATCTGTGCACATGATTAGTCTGATGTCCACTGTACCATTCATTCCCAGCTATAAGTAGTAGCTCAGGACGTGTAACCACCACGATATGATGCTGATGTGCGTGAGATCGAAGAATTCCCGTGATACTTACTTGATAATTCCCACAAGTGGGATGACTAGCTGTGCAGTATGAGTGTGTGAGCGGCGGCAGCAGCAGAGCCCGTGTCTCCCCTCCGCTGTGTGACTGCAGCAGCTACAGCCTGGTCCGCGGCGCTCTCCTCCTGCTGCTGCTGCTGCTGCTGCTGCTAACTCCCCCCCTCTGGTTTATGGAACAGCTCCCGCCCACTGGCAGCGCAGTACAGGGAGACTAGACCCTGGGATGTGGCAAGATGGGCTCAGCTACACAGGACTGGAAGTGGGGAGGAAGCAGAGAGGGAGGGGCAGCAGAGCTCCAGTAGCGCAATCCTTATCCTCATACACCATTCATCATTCTGAATCTGTACACATGGCTTTGTGAAACTTCCAGTGTTTTAGATGACACACTGTATCAAGCATATGGCATGTGTACATTGCGTCCCATTGCTGTCAGGGAAGGAGCTGTCTGCAAGTCTCTGTCTGATGACACCCAATACTGCTATGGGGATGGATCTGTTTTATGTAAACATTCTTATTATTATTAGCTTTTACAACTGGACATGTGTCTTGTTGTGTGCATTACCTTATGCTATGTGCATTGATAAAGGGCATGGGTAAAAACCGGACCAGGACAAAACCCCGGACCGCCGGACCAGACATCAAACTGCATTTTGGAGCTTGTAGCGTCCGGTCCGGGGGGTGTCCTGTCCGGGGGTGTCCTGTCTGGGGGTTCTGCCTGTGACACCTGTCACCAGGTAGAGGAGGAGGGGTAGAATAAAGTCTCCCTGTATGGTCCGGGCATGTAGCAAAAACCGGACGGTCCGGACCACAGGGGGAGGCTGTAATCTCCCCTTCCCCATGTCCCTGATAATAGCAACCCCCCCCCCCCCCCCCGGACAAGACACCCCTCGAACAGGACACCCCCCGGACCGGACCCTATAAGCTCCGGACTGCAGATTTTGATGTCCTGTCCTCCTGTCCGGTGGTCCGGAGTCTAGTCCAGTCCGGTTTTTTACATAGTCCCATTAATAAATTATATTTCTTCTATACTGACAATTGATAACTACCTGTTTTGAAATGTAAACCATATCTGTCAACTTTTTTGAAACCATTCATGGAGACTGTGAAAGTAAACTGTGAACATATGGTGAGATTTTATGTTCGATTTTGACTATATGGTCAAAATCGAATTGAAATCAAATGCACATCGAATGGTTTTCAGCCTTATTCTATGCGAATTGCGCTCCCATTTAGCGTATATCGAACAGTGAAATAGACTTTTCATGCAAGACTATATAGCAGAGGTTCCCAAACGGCACCCTGAAGCATCACAATTATTTTGTGGCACCCCTAGTCGAGAGATTTCTCATTGAGACAGTAAGAAATAAATATTAAGTGAAATAAATTGTGTAGGATCCATAAGATCAGTTGCGTCGTAATGGACGGTATTAACTTCTGTTTGTGGACATTTTAGCTATTACATCGGACATAAATAATTTCAATTGGTCCTAGACCACCAACCCAGGGCACCCCTGCAAGTCCTCCAAGGCACATCAGGGTGCCACGGCACACAGTTTGGGAACCACTGCTATATAGTCCAAATCAAATGAATTTAGCTTGACAATCAATTCAATCCCCTTTTGGATTTAATCGCAAGCAACATCGCACTGTGCGTACACAGCATTAGTAGTAGTAGTTTGTTTATTTATAAGGCGCCACAAAGTGTCCGCAGCGCCGTACATAGCAAACAAAAAACTAATTACAAGGTAATGTACAGGGTGTGTTGATAAAATACAGCATAAATAGGGGTATACAGTAGCTGGTAGAACTAAAATCAGCATCAGTTCTGAAGTAGGTGTTGAAATTGTTGAGGAGACTGAAGATGAAGTAGAGGAAGGGAAGAAAAGGGCAGGGGCACTGGTGAGGTAAAGATGTAGGGTGAGTACGTGAGGAAGGAGGGCCCTACTCATAAGAGTTAACAGACTAAAAGGAGGTGGGTGGACGAACGAAAAACAGTAGGATAAGTAGGAACGGATGGGAACAGATGGAGGCGTAGGGTAGGCAGGATAGGAGGAGCGAAAGAGGTTAGGAGGAGGAGGGATAGGCTAATCGGAAGAAGTGGGTTTGGAGGGAGCGCTTGAAGGAGGTAAGGGAATCAGAAAGCCTGATAGGTGTTGGTAGGTTGTTCCAGTGCAGGGGGGCAGTGCAAGAGAAGTCTTGGACACGGGAGTGGGAATAGGTGATTAGGTGAGAGGTCAGGCGGCGGTCAGCGGCGGAGCGAAGAGGACGGGAGGGAGTGTGGATAGAGATCAGTGAAGAGAGGTAAGGAGCAGTGGAGGAGGAGAGAGCCTTGTAGGTAGTGGTGAGGAGTTTAAAGAGAATTCGGAAAGGAATGGGGAGCCAGTGAAGAGATAGCCAGAGGGGGGAGGCGGAGGTAGAGCGGCGGGAGAGGAAGATGAGCCTAGCAGTGGCGTTAATAATGGATTGGAGAGGGGCGAGGCGGGCGAGAGGTAGCCCGGAGAGAAGGATGTTTAAGTAGTCAAGGCGGGAGATGACAAGTGAGTGAATGACAATTTTGGTCGCGTCAGTGGAGAGGAATGGTCTGATGCGCAAGATGTTGCGGAGGTGAAAGCGGCAAGACTGTGAGAGAGCACGAATGTGGGGGTGAAAGAGAGGGAGGAGTCAATGATGACACAGAGGCAGCGCATTTGGTCGGTGGAGGTGATCTCGGTTTCACCAATGCTGATGGAGATAGTGGGAGAAGAGGGGATGTTCGGGGGATGGAAGATTAGAAGTTCAGTTTTAGCCATGTTTAGTTTCAGGAAGCGTTGGGTCATCGAGGCTGAGATGGCCATGAGGAGACCTTGGACAGGAGTGATGGGGATAGGTCGGGGGAGGAGAGATAGATTAGGGTATCATCAGCATAAAGGTGAGAATGGAAGCCGTAGGAGCTGATGAGGGTGCCCAGAGAGGTGATGTAGAGGGAGAAGAGGAGAGGGCCAAGGACTGACCCTTGGGGAAAACCGACTGGATATGGGGTAGTAGGAGAGGAGGAGCTCAGAGTGGAGATGGAGAAGGAGCGATCAGAGAGGTATGAGGTGAACCAGGAGAAGACCGTGCCAGTGATACCAAAGGAGCGGAGGGTGTTGAGCAGGAGAGGATGGTCAACAGTGTCAAAGGCAGCCGACAGATCAAGCTGCATAGAGAAGAGGCCTTTGGATTTAGCCGATAGTAGATCGTTAGTGAACTTACACCTATATGTGCCATGCTGAGGGTTGTGCAATGTACAGCAAATTGTTAAAGAGCCCTAAAGCAGTTACGTGGGTCTGCACATGAAAACTTAATACTTCCTCCCACTCCTGCCTCTTAAGCCTTATACACACTAGCCAGGCAATATTGTTCGTACACACAGAATGATATTGGCCGCCGATATCATTCAGTGATGTCACTGGGACCCGCTAAACATGCACATCATTTGGCTATATAGCAAAACTGACCTGCATGTTCAGCAGATATTAATGCATGGGAGCACACATTGTTAACGATATTGACACACTAGACAATATAGGGAACAATATCATCCATAAAGCCCTTTCTGAGCAATATCTTTCACTATATCCTCTATTGTGTATGGGGCTTAACATTGTACCTGTGCTGCACTGAAGACCCACTTCTTTATTTAATGCTTTCAAGCTCTCATCATACCCCACTGATCCATGCTCCTTGCTGGCTGACTCTCCCTTCTGTGTCACCCATCTGTCTGCCACGCCCCTTTACAATGTAATCTGTGCCCTCTTTACTGATGTGATTTTCATTACCTTACCTATACACATCATCTACTCTGCACTGCCAAAACCGACACCAAACCTTGGTTCAGCCAGCACTAATTTGATATCATGGGCTCCATTTATCAATGGTTAGTTATAATTCTGTAGAAAAATAGGTTCAGGAACTATCTGTGAAGTGAGTGGAGATGTGGGCGGAGCTTTGTGGGAGTGGGGTTTCAAACAGTGGGGCAGATGTATTAAGCCTTAACAAGAGATAACTCCCTGAAGAAGGCTAGGAAGCTGACACGCGTAGGAGAATTACCCCTCCAACACATTCTTTCAAGCTACTACCCCATCCACCTAAGTCTCCTCCCGGCCGGGAGTTGAGCGCACAGGAGCCGGCAGGACAGTGACGCCGGGTGACGGCGAAACCCCGCGCCGCAACCCGGAAGTGACAATCCCGCTCAGGCACTGTGGAGCCGGGCTCACCACACAGCCGCAGCGCTGAACGAGCTCCGGCAAGAAGGACTTCACAAGCGGACAGAAGAGCCGGGACCCAGAGGAACTTTGCAGCGGTGAACACAGGTGAGAGGTGCACTGCGGAGGGTACGGGACGCCAGCCCCTCTGCACCACCACCCCTGTGCACTCACCCACCCCCATTGTGACTGTGACATTTCTCTCTCCCCTAACATCTGGACTGTGAACTCACCCCCATCCCGCTGCCCAGCAGCCCACCATAACCACCCCGCTGCTCAGCAGCCCACCATACCCCATCCCCACTTGCATACCTTTGGCAGTATTGTTGTGCATTACCACAATAAATCCATCTACTGCTTGCCTATACAGCCTATTTTCTTCATTACTATCCGTGTAGCATATATTGTGCATCTCATGTTTTGTACATCTCATGTTTTCTGGTTATTCATATTTCCCTCGTGCACATCACCACACTGCATTTCTGTCACCACTGTTACTTCCGTGCAGTTCAACATTATATTTGTACCAATACCACTATTTATAGCAACGTGCACATCAGAATTACTATACACCAGCCACTACTAGTCCTGAGCGCAGGTTACCACCACTCCTTGTATATTAACAAGAGATAAATCCAAGGGTGATAAATGGCTAGATTTTCTAAGCTTCAAAAGTGATAAAATGGAGAGTGATAAACAGCCAGCCAATCAGCTCCTACCTGCCATGTCACAGAATGTGTTTGAAAAATGTCAGACAAGAGCTGATTGGCTGGCTGTTTATAACTCTCCATTTTATCACTTTTGAAGCTTAGAGAATCTGTCCCAAAGAGAGATAAATGTCCAGCCAATCACCTGCTAACTGCCATGTTACAGGCTGTGTTTGAAAAAAGTCAGTAAGGAGCTGATTGGCTGGACGATTATCTCTCTTTATCACTCTTGCATTTATCTCTTGTTAAGGCTTAATACATCTGCCCCAATGTGTATAGATATTTTGGTACTTGTTTCCTAGCACGGCGCCCGTCGGGTTGATCGCATGCCTTAAGTTTAAGGTACTTAAGGCATGCGATCGACGCGATGGACCCGATTTTATGTCGATCACCAGTGTATTTGCCGGTGAAAGACAAAATCGCGTTGATCGGGTCCATAGAGAATAATGTTAAATTATTTTTAAAGTTAAAATCGGGTTGATCAACCCGATTTTACATAGGGAACAATGGGAAATGGGCCAATATGGCCAATTTCTCATTGTATAGGGTTAGAAAGTATGGTTAATGTCCCCCCATGGTTAACGCCACCCCCCTATTGACGCCAACCCGATGCGTGGCGAGTGCAGCGAGGCCGCGAGGGGCGGCGGTACGTTTCCTCTGACCTTTTTTCATACCCCCACTATCCACGTCGGCGTGGAGTTGATTTTATATAGTGTGGCGAGCGCAGCAAGGCGAGCGCAGCAAGCCCCGCGAGGGGACACATATATCTGTGAAGTTATTGATTCCAATGTAAAAATCGGGTCGGTCACGTCAGTCGCATCGCATGCGATTTGGTTGGCATGCGATGCAATCGACGCGATTTTTCCGACCCGATCAATACAATCAAAATCGGTGGCGCCGTGCTAGGAAACAAGTACCAAGTTTTTTTTTTATGTCAACATTTGAGCTGGGGTACTGTGGTACTGGCAGAGGGGGATCAAGGAGGACTGGCAGTGGGGGGCACAGGAGGACTGGCAGAGGGGGCACAGGAGGACTGGCAGAGGGGGCACAGGAGGACATGCAGACATCAGGTTTCTGGCAGAGGGGGCACAGGAGAACTTGCAGACACCAGGGTTCTGGCAGAGGGGCACAGGAAGTCTGGCAGAGGACTGGCAAAGCAACCAGAATAAGGCCCACTGTGTTTTCCCAGTATGTGCGGGTCCGCAGTCCTAGCAATGTTGTCAGGTTTGATGCACTGCCCAATAAACCTGAGATATAACTAGAGATACCATGTAAGCTAATAAAGAACAGAACACTGATTGTTCCATCAGCATTACCTTTGCTGAATGTGTTCCCAGGTTCTGATATGTCGGCCCATTGGACTGCTATATCTGCTGGGTACACATCGCTTTACTGTGTACCCAGCTTAAGACCAAAGCAAATGAATACACAATCAGGAGAGTCGCCTTTTAATCACTGTGGGTGTACAGTTATGACACGTTATGACAGTCAGATCTTTATAGCAAACAGGTACAGGTATAATGACTGGGCAGAGAGCAGAACAGGAGTGAGCTGCAGCAGACCACTGTATAAAACCTAACTCTGAGTAAATGGATTTGCTTCCTGGAGACTTGAAAATCCATTGCATTGGTCATGAAAAAAGGTATCACTGGAGCTCAGTTGTTCACAGTGGTGTGACTCATGTGTCTGACAAGTCTATTTACATATTTTAAATATAATGCCTAGTCATCACAGCACAAAGTCACAGTTTTCCCAGGCTGTGAAATTTGATTTCATTCTCAGAGGTAGTAATTTGCAATTATATAAAATGGGTGTTGTCTGTGTGTGGGAGAATTCCATATTGTATAGTCAGGAATTCTATGCAACACAATAATGGCATTGTAAATTGCTACTAATAAAAAGTGGATGCTAGAGCTCCATCTATGGTTCAGTGTTTGACTAGCTTTGTTTTATATTTCAATCTAAGGAAAAAAAATAAATTATAGGAATATTTGTATCAATGTCAACATTTGGTTAAACACACATGCATAGGATATTGAAGTAATCAATAATTAATCAATTAGTCAATGTCAGCTGTCCGCCCCCCACACGTGCATCACGGCCGGATTACCATACGTACGGCCAGCGTTTTCATGGGTAAGCTCAGGAGTGTATAATATATACACTCCTGAGGAAGGATAAACTGAAACGCGTTGAGTGTCTCATTTGGACTGTTCCCGGAGGTTGGCTCCACGCTGGTCACTGGGGTTCCTTGGTGCTGATTCCTTGCCATGTTCTGGACGGGTACCTGGACTTCATCGCCTGACTGCTAATCACCATCTAACCTTGCTGTTTTGCCACTGTTGGGAACATATCCTAATGCTGTTTTAAACCTTCTACCCATTGTAAGTGTGGACCTGTATTAAAACTATTATTTTTATCACAAAGATAATCTGCACTTTTTGTGTTCTCTACTATACCTCCCCATATCACATCATTGTGAATACGGGAGGTTATCATTACAGGTGCACCACAAGCCTGTTTGACTACAGAGTATGTCACTCCATTGGAAACAAATGGTGATATAAATCCCTTTTATTATCTGTAAAGGTTATACACTGTGCGCTGTTGTCTCCATTTAACCTCACAGTGTCTGTAAAAGGAAATGTATTTAGAAGCAGCTCCACTGCTGTACATGACGTGCAAGGTAGTTGCTAGGGGTAACGTGAAAAGGTAACAAGTGAGTAAGGTTAAGGAAACAGTGTAACTATTTTATTGTCCACTGGTTTTATTAAAAATTAGACATTAATACCACGGATCGCATCGCACGCAAAACGCATGTGTTGGGATGCGATGCGATCCACCCAATAACGCATCGCAGTGTGTATGGGGACCTTAAGCACACCATATAGATCACGCTCATCTATTTTTTTTCTAGAACCATGCACAGATCTCACTGATCTGTGCATGGTTATGTCAAATTCGCCAGTCAGAACCTGGCCTAAGTGTTTGCGATTTTTGGTAACGTTTACCAAAAATCACACCCTATTACATTGCGAATTGTATACTTTATAATGGGAAAACAGCAGGATGCGATTTGAAGTGTGCAAATTATCTGATAGCCCAAAATGTACAAATTCACTTGCAAAACATGCAAAATGTACCGCAATTCGCCTCCCACTGTATTACATTTGCGATTTGGACAAAACAAGTGAATTCAGACTTTAAAAAAAAAATCAGAATATATATTGATGAGATCTCAAAGCAATATTACTGTTGTTGTTTTTTTAAATTTCATATCAATGGTGGCCACCTGTATTTTTATATCTATTTGTGCTTTTTTAAAATATTTGTTTTGTATATAAACTGTGAGTTGTTATCACCATATTGCACATTAGAGAATATACAGCGCAGCACCACAAGTTTCTTTCTTTTTTATGGTTGTTCAAGAAATAAAAACAATAGGATTTTGTTTCTTGAGTAGGTGTGTTTTCACAGACACACCAGGGTGTATGCTGCTTTATAGAAAGCATTTATAACACTTCTTAACCATTATTGTTAAAATCAGTGCCTGTTGTAACAACTGCAATATGTGAGGATCAATAAAACATATTTTCCAAAAAAATAAAAATCAGCGCCTGAATGGGGTTGATTGGCCAAATTTTCCAATTCGGTTTTAGAGGTGGAAATAAATGCTTCAAAGTGAGAATGCTTTCAAAAATAGGTGCAGATAGTTTAATTGATCAATTAGAAAAATGCAAAGTGAGTGAACAAAAATCTAAATCAAATCAATATTTTGATAACTTTTGCATAGTACTGTACATGATGTAGCCTTGTGTTGTGTCATCTCTCTTGGCACTTCAGGCGCCAATTTATCATTAATCTCATATTCAATACAATCTGGGCACGATATTAGCACCCAGGATCGCATTTCAATATGCGATTGTACCAAATCAATGTATCAATGAGTGCCAGCAGAGATCCAAATGAGTGCCAGCAGGGATCCAAATGAAGCCCATCACTGCTCTGTGCTATGTGTGGAAGCAGGATATATGCACAACGACTATTTACGGAAGATAAATAGCCCATAGGCTTCAGGTGGCGGTAGCTGCTTTCCTGAAATTGATAAATCTGTCAACATCACATCCCCCATAGAAACCTATGCCGATGAGGTTACTGGCAGGAATGGCGGGATTGCAGCAGATGTCAGTAATATCTGTTGTGATCCCTCCTACATATGTACATTCCAGGATACTAAATATTTTCACTAACCCCGGAAAAAATGTTTTTGGGGAAATAGACGCAAATACTTTTTGATAAATGGGCCCCTAAGAGAGAAGCGGTCAGTACCAGAGCCGTAACAGGGCAATATTCTGACCTGTGCCAGTACTGTTCCCCAAATATGTGAAGAGGTGGGTTTACTGGCACCATGAACAAAAGCACCACTAAACACACACCCCAGCTGGCTTTATAGACTGCAGGTTGAGTATCCTTTAGACTTCTAAGCAACTCTGCTGCAGCTTTACTGACTGCAGGGTGCAACTCCAAAAACTCTGCTAGTCAAATGCAGTTACTATGGGGACTGCACCCTGGGCAACAGCAATGCTTACTGAGAGACTGGGGCAACTATTTTTCAAATAGTTTTAAAAAGTCTTAATTTGGGGATATTTTTCTTAAAAGAATTGTCTAGGGGGTACTTGTTTAGTTTCACGGCGGCAGCATGGCCGGGTACAGCGCTAACCAAACTATCTAAAAGAAACTAAATTAACTCTATGCCAAAGTAGATAGTTCATACCCCTACTATCCATGTTGGCATAGAGTTGATTATAGATAGCGTGGCGAGCGCAGCAAGCCACCGAGCCCGCAAGGGGACTCAGATGCACGGCCGCTGTCACCGTGAAACGAAACAAGTACCTTCAGCTATTTGGCGAGAAGCAGTAGGCATTGGGAGGTATTCAATGCCGCCGGCAAGGGGGTTTCTGCTGCGAGGGTGGCTTGTTTTCAGCGAGGATTGCAAGAGATTGTGTTCGCGCATTGAGGTCCATTTATTAAGGACCGCATATAGAATGCTACCCTGCTTTGGGTGTGCAGCTGTGATGGAATGAAAAGGATACCCAGAGTGATTGTCCAGCTGAATTGTAGAGGAGAGTTGTGGATGAGAGCCGAGCATCTTCGGGTCTTACTTGTTCCAAATGCATTGCTGCAGCTGTTAATTGATGATATGAGTGGCCAATGACTGTGAGTGTGTGGGCAGCCATGATGGCCCGGCAGGTGAATCCGAGCAGCGGCACTTGCAGATGTCAGTACATGGAACTCCGGGCTTGATGCACTGTCAGCTACTAGGTTGTTGGATGGAAGGGGAAGGATGATTGTGCTGCCTCACCACAGTAGCACTCCTCACAGTTGTCCCAGCAGTGGGGTCTTTACTTGTATGGACCTGTGGCAGGACACAGTGAACAAGTGGTAGAGAGGTCTGGAGTGCATAAACCATGCTGGCTATTTTGACAGTATTGGAGGATTGTTCAACAAAGTGCTGTAGATGGGGGTGACAGACGATAGGAGTCACATAGGGACAAAACACATTAAAGACTCCTCTCATCTATCACCCAAAACTAAGCATCTTATTGTGTCATAGATGGGGGTGATTGGATGTGTTCATCAAACACATCCAATTTAAGGCAATTTCTCTAACCGATCTGTTGGGATTGGGTCAAATCAGACTAGTGTATGGGGTCCACAAAATATGTTCTCTCTTTAGAATACATAACAACATTTACCATATGCAGTCTTCAAACAATAATTCCCCACTCGTATCCTCTTGATCCACTCTTTTTTTGTGTATATGACATACACAGACATCTTATTTTTAGGTCTCATTCCCTTTTTCATCTGAGAGTAAAATTGGTCAGTCACTAAAGAGAGTTATGTGGTATATCAAAATAGTGTGTTCTGAACAAAATGTTTTTTTTTTTATTACTATCTCAATCCTGCTATAATAAATTTACATTTTGCAGGGTCATAAATGCTAAAATTTGTGTTATTTTCCAACCTTATATCTTAAAAATGATTAGAGACCATAAAACCAAAATTCACAAGTTTTTCTTAGCTATGACGTCTCATTTTATGTAAAAAATGAAATAAAAAAAATCCAAGGTAAAAAAGCTAAAATGGTACCAGATATTAGAGCAGTTGTGGAATGGTCTAGTTGGAGGTGTGGGGGAACTACTACTGCAGCCCTGCTCCCTGATTATTTAAAGCCCCATCCACATCATTAGAGAAATGTCTCAGATTCAAAAAATGTCTATTCTCACCATAGTTTTCGACAACTTCCAGAGAGTTGTGTGTCTCAAATACATAAATTAAAAAGTATGGACAAATAATAAGGCACTTTATTATCTATAATCTTTTTTAACGATGCCTGTTTAATTTTCTGTGCAAGCTAATTTTACAACATGCTCCATGTAACTTTATTTTAACAATGTAAGTTCAAATATAACAATGTACCATGCACATCCTTGTAAAGGTATACATATATAGATTGTAAGCTTGCAAGCAGGGCCCTCATACCTTTGACTGTCTGTAAATACCCAGTTTGTTGTATCACAGTCTCCTATTATAAAGCGCAACAGAATATGAAGAAACCATTAATAAATAAATATAGGCAGAGGGGATGAGTTTTTTCTACAGACTATACAGTACGTGCTCTCTAGTGTATGTGCACTTCGCTTACAAAAATAACAGACTCATACCAGGCATACTGTATACACATGAGATTATGTTACATTGCTGTTAATAAATTAATTTCTAATTTTCTTATTATAAAAGGAAACATGATTATTCAATTCTAAATCTGTCCAAGTCATTACTCTATGACATAATAGTAGGCCTGTGTTGGCATCTAGATTGGTATGCAGTATGAAATAAAGGCTCTGCACAGTGGTATCAATGGAATAATGATTTGTAATTTAAAAATGTAATTTAATTATGATTTAAGCAGTAAGCAATATGGAGGTGGGAGGCAGCTGCTAAGAGGAAACAGACCAGTTCTCCATATGGTATTATTCTAACTCTCTACCTTCCTAGGAACACTGTATTATAGAAGTAGTTTTCAGGTGTCTTGAGAAAAATATAATAGATGACAAAATACACTTCTACACATGTAACATGCCTATAAAATGCATTTATGCCAGCAAAATAATATTTAAATACAAGATCTCTACCATATAGTTCATTTAAAAAAGCGCTATATTTCAAAGTATATTATAACAATGTCAAAACCATAGAGCCCATCTCACGTTTACCAGCATACTGCTTGTTACTGGTGTTTTATTTCCAGTGAAGAGTTGCTTTCTGGCCTTCCATGCCTCCCTATGTTATGACATGCCAGGCATCTCACTTCAAAGCTATTGGCATTTAAATCCAGGAAGTTGCTGTAACTATTTCTTTGAGCTGGCTCCAGCTGGATGACTGAGCAGGACACGGTCTATTATTAGGCACTGAACCCTTAACCCCTCTCATTTGCCATATGGGTCACACAACATTGTGCATATCACTGTGTAAAGATGTAACATGTTTGTAGTTCCTCAAGTTTAGCTTTTCAAACCTTCACTTTGTTGGTACTAGTTAGCTAGTTGGCCCTTGAGATCATGAGTAAATTCCATCCAATTGTAAGGAAATGGTAGCTATATGTGCCATCTAACACGAAGCTCTTATAGTGGGTACACACGGTGCGGCTTGCGATTCGATTGGGATTGAATCAAATGGTATGCAGAATGCAATCGATTTGACTGTATAGTCAGTAGTCTTGTCTGCGAAGACAAATTTTTCTATTCGATTTACACTACACGGCAGCGCGCATTGGGTTGGAATCTGCATCGAATGTAGAAAAAGCATTCAATGCCCATTCGATTTTCTATTCGATTTTGCTTCTACAAATTGAATAGAAAAATAGTGTATATCACCGTGTGTACCCTCTATTAGGGAGCTTGGTTAAAAAAAAAAATCAGTCCCATAGAAAGCCAGAAACATCTTGTACAAATGAAAATATAGGGACCATTCAAGATATCTCTGGGGTTGTATCAGTATATTAAAGGTCCGGATACTGAACAGTAATACTTCAAAAGAGACCCCAATTTCTTCTTTGAAAGTAGTGAGCAATGCACTGTATGAAAAAAATAGCTATTAAAGGTTGTGCATAATACTATGAAATGAAGTCAAACAATGTAATCATCAGTAATTATCATTATTAGCTCACACGATTTATAATTTATGCCAGTGGTTCCTAATGGTTCTTGAATCACAGCACCATTTAGGATTACCATTTTTTCACAGCACCCCCAAGTAAAAAAGAAAAACCTAATTATTTATAAGGCTGGAAGAAAAACATGGGTGGGTATAGCTGTTCTTTTGATTGTCCACATGTTTTATGATTGTCAGCTATTAGCACTGGTCTTGCCTATAACTATAACTATAATTTGTTGTGGTCCTGGACCACTAAATCAAGTCACCCCTGCAAGAGCCTTGCAGCACCCCAGAGTGCCTAGGCACACAGTCTAAGAACCACTGATCTATGCATTGATGTCATTCTGATTTGAATTAGGACAGTTCAGTTGCAAATATTATATTATGGGGGATTTCTTCCTTACTTACACTCAAAGAATGTCCAGAATTTGTTTTCCATTGAGTCCTTTGAGAATTGTTAACCCCTTAAGTGGTGGTTATATTTTGGGGAGCACTCCCCGCTGGGCAAGTTTTTTGGGGAGCACTCCCTAAAAAAAATAAACCCCACCGCTGTCTCTCCCGGTGCCGGGGAGCGCCGCCAAGGGCTGTGTGTGGCGTGATGTTAGCAAGCCACGCTGCACACAGCCGTGGGAAGGAGGTGGGGCTGGGCAGCTGGGGCTGGGCAGCTGGAGCCTGGCAGCGGCTGAAGCTGAGTTCAGCATTCAGCTCAGCAGCACTGCCCAGCATTAAGAGATGGACAGTAGCAGTCCCTGAGCATTTTCCAGGTTTGCCAAACTGGGCACTTTAGCATAACCCAGAAAATTCTCATGAGTGCCAGTGAAGGAGTTAATATAGGAATGAAATATCAGATTCTTACCTGATAATATGTTTTCCTCTACTCCTCCATGGCAGCCAATCACTGGGTTACTCCCCACTGGGCAGTACTTTGGAAAGGAAAAAAAGACATCCATATGCATATAAGGTCACCTCCTCCCTTTGTCAGTGTCTACATTTCTTCCAGCTTCAATACAAAACACACATTCTTAAAACACACTAAACACACGTATGGGTAGGGAATATATGCTGCCATGGAGTAGAGGAAAACATATTATCAGGTAAGAATCTGATATTTCCTCTACCTCCCCATAGCAGCCGATCAATGGGTGATACCTCAGCAGTATATTATAGGGAGGGGTAATACAAACCCAAAACAAAAATAAGGCATCCGCCTTTCCGGAAAAAAACATAAAAAAGCATTCTCCACTGCTTGTCATCTTCTTAGACTAACTAAGCACCTTCCTCCCAAACTTAGCATCTGCTGAGGACCAGACGTCCACTCTGTAATGCTTGGAGAAGGTATGTGCTGATGCTCATCTGGCTGCTCTGCATAGCTCTTCAACTGGGGCCGATCCTTTCTCTGCCCACGATGCTGCCATCGCTCTTGTTGAATAGGGGGTTTGGGGGTTCCTGACCTTTTAGCTCATAAGCCTTTAAAATGCAACTTTTAATCCACCTCGCAATAGAATCCTCGGAGGCTCCTTGTCCTGCTTTCTTCCCTTCAATAAGCACGAACAGTTTGTTTTACGCAGTTCTCGTGACCTTTTCACAGAAATTTTCAATGCTCTAACTACGTCTAGATTATTGAGTTTCTCCTCTTTTGGGTTACACAGTTTTGCGCATAACGGTATTGATGTGGAAGTCCGAAATCACTTTTAACAGAAATGCCGAATTAGTGCAAAGCACCACTTTGTCTTCAAAGAAGTTCAGGTAGGGTTCTTCCACCCACAACGCCTGTATTCGGACACCCTTCTTGACAACGTGATTGCTACGAGAAAAACTACTTTCCACTTTAGCATCTTAATTTATATGTCCTGCATGGGTTCGAACGGTGGTTCCATCAATACTCCTAGCACTAAGTTGAGATCCCATGGCGCCAAGGGTTGACGGAATCTTGGTCTTATCTTACCCGCTGCCTGAACAAATCGCCTTATATATCTATTGTTTGCCACGTCTATGTCCATCATTGCACCTACAGCCGAAATTTGCACCTTTATGGAACTGGTAGCGAAGCACTTTTCCAGCCCTGACTGGAGAAAAGCCCGTATTGAGGAAATACTTTGGTAATGCAATCCTGTTCTCCACACCAGAACCTAAACTTCTTCCATATTTTATAATAAGTATTGTATGTAGATCGTTTCCTGGCCTTCAGCATCGTGGCTATAACTGCTTCAGAGAACCCTTTACGCCTCATGTATTCGGATTCAGCAACCACGCCGTCAAGTTCCATGATGGTGGTTGAGGTTGGTTCACTTGACCTTGTGATAGAAGATCCGGAATTTCTGGGAGTCTCACTGGCCCGTCCACTGCCATCTGCGATAGTTTTATGAACCAGGCCCTTCTCGGCCAATAAGGGAGCACTATTATTACCACCAATCTTTCTTTCTGTATTTTCCTCAATAATCTCGGAATCATCGGTATAGGCGGAAAGACATATGCTCGTTCCATATCCCACCTGGCTGTCATTGCATCTACTTGTGCTGCCAGTGGGTCTTTGAATCTGGAAAAGAACCTTGGTACTTATCTGTTCTCTGACGTGGCAACCCCCATCTCTCTACAAGGGATTGAAAAACCTTCCAGACTTAATCAGATCCGACCTTCGGATTCCACAGGTTTTAATGCTGCCCCCGCTGTCAGTTGTTGTTTCCTAAGCCCAACTCCATACGTCGCTCCATAGGGTCTTTAAACACATTGGCCTCTTCCAGAGGTAACGTGGTTTTCCTGGAGATGCGTGCTATGGCTGCATCTACTTTAGGGCGCTCTTCCCATGTGGTTACTTGAGCCTGGTCAAATAGATACATCCGACTTATTCTTACTGGCACTGTAACCCTTTTGTCCGGATGTTTCCACTCTTCGTCTATGATACCTTTTAGGGATTCAGACAACGGGATCTCAATCTTGCAGATTGAGATCCTCCTGTTGATCTTCAATCTTTAGAGACCTGTGAATCAACTCAAGCAGGTTCTCCACCATTACGGATTATATTCCGCTTCGGATTTATCCTGAACTGGCTCGTCATCTAGGTCCATATCTTGAAACACTATAGATGGCCCTTCCGCGGGCCCTGCTTCTGATTCCTCAGATTCTGATAGCACCGCATGCCTCCTTTTTGTATTTAATTTCGCTAAATCATCCATCGTTACGAATGTCTCCGCTACAGCGTTTTTGGTACTTATATGTTAGTTGGGCGCCCAGTATAGTTAGTACGCTCATACCCCCCCCCCCCCTATCCATGTCGTCATGGAGTTGATTTTATATAGTGTGGTGAGCGCAGCGAGACACCGAGCCCGAAGTGTGGCGAGCCCCGCAAGGGGACGCGGAAAACTGAGCAAATAGCTTACTGGGCGCCCAACTAACATATAAGTACCGCAATTTTTAACATAGCCACAAGCCCTGTCATTTGGGTTATGGGTAACTGTTGAGGCATTTTACATTCATCACAGGTGCTGCCAACATTTTTTTCTTGGAGCACTTTATCACACATGGCATATTTGGCTGATTTCACCTTCCTGTGCTTAGCTTTAGTACTGTCTTTACTTGCTTCTGACCTGCACAGGAAAGCACATCACATAAAAAAATATATATAATAATAATTGTTTCAGTGAGCCTCATAAACTTCCTTTTCTTTTTTTTTTTAATTTCCACGGCTTACCCCGACTTTTTGGTACCTAGCTGCTTCGCCTCCTCCATGGTATCGGCAGGCGCTTTGGCATTGCTCACAGCTTGGAACTTATTCTCATATGCGGAATACTGCTGCAGTCTCACTCTCTCCTTTAAAGGAGGAAATCACTTTAGCCCATATGTATAGTGAAAAAAAGATTTAAGCCATAACTATTGCCCCTCAATAAAAGGTCCTACCATACAATGGTTAAGGCGTCCGGCTCTTGCTTGTCTGCGCCGGTAATCTCAAAATGCTGGTCCGTAGCGTTCTGTACTGTGCTGCCTTTACTAGCTGGTGCATCCCCACACTTCCACCCTTACTCTCCGGCAGAAGTGATCACTGGCGCGCGACTCCGGATGCCACGCCCACTGTTGACATCCGCCCCCTCTCCCTGCGGATGAACAGGGACCGGCCAGCCGCGTGCCGCACCACGCCGGCATCCAGCACCCGGGTCTCAGCACGTGGAAGGCCGGCACCCACCTTCCCATCATCACCGGACACCAACGTGGCAGTGCGGGGAATTTCTAAGGTACAATATTTGCATCTTCACGGGGTAACCTCCTACTGCCCTTAGGAAAGGAAAAAAAAAGACACTGACAAAGGGAGGAGGTGGCCTTATATGCATGGAGATGTCTTTTTTTTCCTTTCCAAAGTACTGCCCATTGGGGAGAAACCCAGTGATTGGCTGCCATGGGGAGGTAGAGGAAAATTTAAATAATTGTTTATATTTTGACTTGGTAATCTGCCAATCATTATTGTGTTTGTTCAAAGCTTCCTATGTTATTTCCTTACAGTTGTATAACATTGTCATCCTTAAATATGAAATACAATATTTTACAAGGTATGTAAAGTATATGTAGCATTTCCTGTATTGGGTTTTATTTGTCACAATACACTGGAGCATGCCTTTAATTTAAACAGCTCACATTCTTTACTTATATCTCTGCCTCAGTTGTTACATGGTCAAACGATACCTTTGGAATTTCATTCTATTTTTACCATGTATAAAGTGAAATGAACAAATGCTCTCTCTCTCTCTCTCTCTCTCTCTCTATTTTGCGCTGATCTGAAGGAATCCATCATGCATCCGACCACTCAAAACAACTTTCCAGGAATGAAGAAACTGAGGCAAATCCATTTACTACACATAAGCAACTGGGAAAAATGCCACACCATCTATAATTGGTAAACCCATTGTGATTAGTTACAACGCTGCTAGTGTTGTATTTGGGCACCCTTTAGAATTAACATATGGTCCGCCAAAGTGTGGGAGCACAAATTACCCTCTCTGGTAATGTCTCCTTGAGTAAGGATGGGCTATCTCTGCCTGCCCAGCTCTTCTGAGGACATGCAAGATCTTGCTACTCACACAAGATTTACTGCGCAGGCCGGAGTCTGCATTAGAGACACCACTGTCCCTGCAGGGTGTGGATGCCCTAATTTGATAGGCGAGCGCTGCTGACCGTTCATACATTTGCCCTGCATAGCGTCCTTGTTATTTACAGCTTACCGACCCCTTCATACATAGGGTAGAAGCGGTATCAGAACCTCACTTCTCCCCCATAATGCTGCTTAATACTTCTGACCAATCTTGTGTAAAAATCGCCAATGATCTGCCAATTCCATTGCTGAAGCATTCTGAAATCCCATTGGCATTAATACAAACACAAAAACTGCATGGCGGGTGCTTAATGAAAGGTTTCCATAGCTGAGCAGCTGCATGCAAGCTTTACATCATGAAGTCCACTGTCAAGTGTTGTATGGAGTGATGAATCACACTTCTGTCTTTGTTAGTGAGATGGACAAGTCTGGGTTGGCAGATGCCAGAAAAATGTGAAGTTTGTTGGGAGGAGGGATAATGGTATGAGGTGTTGATTTTTTTTTTTTTAAGAGTGTGATCCGGGCCCCTTGTCTCCAGTGAAGGGCAATCTTAATGCTTCAGCATATCAATAACCGTTTTAACAATAAGCTTCTGACTTAGTGGCAATAGTTTTGGGGTAGGCCCTTTAATATTTCAGCATGACCATGCCCCAAAGCAAGGATTATAAAAGACATGGTTTGAGGAATTTGGTGTGGAATTATTTTTATTAAAAGCATGTCAGTAACTATGGTAAGGTTATAAATACTTTTGAATTAGGCCATGTATTATACATATCCTCCCACTAATGCATGTTTAGTGTGCAGAGGCATATCAATACTGTGTTACTAGATTTGGTAAAGAGGTATGATACAGTCTATATTTTTCAAAATATCAAGGAAGTATTAGTTTGATATGACTTTTGTGAGCAACTGATTTAGAGCTCCTATGCATTAAAAAAAATGCCTGTTTTCACCTTAACACCCATTTGATTGACATACATAATTTCCCACCGCCCCTAAAATCTGTAATGCTGCCTCAGCCACCACCCTTACTTTGCCAAAGGCTGGTGGGTGCTGATCAGAAGTAACATGGAGATTAATGCATTACAAAAGTACATGCATCATGTCTTATACCCCTTTTCCATCTGCAAGCCGAGTCACAGCTGGGGTGCGAGCCGGCTCGTGAACACTCACACAGGAGTCCCCACCGGACATAATGCCGGGCAGGTGACCTAATCGGGAGGTAGGGTCCGGGAGGCGCTGGGAGAGGAGGGGGTCTCCCAGCGGCAGCTTTCGCATTGTAGTGAAAGGGATCCAGGTGTTAGCAGTTTACACTACAGTGTGACCCATGTTCAACCCTGGTCGCTAACTGGGTAGAAATGCTGGGTCTCACTATCTTTTTTTTTTTTTTTTTTTTTAACAGGGAGCATTTCCACCTGCCTAAAATCCTGGGTTTTGTGCTCCCCTGGGATATTTAGGCTAGTGAAAAGGGGTATAACTGAGGAGCTCTTCAATTAAAATACTGCATAACCATTATGCCAAACTATAAAGCAAATATAAGGGGATTTTGGTCCTACCTGTAAAATCCTTTTTTCTGAATCCATGGTGGACACTGGGACAGTGGGGTGTGGGTGGAGCTTCAGCTACAGGCACCAAGTAGAATAGAGTTCTTCAAGTGCAGCCCAGGCTCCTCCTCCTCCACGCCCCTACAGGCTTCAGTTTGTTCAACAGCTTACCCGCAAGGTACAGGAAAAGGAAGAGAAACAGGAAAGAAACCAGCAACTCGAAGGAAGAATAAGTTTCAGGAAGGTGTAAGCCGACCCCCATTACTGTAGATCAGTGTGCGAGGGCGGGCGCCCAGTGTCCACCATGGATTCAGAAAAAAGGATTTTACAGGTAGGACCAAAATCCCCTTTTTTCATTCATGCCAATGGTGGTCACTGGGACAGTGGGACGTCCCAAAGCTGTCCCTTTTACGGGAGGGAACGCACCTGAGCTGCACTGATGACGCGTTGTCCAAAAGCAGAATCTGCCCTGGCGAACGTGTCAAAATGGTAAAATTTTAGAAAGGTGTGTGGAGAGGACCAAGTGGCCGCGCGACACAACTGTTCTGCAGAGGCTCCCTGATGAGCCGCCCAAGAGGCCGCTACCGAACGCGTGGAGTGGGCTCTGATAGAGGATGGAAGTGGCTTATTGGAAGATACATAAGCATGTTTTATAGTTAGCCGCAACCATCGAGCCAATGTCTGCTTCGTTGCAGGCCAGCCTCTCTTGTTTGCATCATAGAGCACGAACAGGGCCTCTGTCTTGCGTAAGGACTGAGTCCTGTTAACGTAAACTTTTAAAGCTCTCGTAACATCCAAAGAGCGTAACTCTGGGGAGTCCTCCAACTGGGGAAAGGCAGGAACAACAATATCCTGGTTTATGTGAAAACTGGAAATAACTTTGGGTAGGAACTCCTTTTTTGTTCTTAAGACTGCCCTGTCCGGGTGGAACACCAGATACGGGGATGCACTCGACAAGGCTGACAGGTCCGAGACTCTTCTGGCTGAAGAAATAGCCAGTAGAAACACTGTTTTCCATGTTAGCCACCTGAGCTCTGAGGATTCAAGAGGCTCAAACGGTGGTTTTTGCAGTGCTGAGAGCACCACTGTGAGGTCCCAAGGTTGGATTGGGGGTACAAAGGGAGGCTGTATGTGAAGGACGCCCTGCAAAAAGGTCTGTATAGCCATCTTCTTTGCTAACTTCCGCTGAAACAAAATAGAGAGTGCGGAAACTTGGACCTTTAAGGAGGACAACCTTAGGCCCAAATCCAGGCCCGCCTGCAAGAAGGCCAGGATCCTGGAAAGTCGAAACTCCCTAGGCGGGAGGTTCTTCTTCGCACACCAGGTGAAAAAGGCATTCCAGATTCGATAGTAGATCCGGGAAGAAGCAGGTTTCCTTGCTGCTATCATGGTTTTTATGACCGGTAATGAAAATCCCTTCTCTCTTAAAACTTCCGTTTCAAGAGCCACGCCGTCAAAGCTAGTCTGCCTAGATTCGGATGAAGGCATGGTCCTTGTACTAGCAAGTCCGGACGAGCTGGCAGTCTCCAAGGTGGCTGCAGAGACATCTCCCGAAGGTCTGAGTACCAGGCCCTGCGGGGCCAGTCTGGGGCCAGGAGGATTGCTGTGGTCCCTTCTTGTTTGAGGCGTCTGAGGACTCTTGGTAGCAGTGCCACTGGAGGAAAAATGTAGACCAGGGAGAATGGCCATGGAGCCGACAGGGCATCCACCAGATGTGCCTGTGGGTCCCTGGAGCGAGCCCCGTAACGGGGTAACTTTTTGTTGACGCTTGAGGCCATTAGGTCTATTTGCGGGAGTCCCCATCTGTTGACTAGTTCCTGGAACACATCCTCGTGGAGCCCCCATTCGCCTGACTGTACCTCCTGGCGGCTCAGAAAATCGGCCTCCCAGTTCTGAACCCCTGGTATGTGTACCGCTGACAAAGCTAACAGGTGATGTTCTGCCCACTGCAGAATTGATGTTACCTCCCTCATGGCTGCTAGGCTCCTGGTCCCCCCCCTGGTGGTTGACGTATGCCACCGCAGTGGCATTGTCTGATTGAATCTTCACCGGTTTGGAGTGAATCAGAGGGCCTGCTGACTTGAGGGCTAGCAGGATGGCTCTTAGCTCCAGTATGTTTATTGGGAGCAGCGCCTCCTCCCTCGACCAACGGCCTTGGAAGGAATGTTCTGCCAGAACAGCTCCCCACCCTCGGAGGCTGGCGTCCGTTGTTAACATCACCCATTGAGGGATGACAAACTGGCGCCCTTTTTGAAGGTTTAGAGGACTGAGCCACCATGTGAGCGACAGACGTGCCTGCCTGGACAGAACAAAGGTCTGCGATTTCAGGCTTGGTTGGGAACGGTTCCAGTGACGCAGCATTTCCCTCTGCAGGGGCCTGGAGTGGAACTGCGCAAATTCCGCCATGTCGTAACAAGAGACCATCTTGCCTAGGACCTTCATGCACAGGTGCACAGAGACCCTTTGTTGCTTCAGGAACAGTTTCAGGAGGTCTCTGAGGAGTATCCACTTGTCCTCCGGCAGGTAAACCCTGAGAGTTTTTGTGTCTATCAGGGCTCCTAGATGCACCATCCGCTGTGATGGGGTTGTTGAGGATTTTTTCCAATTTATGAGCCAGCCGTGGGTCTGCAGGAGGGAAACAGTTAGCTCCAGATGCCTCTGGAGTGTCTGTGCGGATTGAGCCAGTATCAAGAGGTCGTCTAGATATGGTAGTAGACGAACGCCCTGGGCCCTTAGGGCCGCCGCCATGGTGGCCATGATCTTTGTAAAGATTCGTGGCGCGGTCGACAGCCCGAAGGGGAGGGCTATGAACTGGTAGTGGTTGCTTTTGACTGCAAACCTGAGGTAGCACTGGCTGTCCGATCGAATTGGCACATGGAGGTAGGCATCCTGGATGTCCAGGGATGCCATGAAGTCCCCCAGTTCCAGAGATTGCAGGATAGACCTGAGGGACTCCATCCTGAACTTGGGGATACAGAGATGTTTGTTCAGGCCCTTCAGGTTGAGGATGGGCCGGTATGACCCGTCCGGCTTTGTCACCAGGAACAGGCTTGAGTAGAAACCTGCTCCTCGCTGAGAAAGTGGGACAGGTACTATGACCCCTGCTGCCAGCAGGGTGTGAATGGAGCTGGTCAGAGCAGCCGCTCTGTCCTTCTCCCGGGGCATGCTTGTTGTGAAAAACCGAGATGGCGGACGCCCCTGAAAGGAGAGGGAGTAACCCTGGGCCACTATGGTGTTTACCCACCTGTCGGTGGTAGTGGCCTGCCAAACCCCGGCAAATGACAACAGGCGACCGCCCACCTGATGAGGTTGGTGGGCCGCCTGATCCTCATGCTGAGGGCTTGTCGGCCTGTTTGGGGGCCTGACGGCGACCCGCCCAGGACTGTTTGGTCTTGGGAGTGGATGGACGCCTTGTGGGGGCCTGCGCCCTTGATGAAGGCTGACCCCTGGGCCTCCCCTGTGGACGGAAGGTCCGAAAGGACTGAGATCTAGGCCTAGCCGGTGCCGAAGGCAGAAAAGCTGTTTTGGACGTTGCAATGGTGGCTACAATCTTGTCCAGCTCGGAGCCGAACAGAACCTCCCCTGAGAATGGAAGGGCCTCCAATGCCTTTTTGGAATCAGAATCTGCGTTCCAAGTACGCAGCCACAGTGCACGCCGGGCAGCAATCGAAGAAGCTGAAATTTTTGAGGAGAGGGCAGCTGCATCTATCGCTGCCTCTTCCAGGTATGTGGCCCCTTCCCTAATGAGGTCCACCGTTGATAACAATTCAGAGCGACGTGTGCCTGAGGAAATCTGCTCCTGTAGGGAGTCAGCCCAAGTTGCAATTGCCTTTGCTACCCAGGCTGAGGCCATAGCTGGTCTTGCTGACACGCCAGCATTGGAGAACACTGATTTTAGGCAGTGTTCAATCTTCCTGTCAGTAGGGTCCTTAAGAGAGGCCACTGTAGGAATGGGAAGGGTAGTAGCCTTAACTAGGCGGGCTACGTGAGCATCGACCTGTGGAGGCTCCTCCCATTTCTTACGGTCCGCTGGAGCGAATGGGAAGAAGGAAATCAGGCGTTTGGACACTAAAAACTTTTTGTTAGGGTGTTGCCACGCTTCAGATAAGACCTCATTTAAGTCTGAATTTGAGGGAAAAAGAGCCAACTCCTTCTTTTTCTTTTTAAAAAGAAGTGTGTCAGGTGCTGTGGCCTGGGTGTCCTGTATATTGAGAGACATCCTAACAGCTTTAACTAAGGAGTCTACTCTGGACTGGGTCATTCTTTCCTCCTTATCAGGTTCATCTATGTCAACATCATCTATGTCAACATCTTCGTCTGTGTCGACCAGCACCTGGTCACCCAAGTCATCCCCAGCATCTGATTGATTAGAAGCTAAAGGAGCTTGTGCTTTGCGTTTAGGTGGAGCCCTCAATGCAGATTGCAGAGAAGCAGACACCTGGACTAAATCCTGAACAGAGGTGGATAAACCCTGTACCCAGGCCGGCTCTGATGCAGCAACAGCAGGCTGAGCTGGCAATGGCTGCGCAGCCGACTCTCTGTTTGCAGCTAACTGAGTAGCTAACTCCTTCATGGCTGCTGAGAGAGTGGAAGCCCAACTGGGTTCTGTTGGGACTGAGGGGCCCCCCAGGGAGTCCTGTGCAGAACAGCGTTCACACAAACCAGCTTGCTCCTGTATGGAGGAATAATTCTCCTTACAGTTAGTGCATGTATAAGCATGCAGCTTAGGTGAATCCCTAGCTGGCTTTGCTTTGGGGTTTTTCTGTGACATTTTAACACAGACAGGCCCTGTGTGCACTGGTTACAATAATACAGTGGACAGTAACACCCTCTGAAACTATAAAGGTATACAGATGGATGACAGTAGAAAAGACACTATACTCTCTGACACTCAGCCAAATACTGAGGTACAGAGGGCTGCAGACAAAACCTGTTCCTGTAGCGTGTAGAGGAGCAGGGATTCCGGTGCACTTCTCCCACAGTGTAGTCCCGCGTAATGGCGTCTTCAGTACGCTGCTGGGGCGTGGGGAAGCTAAGCTCAGGCGGGAAAACAGCGTTATGTCGCTCTGAGCGTGGAGGCGGGGAGCTGTGGATCAAGGCCCCGCCTCCCCTGGAACCATCAGTGCCCTGCGCCATTAACAAAAATGGCGCTCCACAGTACGGCTCCCTGGTGGTCTAGTGGCCGCGCAGAAAAGACTGGGTGCCACTGCCAGGGTCACCCGGGCTGCACCCCGCCCGGTGACTCGACCGCTAGCGGTGCGCACCTAAAATGGTGCGCGCGTCCCCTCACATGGAGGTCCCGCTTACCTGTGGTGGAGCGCGGTGTCCTCCGTGTCATGAGGAGAGCGGCGGGTCTGGCTATGAAAGTCAGCGCGCCGCTGCCAGCCACAGGGGAGCAGCGTAACGCTGTCTCTGTGTTAAAAAAAAAAAAAAAAATTGAAGATTTCAGACAGGGCACGGAGCCCTGTCCCATGGTACCTGTGCCTTGAGGCACCAAGAAACAACTGAAGCCTGTAGGGGCGTGGAGGAGGAGCCTGGGCTGCACTTGAAGAACTCTATTCTACTTGGTGCCTGTAGCTGAAGCTCCACCCACACCCCACTGTCCCAGTGACCACCATTGGCATGAATGAAAAAAGTTGTTGTACATATAAATTCAAACTTGCCCCAGTGTGTAGCAGTGCAAATATGTATCCCCCAAATGTAACTATACAGGACCACAATAGATACTGGAGCGATCTGCTGCAATCTCCCATTTTTATCTACAAAAGCAGCCCCCTAATAAACCTAGCTGAATTTGCCAAGCTCAAGTTAGCTGATGACAAAATATTGTGTTAGGTATTGCAGTGCCAAAGCTGGTTTCCACAAGAGATATCAGGAAACCAACCACACATTCGCAGTAGTGTGCAAGGCTCCAGATGTGAAGCGATCACTTGCACTTTTTGAACATCTTCTTAGAGCCTCATGTGCTTGATTGTGTATTTTAATACACTCAGGCAATTCATTTCTCATCAGGGCTGGCTCAACCAATTCTGCCTATCAAAATATCAAGGATGTCTATGAGGATCCTTGTTGTATGTACTTAATACAGGTGGCTGCTGTGGAACCTCTAAAACCTCACCTCCATACTTTACCAATTTGCTGCCCCCTCCTCCTTGTAGACCCTCAATAAAAGAATTGGAGTAAGGTAGCTAGCACTTGATCTCGTTACATAGATGGTGACTGCATTAATACATACAATTATATGGCGATTGTGTGGCTCAGAATGCTATACAACATTATATAAACACTACTGCATAGGTTCAGTAGCCACTGTGCTGAACACATGGGAAAGGAAGCAAAATTAAGTCACTAATGACAGGAATACACCAGGTGTGGGAAAAAAGCAGCATCTGTTGTGGCAGCACACATATCAGCATGCCCAGCAAGTTTCAAAATGGAAAAATAGCAAACTGGAACTATACATCCCAGCATGCAATGCCACAAAGTGAGGGTCACATGTTGCTCTCTTCTACTCCCTAGCGAATATAACAGTTACAGAACACATTTTTAAGCCATGTGAAAATGCAAAAAAGAAATTTCGATTGCAGTCACCTATTGGATTTTCCATTCTGTTCCCAATCTTTAGAAAAGTACAAGTCTTGCAAAAGTTATACTTAACTGTAAATATTTAATTATAGCTCTTAATGACATTAGACAATATGCCAGCAGTACTGCAGAGTAGGGATAGTGGTTAATTGGAGAGGTATATGGCATTAAGTTACTTTTGAGTATGCCATTAGTTAAATTCAGAATGTGAATACAAAGTGTATTTACACCATAAAATTAACACTAGGCAGAAATGGCAATTTGGCATCCCTTGGTGGTACACTAAGGTAGTTTAGAGTTAAGGATATTACACTCTTCCTAATGACTTCACCTCACTTGCTCTTCCATTTGTAGTAGGTGTCCCAACATTTTATTCTTGGTCCTCTTCTCTCTGGTTGAGCTTATTTGCACACTCTAATTCCACTCCCCTCTATGCTGATATGAGTGAGGATAGAGGGAGAGATTTCAGTAATATCTCCAACTGTCTTTGCGATCTACTCTTGGATGAGCCAGTGCTTTTTTAGACTTAAAGTATCAAAGACTAAGCTGACCTCTTCGCACCCTCCTGAATAAAACCTGACCATCTCTCATGCTAGCCTTGTTTATGCTCACCTCTTTCCCTTCTGTGTCACACCTGTCTGTCTAACCTTCCCCTTTAGAATGTAAGCTCTCATGAGCAGGGCCCTCTCTCCTCATGTGCTCAGAATATATAAACCTCTGCCATCCTGATGATCGCTTCAGTGTCCTGTCCTCTGTTGCAACTATCCATATTTACCATGTACTTGTCATAAACGGTCTTGTACTGTAATTCGGTATGTGTTTTTGCTCATAACCATGCACTGTAAAGCGCTGCGTGATGTGAGCGCAATATAAAAACCTGTTAAGATGCCATGAGCAAAATTTCTTCAAACCAATTGAAGTGCAAAACAATTAGTGACTGAATGAACAGATGCCAAGAGTATAGTAATCAAGATATCAGAAGCTACCTTTATAAACAAATTGACACTGCAGATTTGAGTGTTCTCCATGGCTAAAACCTTTTCTAAGACTGAGAAGTAGCGTAGCTGCAGAGGCTAGAATATATGCTGCCCATTTTGCCTTTATATAGAAAGACCAAAGCACATGGGCATTTAATTGTAGTTAGCCTTAGTTTGTGCTAGCCCTTTAACATTGTCAGCTAAAGTCTTTCCAGCCCAGAGATTAATTTTGACACTCAAGACACGTTTGTTCAATACACCAGCTATGAAAAAATAAGGGTACAGAAATAAAATAAAAAGACACCACTTTCTGAAAATACTAGGTTTTATTCACACCCCAGTGGTAAACAGTAACCTTGTTATGTTGACCAGCAGATTGCTTTGTAGATCACAGTCACATACAATACAAAAACCCATAGGATAAACAAGCAGATGTGATCAATGGACGTAGTCTGATTGCAAATTCATTGCAAGGGTAATTTCATAAATGTACCATTTCCAAGGCAATAACTATTTCTAGAACAAAGTCCTGAAGGCACAGCTATTGCAAGCGACTGACACCTGTTTGTACTAATGGTCTGAAAGATACTTTGGTTCCTTAGGAGAGCACTAAACACGGACTGGTCTCTGATTGCAGCTTCGAAGATTCAGAACTGCAGAGATCTTAATGGCAAAAGACTTCACAACAACCAAGACTATGAAGCGGTGAAGAACATGCTTTAGGTGATCTCTGCCCCCTAATAGATACCTGGCAGAAAAGTACACTTAATACTAAGTCCAATGATCTTACCATTTAAACTGGTTTTTAAAAGGTTTAAGTTTATTTATTTTTTTAACAAAAATTGATTACTTTATTCTACCAAGAAGATACAAAACATAAGGCGGTAAGTAACTAATAGTTATTTAACTTATTACAGTGCAGGTAATCCTCAAGGCCACGTACACATCGCTTCATTGCTGCTTGCACTCAGCTGGGTTTTGATCTTTCTGTTAAAAAAAAAAGAAGTGGGAAACAAGTTACCAAATACCAGTCAAACCATTGCACCATATTTGTGTAATTTTGCCATAAATGTGCCCAGTCCTTTTGCCGACAGAAGTGTTTACTACAACCATCACTATTTCAACAATACAGCCATCATGGGATCCCTACAGTTTACTACTAGGCTTCTTTTGTAGGGCGGTTTCTACATGCATCGAGTCCTTGTGTGCGCCCATGACAGACCTTTGCAATACGTGGTGGTCACATCTTCCAGCAACCCCCCCCCCCCCCCCCCCTACCTGAAATGCTGCCGATCCTGTGCACCCTGCCACTGAAAAGCAGTTAATCCTGAGGGGAGGGGGTTAGCTGCCCAATGAAAATCCTAGTGTAAAACCCTGAACTATACAGGAATCCCAAAAACATGTCCTGTTTAAATTAGTTAAAATGATACTGAAATTTTTTTTTGCAATTTATATACTATCACATGAATATGGTAGCACAAGAATAGAGAAATTATGCATAGGACCTAGAAGCACAAACTAAATATGAATAAGCTATGGAACAATCAGCACTATTTTATACATTGAAATACCAGTCTTGTCAAAGTTTTACCCACAAGTAAAATAAGTTGACAGTTTACTGCATAAACTAGACTTATTAACTTCAACATACAGAAGTGCGGATGGATTAGTGCTGGTGAAGTATAACACAAAGATCGTTAGTGTATTAATATACTCAAATGGCAAGTTTTACATACCCAGGGCAAGAATTCTAGACATCATTTAAACCTAGTGGGGAAAAATGTCAAGAGTACACATACAAAGATAAAATGCAGTTAGCTTTCACAAGTTATACATAAGGAAGCTGGGTTTTAGGATTACTGTACTTGTTAGAGTTGCAGGTGCATCCTAAAGGCATGAATTTTAATACCCTCAGATCAGCTCACCATTTGTGAACAACATTCTGTATGTTGAAATAAGCATAGATAAATGTAAAGAATGGTTCTCACCTTCGGTTCATAGTCTGGATCATTTTCTTCATCTGCCTCCTCCTCCCCTTCCTATAATGGAAAAGGGAATTACATATTTTAAACCTATTATATGGGGAAGAGCATAAAAGTGTGAGAGAAGCCATAGTTCCACTACTGTAGCATCAATGGACACTAGACAATGGGAGCACTCCGTCAATCACTCTAGCAGACTAGTTAGAGCATGCCTGGTCCTTTACCATCGCAAGAAAGGGGGGGGGGGGGGGGGGTGTTCCAAACTGAATTTAATAAAGTGGCTAAGCAACCCATAGCTATAGAAGAGTCACAAGTCCAGGAGTTTAAGAGGAAATTATTATATTATAATTCAGCATTGTTACCCAAAAAAAATAAAGTCTACCTTTGGTTTGTCAAACTTACTATAACTGGATCTGGACCATAATGGCTTCTTTGTCCAAGAAAAACTACATGGGCTGCATTACTTGGTCCATAATTACACAAGAGAAATAAAAAAGCAAATCCTTTCAATACTACTGTACTTTTACATCTGTTGTAGTAATACCTACAGATCTTAAAATATATAACAATAGGGAAAAATTAGGCTACTTTTTTGTAAAGTGTATAAAAAAAAAAAAAAAAAAAAAAAGTTACCTCGTCATCTGCTTCTTCACCCTCTTCATCATACTAAGAAATAAAAACAAATATTTTATGGAGTGCTGGTTTTCATGCTGTTTAGCGTTACATATATAACTACTTGTTGTCATCTGATTAGAAACAGAGCCAAGAGTATAACTTTATACAATATGCAGCGGTGGCACTAAAGATACCCCAAAAAAAAAAAAAAAGACAGACCAGCCTTTAATCAACGTTTCAATGTGGAATCCCCATTTTCATCAGGGCATAAGAAAAACATTGCACACATAAGTGCTCATCCATCTTCAAACGTCCATGTGAGCCGCATGGCCGTCCACTTGCTGACGATGTCACCAATTACATGATCTTGATATCCGAAATATAATAAATATATATATATATATATATATATATATATATATATATATATATATATATACATATACATATATATATATATATTTTTTTTTTTTTCTCATAAACAAGTGCAGCAAACCAGAGCTCAGTGCACCCAGACAGACCAGCACATCCAACACTTCCAATAATGCAAAAGGATAAGTTTTTAATGGCAAAGGGTCATGGTACTTATCACACTGGCGGACAGCAGCTACATTTCATCCACATATTCAAGTGGTAGCAGCACAGTGAAGTCCAATCCAAGGGCAGCACCCCGACGGGCCATTTTGGCGAGCAAACTCCTTTCTCAAAGGGTTACCCCTTTATAGATCCAGACATCAGCAACCACATTTTTTACTATGCTCCTTATATGGACAACATGATCTTATTGTGGAAGGTGTCCTCTGCATCCCTCACAAATTTGATCAGTCACAATACAAGCGACAGTCATAAAATTGACTTGCACCATCTGACAATTTCTCGTGCCAAAACCATGAAAAGAGAAACTAAAACATTGTACCAATAAAATCTTTTGGCCAAACCAATACAATACGGCTAGCAATGTAGTAAGATATGCAGTCAAATCCTATTGGCAGATCATCACTACCGATAAAGCTTTCTGTTCGGTCCAATAAAAAAAACCTTGCAACAAGTTATTCCCGGGGCCGCAATTTAAGAGAGATGCTTGTTCACAGTGATGTTACAAATTGATAAGCAACACTCCAATATATATATATATTTTGGTTTACCCAAGTTAGGGTGTGTTAAATGCAGGGCTGTGGAGTCGGAGACAATTTCGAGTACCTGGGGTTGGAGTCGGCAAACAATGCACAGACTCCGACAATTATAATTAATGACTTCTCTACTGTAAGAGCAATGCATGCAGTGCCTCAAGTAACCGCAAAACAAACACGTTAAGTGACCGTGAAAAAGCATGCTTTTCATGTGCTTCACTATATGGCACGCAACGCACAATTTGGAGAACCAATACTTATAAATGTATTCTCCCTTGTAGTTTACAACGTTCAATAAGGTTTTCAATACCTCGTTGGTAGAAATCACCTGGTGTAGACTCGAAAAATTCATTCAACCAAGCTCTCCCACCATACGCACAACATCTTTACGCGGATGAAGATCTTGTTTCATGCGCGGGGTCCTTTGTTTACCTTGGCTAAGCCATTCCTTACGCTGGTTCATATTGATTTACAGGCACCATTTTTCGTCGCCAGTAACTATTCGGTAAAGAAATCCTTCCTTGTGTCCATGAATTGAACGGCGACGAGCAAGCAAAGCAGCAGAGATTGTGGCTCGTTGATTTTTGTTGTCACAAAGCATGCGGAACTCATGCTCCACACTTCTGAACCTTTCCTATTGAGTGAAGATTCTTCTCTATAGCTAGAAGAGCTTAGAAGGACTTGATGGAACAGCTTCTTGGATTCAACTGTTAGTGTTTATATTTATTTTAAAACCTGCATGCCTGCTTGTCTGAGGGTAGACATGTGTACATGTTTCTGGAAGAAACGGTCTATCCTAGGTTTTTAAGTGTGGTGCAAGGAATGTATCAAATACATTCGCATATTAATACAGAGGAGTCAGTCGAGTCAGAAGTACGAGGAGTCAGAGTCTGGACATTTATCTACCGACTCCACAGCCCTGGTTAAATGTACTGGCTGCGCAACATGCAGCTACATGTGGACAGGCGACTCCTAAACCTGGTTGGTCCGTGGCTGTTTACTATTTATTACACGGGCACACCAATACATATACTACGAATTGTGAAGAACACACTGTTTAATCTTACATAGGCAAAACTGAATGCCAATTCAAAGTTAGAATGGCCCAGCACAGGCAGGCCATTTGGGCAGCAGTTCGGAAGGGCACAAGCAAACAACCTGTGGCACACCACTATGCAGCCATGTCATTTGCAAACTGGCATCAAACACAAAATTATTGATCATATTCCACCCCTGCAGAGAGGAGGTAATACATCCAAATTGCTTCTTCAAAGAGGCTAAATTGATTTCTACATTAGACACTGAGTCCGCACAGACTAAATGAAACTCTAGGGTTAAACTGCTACTTGCGATTTTCAAATTTTTATTGATATAGTTATATATTTACTCCTGATAAAGATCCTGCTAATTGGTATTATTGGCAGTCAGCTGTAATTGGGGACGTCATCAGCAGGTGCCGCAGCGGTTGGACAACCGCACTTATATGGGTGAGTTGCACAATTTTTTTTCCTTATGTCCAGATGAAAATGGGGATTCCCCATTGAAACTTGAAGGCTGGTCCCAGGGTCTCCTTTTATCTTAAGTGCCGCAGCTACCGCATATTGTACATGCAACAGTAGAAATATGGCTCAAGCACAACAATTGTGTTCCATCATGATCACTCTGCAGGATGCAAAAGACATGGGGGTGGAAGACAGTAAATGGTAAGTTTTGAAGCTTCTATGGAAGTATGAATTGCCACGGTACTCACATCATCATCGTCATCTTCAATAGCTTCACCAGTGAAGTAAAGCACAGATCGAGGAATAATGCGCTCACGGAGAAAGTGCCCAATTTCAAAGTCTGCAGTAAGTGTGGCTTCTGAATCATCATCCTAAAGAGAACAATGCAAAATTAACCAGGGGGGGGGGGGGGGGGGCAATTTGTTATTGTATGCCACTTCGATTTTGAGAACCTCCTTTATTTTTATACAATCATTGAGAGCAATTTGAGAACAAGCCATAATTCAGGTAAAAGGGAGTAAAATGGGGGTAAGTTAATATCAACACCAAATACTCAGGAAATAATTTGAATGCATACTCACCAATTCCCCATTTTCAGGTACTAACAAAAAATAAAAAAAAGACAAGAAAAAGCTTAGTGAGCACTCCTGTCTCCCATTCACAAGTCACATTAATGCCTAATAGACGGGATTATAAAATTTGAAGGCAACAAGAGTAAAACTAGAACACTATATGCAAGTGGATTCTGTAAACATAGGGCGTTATAAAATGGTTTGCGTTGTGTTAGTTACAAACTTCTAGCAGAATAAAAAGTACACAGGGTTAGCCATAATTCATAAGGTACTAGGAGCAGTGGTTCTCAACCTCAGTCCCCACACAGTGCACATTTTCCATGTCTCCACACTGACACATTTTAAAAGATCCACATGTGGAGCTAATTTAATTTAAATTTGTGATTGTGAGTAATGATTGCACCGGTGCACATGCTGGGTGACCTAGAAAACGTACTGTGTGGGGGTCTTGAGGACAGATTGACAACCACTGTACTAGATAAACCCGATAAGCATTTGGATCGTCTGGGAACCTGGTTTACGATAGTAGTAACCTTAGAGAGTCATTTGAACTTTATAGACTTATGTCTTTTTTCAATCGCAACAACTATGTTACTATGCGGAAGATTAGACACTTTTAAAATAGTCCAATATTTTCTTTAAAATTACATAAATAAAAACATTCAAAACTAGTTAGCTTGGAGTACTAGTTGTAGAGGGACAACCATACCTTTCTACAGTTTAATAGTATGCCAAAGTATTACATATAATTGCATAGGGGAATCAAAGTCTTCATAAATGAAGTGATAGTTGAAGGCATAACATGGAACAAAGTAAAAAGGAGATCTATATACAGATATTAGAGTTTACTTAAATGTTAATATGTATAAAAAAAAAACCTATAAAACATTTGATTTGCTTAAGAAAAATTCTTGTCAGCCTGTGAGGTCATGAACATTTTAGATGACAAAGGGAGAACCTGCACAGGAGCAGAGGATCAAGTATGGAGCCTTGCAGGTACTACAACATTTGGCAAGTGCTGAAAGACAGTAGCAGTAAGACCATGAAAGAATAGTCCCAAAACCAAAAATCATAATGGGCACAAGGCAAAACCATGATATAACAGGCTATTAAAAAGCCTAGTTTTGCCTTCATGACATACAAGTGCATAGCCGTAACTAAGAAAGTCTAGATATCAGATATTTGTGGTTTATAAAATCACCACACTCCCACTTTGAATGCTTTGCCATTTTTAATAGAATACCAGGGGGGTTTCCCTCAGACTATGTTCTTGTTGGTTGTGGGCTCCATACAAATGAGGTAGGAGTATGAACCATGTCAAAGGTAGAGAAGTTTGTGAAGTCTTGGCTAATGATAGGTAGTTACTATCAATCTTGTAGGGGTGGCATACTTTATTTTAGTAAGACTTAAAATGTACTACAAGTAGCACACAAGCCCATTAGACAGTTCGGTTTAGAATGCAATTGGAACACTAGTCACTTAAGGTGCTACACACAGATAGTTGTACACCCAGTGGTTCCAAGCATTATCCATGAAAGGATCTGAAGACAACAGCAAATTCATTCCCAAAAACTACACTGATTATAATGTTTATGCATTACTGTAAGGTATGCACATTGGCCATCATACTGAACCCAGGAGCACACAACAAAAATTAAAGCTAAGCACATACCCTGAAAGATAAGGGTGTGTGAAACTGCGCTATATCTAAACCATGAAGGTTACTGGTGTGGGCGGGGTAAATCATAGTAGCTTACCTTCAGGAGGACTGAAGAAGTTAAAGAATGAGTCATTAGGAACTGTTTTTGTCACAGTTCTTACTGTACCACGACCCTTGTGTTTCTGCTTCTTCTTGATGGTTTTTAAAGTAACATTTTTGCCTTTCTTCCAGTCTATCTGGCACCTAGGTAGAAAAAGGTACAAGCCATCATGACAAGGCATGAACCATAGTAATTCTGCCATTACACAAAGCATAGTTGTATTAATGTGTTTTTAGGACAGTTACAAATGCCCAGTCCTTTCAAACTACTTAGCCACAGACACAAAAACACTACTGTGCAGGCCAATAATGAATCAAACATGCAAAAATTG
The DNA here is from genome assembly GCF_055691185.1 of Crinia signifera. NCBI lineage: Eukaryota > Metazoa > Chordata > Amphibia > Anura > Myobatrachidae > Crinia > Crinia signifera. The sequence goes on from NC_139220.1 coordinate 138,112,707, forward strand.
CTGAAGATTGGGAACATTACCATTTTCAACTAATACACACATGCTGAAAGTACACTTTCCAGGACAAAATCTTGTTTAAATGCAAACCTCTAGTACTGTTCTGGCATCCAAACCTATACCATTTGAAACTAAATGCTTCACCATATTTTCTATTCATTTTTGTATTAATAGGCCAGAATGAACAGCTTTGCTTCTGAACCAAAAAGGTTGGCAAAGCAGCCAGTGCCTCACCCAGACAGGAGAACTGGAAATAACCTGGAGAGCAGCAAGGAACAGAGGACTCCTGTAGTGCTTATTTTTGTCACCCCTCAACTATACCAAAAGTGGGTTGGAGTATGCTACTAAAGGCACAGAGCATAGTACTGGGAGACCACCCACTTACTCAGGTGGCTGCTGTGGACATTATTCATGCATCAAGGAAAACTAGTCTGCCTCCTACACTGTAGTCCCCCCCTCAAGTCCAAGGCTATGTCCTGCAGCCCAAAGGATTGGAACCTAATCTCTTGCAACCTGGTGTGCCACAGGAGGAAGGGAGATTTATTGGGAATCACCATATGCTTCATACTGCTCCCATCGGCATGGCAGGAACAAAACCATTGTCTACCATACCCAGCCCTAGCAACACCCTTAAGGCAAATATACCAGTGAATCACCACAATAGAAGCCCTGATCTACCCCTACAGAAAATACCTAGTCTCTGTGGGTACCAGAACAATGGCCAGGGCTGTTACATTTCTGAATTTTAATATATTGCAGACATTCTGTGCCACACATTTTTCCACTAGGAAGCCTAACTGCATGACTCAGGCGTGATACAGATAGTGCGAATCATTTTAGACAATTAGATAGCCAGTTACATTCATGTAATACAAAGCCCACTTACCCAGTACAACCCATAATTTCTGGACCATCAAAAGAGAAGGGATCAGATTCATCCGGTTCAGACCTCATCTTGTATGTCTTTGTTAAAACTTCATTTGTGAAGAACTCGTTAGTTTCAAAATGGAATTCTAAAGTGAAACTCTGGGAACAGAAAGCAGCCTATTAAATTGCATTCTTGTTACCATTTCCCCACTGCTAAAATCTTATTTTTATAAGATTTTTAGGATATAAAAACATTGATTGAAACTATTTAACTAAAATTTCAGTTTAGGAATTTATGCATTGTGTCTGCGAGCTATACCATACCTCCCAACATGACCCTCTCCAGGAGGGACACAATGCTCTTGCTCCTGGACTTTCCTCCTTAATGTATGATTACACAGATGAGGGTAAATTGCCAAGAAAGGTGCTTCAACACAGGTGATGGCAATTATAAATTAAGATGGAAGTGCAGGAGCAGAGCATTGTGTCCCTCCTGGAGAGGGTCATGTTGGGAGGTATGCTATACTGCGAGCAGTGCCAATACAATACAATCCTTTAGGTTGTAAACATTGTGCCTTTATTTTAGATGTGCAGTCGTATCACTTACTACTTCCAAACCCAGAATGGTGACTGCTAACAGAGTGTATTGGCTAAGCATACAGACCCATGTTTCAGTCACTGGGAGATGTGGGCTGCTCCTACAGACAGGAACCATGTAATGTTAAAGTGCAGCACTCAGCTCCTGTCACTAAACACGAGCCGGTACTTTAGGTGCAAAGGAATAAATTAAATAGCCAAAGCTTCTAAAAACAAAGAGGTGATGCTGCTGATACCAACCAGATTTGGTCTAAATTCTCTATTGTATTCTAGAAAATGATATTGCGGATATTATCCAATCAGATTCAGTATATCACCTCTATTTTTAGAAGCTTTAGTATATGGACCCCAATTATGTAATTTTAGGTCCTGTAGAATGTAAGCATGTTATTCACTGGTACATAAAACAAAATAGAGTAATGTGAAAGGACTGAAATAAATTGGAAACTAAGAAACCTCAGCTGAATCATTCACATTAGAGATTTAGAGGGTCCAGATAGTTGACGATTTGTGTCTACCTAGGTAGACCCTGTCTATTCGTACATGCCATCACATGGGCCTCAAACTAGTGTACCACATATCCATGCATGGCTATTTACTTCGTGCCAGGTGCCTCGCTCTGCTGCACTTTACTATCTACATGAGCGCCAACTGAGAACAGGAACGTCATTTTTTTTTACAAATTAATCACTTCGCCCAATTGGTATCAACCTTTTGACTGTCAACTTACACATGGTCTTCCCATTAACCGCATACAGACAGGAAAATTACAGATTTTCTAGAAAATCTGTCTAATGCCAAACCAATTTCAAAATTGTTGAACGGAAAAAAAAAAAAAAACCCACCATCTACCCCCAGGATAGAATCCATGCTAAAAAAAAACCGGATGTTGCATACAGTAACTGCTTAAGTCAGTGAATGAGGTCATCACAATTTACATATCTTACCATTGGTTGACCAATGTCTGAAAACTTCACTTTTATGTCCTTTAAGTGCTTCAGGATAGGCTCATCATGCTCCTGTAAATTAGAGGGATAAGCTTTTTGCAAGAGAACCAAACTATTACAACGGTGTAAGATTTAAGTTCATTAGGTGGATAGCCAGCTACAGTGGAATTAGGTTTAAATAGAATTTAACACTTTAGTATTTCAAACACTAGTTAAAATACATAAAATGCATATGTGACTTGTGTACATAGCTTACCTAAGAACCCAGAGTTAAGGTCCATACACACTGGGTGACTATGCCCAGCGATAACATTCATCGCTGTGGGGAAAGCCTCAGTGCATACACACTGAGCGGCTTTCCTCCTGCCCGGCGCCGAAGGAAGAGGGGGGCTTTGCATAGCGCTATGCAAAGCCGCCCTCAAACCTGCTTGTCTCCTGGTATAACCAGCCGATGATCGGCTTTCCCGGCGATGATGCGTGCGCACGCAGAAGCACTCATTGCTGGGGCATATACGGGTGGCTTTGAGCCGAAAGCCGCTCAAACCTGCTCTTTTGAGCAACTTTCAGCTCAGTCGCCCAGTGTGTATGGGCATTAAATAACTCATTTTTCTTTTGTGGAAGACTTCAAATAGTCTATTTCAATAATTCTAGTTTAAGCAAAGTTAGCTGGGCCCGAAAAATAGTTAAGCTACAAAGGAGAAGGAAATCTAAACTGATGCTCAATTACCCTGCCTCTAGAAGCTTGCAATATACACCTCACAAATCAAAATCCACACAATGCAGTGACACCCCTACACACAAGCATTACTAATGTGAAATTATGCAATGGTGGAATGGCTTTTAAACACATTAAGTTCAATGAAAGTTCTCATTTAAATTAAACACTTGTCTGCATTGCAGTATAAGTTAGGGCTATTTCACACACAACTGAGTTGTCCATCCAACAGAAAAGACTGGAGACTTTCCCATACGAGTATCTTCAGTAGAAGGAACAAATACATTAGTGTTTTCCCACTTGGTACAGCCGTGATAACTACAGAGTATGACACCGTGTAGTGCAGGGCAACACTGGCCCTCCAGATGTTGATTAACTACACATCCCAGCATGCCTTGCATCAGTTTCAGCATGGCCACATAGCAAAACTAATGCAAAGCATCCTGGGATGTGTAGTTCACTAACATCCAGAGGGCCGGTGTTGCCCAGCCCTGGTGTAGTACAACAGTGAATTACCACAACAGGCGACCGCTCAAACGGATCCCGCCATAAAATTACATATGACAAAGAAACTGTAGCTTGTGAAAGCAGACCCATGGGGGTACCTACTGTTCCCCCTCAGACAAACGCAAGATACTGCCCTTAGACTAATATGCTGCAATATTCTTTAAAATAGTTACTCAAATGCAAGTAGGAGCCGAGCAGCATTAGTTTTACTTGAAATCTAAAAAAATTTTTAATATATATTTCGTTAAAAAATAACTTAACGCCACCAACAGGACACGTCACAGGTCACTTTGTGGAGATGGCCAGACAGTATAAACTGATGGTTTAAGTTTGGATTATTTATGCTGGGATTAAGTCAATTTGATATAAAAGGACCATAAGCTCCTTAAGTGAACTTGCTTGTTATTACCAAATAATCTGCAGTATTTATAGTGTGATATGTGGAGAATAGCTTTTAATTACAAACTACACATCAGCAAAATATTTATTTTTATGTTCTAACCCTTCAGACCCCATGATCTATTTTAGGTGTTCTAGTGTATTGTCAACATATAATTTTATGTGAATGTTCAAATATTCACTGTAAAGTGCTGCAGAATATGTATGCACTATATAAGAAACGGTTATTAAATATATTATTATAAAGTTGTATAACAGAGTTCATTTACTGTGGTCACATGTATAGCAATGCAGTATTCACTCTTATTGTAGAGAGATTAAAGGTCAGTAGCATTAGATAATTAACATACCTGTACCATGTCGCTTAGCAGATCTACGTTTTTAAATACAGTTAACCAGAACTCTGGAATGCCTTTGGGGTCTTCTTTCTCTTCATCTTTCTTTTCCTCTTCAAGTTTAGCTTTCTCTTTCAGATCCTCCTTGAGAAAAAGAACACTGCTAAATGCCCCACATTGACAAATGATGCAGTAACTGACAGGTTTATAGCTCACCCAAGATTTGCAAGCTAGTACAGCAGCCATTAAGGTTTAGCCTATAAAAGCAATCTTTCAAAATTTGTCAAATGGTGCTCCCCCATTTAGTTTTGCAAGGGTGTCATGCTGAGCAGTGTGCGCGCAGTAGTTTTAATCTGTTCAGGCCAAGCTATACTGTATGTTCTTAAGAATGGTCTTTCCAGAGTGCAAGAAGTCTTTACCTCAAATGTACTAGAGGTAGTCTAAATGCGGAGTTCGCAAAATAGATTATACTAAAGATAAAACTAACTAATCTTAGCACCCCCCGCCCCCCCCCAAAAATAAGTTTACTCACTGAAATTTCTTCATCATCATCTACTTTCCACTCACACTCCTCTTCTGTAGGCTCATATGTAGCATTTATGATCTCACTTCTCTGCAAAACACAATTTAAGGATAGGTTAGAAAAGAGGATGTTTTGGTACTGTATATTTTCCAATGCTTTAGAAGTCACGTTTACCCTGAGGTAGCAGGGAGAAAACACACAAGACATCAATTTCACCAGAAGTACAACCTGTATTTTACTTTACTAGTAAAAGCACAAACTTAAGGGAAGAATTGTAATGACAAGAAACAAAACCACCTTCATGGTTATCCTAGAACAGTAGCATCATACCAGTCAAGGACAGCCATCGGTATGCAGTCACAAATTTGAGTCTAGCAGCCCCAAGAATCTTTCACTACTGAAAAACTAAATAGAGTTGAAATTAGAGTAACAGGGTTTGCAAATACCTGCCATAGTGAGTATTTTACCCGTTTGAGTACCAGGGACTTGCTTTGTTTATGGCTCCATCCCCAGGGAAGCACTCTGCCCGGATCAGTGTGCGCACTGCCTTAATTTTATCTGGGGCAGAGGGATATGCGTTTTCCCCTTTAGTGTTATGCGGGCGCAAAGGTGAGAGTGCTGGCTGCGTCACATATTAAGCCAGAGTGCATTGAGGCTCGCGTGGAAAAGGAAGCCCTGAGTACTTTGTGCTGCCTGTCCCTCCGATGCTCCGGAATATTAGGCTGCCACAGTGCATCCCTCCTCTATGGTTGGCCTGCTATTTAGGTTCTGTGCATGGTAAGTGCTGTCTGAAATAGAACATACTCCAGCATCAGCCACGTGTTATTCGGGGAGTGCAGGACCGGTAGTGAGTACTCAAATGTGGGGGAATAGGGGGGGGGGGGGTATGTTAGTTATTGGCTCTCCCCTCCTTTAAAGGCCCTTAGCAGCACAGGCTTGCCAACATGGGGGTCCACGCAGAGTGGTGGGCAATAAGTATTGAGGTTAGCATCTGAGATTGTGCCAATATACACATTCTCCATAGCAAATAGATATTACCGAATAGCAGGGCAGCTTCTCAGTTCTACCATTTGCATAACGGTCTGTCTAATCACAAATACAATTGGTCAGTTACCGCCATGATCTACCAAGCCTCCCTCTGCCATCCTACCTGCCACCCCCTGCCAGTAACACACTATCTACCTTTAGCTGATCCATTACCTTCCACCCCTGCCAGTCACCCCACAATCTGATTACACTTGGCTGCTACCACCCACCTTCTGCCCCATTTACCTGCCACCGGATTACCCACCACCTTTCACCTTGTTTATATCATCTCACTGCGTGCACAGATAAACGTCATAAGTGGCACTATTATGCGTTGTAATGTGAACTGGTTCTAATGTGGCCACGCCCCTTCCCTACAAAGCAATGGCCTAAATTTTTGGTGCGCATTGTCCCTGTTTGAGGGTTGTCTTCTCTAGTATATGTGCCAATTGATAACCAGAAAAGTTCGGACAGGACCCCAATTTCTGTAAGTGAGGGGTCCAGTGACCCACTTTTTTTTTAATTCTCACGATCACTGCACAATATCTTACATTAAATTATTAAAGAAAATTTCTACAATGGAACTCTTAAGAACTGCACAAACCTGCATACCATGCACTTCAGGTAAGCAGTTCTGTGCCATGTGAGAATGCTAGGATGAGGGTCGTAGATAGGTACTAGTTGATGTGAAAGTCAACACTAGTTTGGAAACAGGAAATCTTACATTTGTTAAATGTGTTAATAAGCCTATAGGCAAGATATTGACAGGGTCAGAAAGAGAAAACTTGATAAAACCCATTATCAGTCTCCCAGTGAAGCCATTTGCCTATGTAGTTTATGACTAGGTTACCTTGTCAATGGTCAATGTTTATGAAAGGCTGATTATTTTTCATAGGAGATGGTCAGTGGTAAAGCAAACTATCTTTTGAAATAGGTCATTATGTATGCACTATATACTTTGTTCTGTAGCTCCAGGGAATTCGATACCACAAAGATACATTGCAATGGTCTGCCTCAATTGCATAGTGTGTGCATCCTTAGAACAGAATAATGAATTGTTGGGATGCAGTCAAAAAGGTAGACCACATGTGCCTATAGGTCTTATGTGGGGCACACACACATCGTGAGCAGGTCGTTAGTGTTTTTCAACCCACTCACGATGACGCGGGGGGCACGACCAGCTCACGATGTGCACTGTGAGTGGGTTGTCCTGGTGTGTACAATCCGATGGCGACCCGCACCCGGGAGTATGATTGTTTCTAGATCCTACCTGCTGCAGGTAGGATATGAATGACTGACCCACGCATCAGATTGGTCCACTTCAGGACAGGGCCCAATCAGCACACAATCTACATCCAATCGGTTGGAATTGGATCTAGATTGATGGGATCAGACCCTTGTCGTCCTGGTGTGTACCCAACATTAAACCAAACCACTGCTTGACACCAGACTAGGTTTCGGTCTAGAAATAGCCCATGAGAAGGCATCCTTGGACCAAGGCATTTTTAAAATGTGTCAATTGTTAAATTGCAGTGGAAATTACCTTATTTATTTTGGGAAGGGACAAACTTTCCCCCTTACCTCCCCACACCCCATCATGATATTTAGGCCTAGTCTCCAGTTAACAAATACACAGCTAACAATTTCATACATCCCAACATGACCAATTCCAGGTGGGACAAAGCTCTGTTCCTGGACTTCTCCCTTGGATTGCCATCACATGTTTAGCACAAGTTTATTGATAAGAAAGTTTACTACAGGTGATGGTAATCCTAATTAAGGGAGAAGTCCAGGAATAAAGCTTTCTATCCCTGCTAGGGAGGGTCATGTTTGGGAGTATGCAATTTGCTTGGAAACATTGTCTGCACACCAATATTTGAGCACTAGCACGGCATTGGGAGCTGCCCACTATTTCTCTAAAGTCAGTGTTCAGACTACAGGGAAGCTTCAGAAGCGGTCCTACAGAATGTAGCTTTAAAGGGGCATACACTGCCATATGAACCGTTTAGTAAAATATCGGTAGAAAACGGTTTGTACAGCTTGCGATGTGCGCCATAGCAGGGTCAGTTATCACCCCAAAAATTTACTGTGTAGGCAGCTCAATTTTGACTAGAAAGTGTACAATCTACTCAAAATCTGCCATAGCCATAATTGCAGTGTATAGGGACAGATTAAAATAATTTCACATGTGCAACCACTAGAGGGCACCCAACAGAGCCATTTAAATGTAGCATTGTGTATATGGCTGTCGGCCTGAACCCCCCCCCCCCCCCCCCTGGGGGAGCTCACTGAAATGTGCAAAAATTTAATTTGAGACAGCTAGCAAGGCTTTTCACACTGTGCACATTAATTTGGTCAGGTTTACCAAATGTGAAATAATGGGCATTTAAAATATGCCTGCAATTGCCCACCACTTTAGGCAGGATTTGGGGCCAGATTTAACATTTGCATCTGCCCCATAGCAAACATCTGTGGTTCTGATTGCACAAAGATATATATAAAAAAATAAAGTTACCTTGTCGAAGAGCGGCTGATATAAGTCTGCATATTTCCTCTCCAATGCGTGGACCTCCTCATAGAATTTAGCTTCGATCTGTGCACACTTTACTTGTAGATTTTTAAGTGCATTTACTCTTCTCTTTACTACTTTGGGTAAGCTATGGGAAACAAAGCACTGGACTTGAAAAGCAGGTCAAAGAACAGTTGACCAGTACAAAGCACCAAGTCAGCCTATGGATACAAGTTGCATATAAAAGCAAAACTTTGTTACACTATTGGCATTAAAAAAAAAAAAAAATTCTCAATAAAAAAAATGAGCAGTTATCCAAACTAACACAGAACCTAACATACCAATTCTCAACCCTTAAGTTCTAAAGCTATGTTTCAACAACATTAGAGTACCAATTTAGTACAATGCGGTTGCAGTCTCCTGTGGGTTAGTTACTTGCATTGTAAAGACTTTTAAATGTTAGAATACAATATCTGCCAGATGTGTCCAGCAGAGCATTCCAACAATGTTGAGCAGTACACACCAGTAGTTGAAGTGTTCCCTATATTTACACAGACACTGGACCGAAGTACAAATGCATACAGGTTGAGTATCCCTTAACCGAAATGCTCGGGACCATGAGCATTTTAGATAAGGGATTTTGAAATATATTTTCTTCCCCATACTTACCTCTGGTCCCCTGGTGGTGCCCCGATGTCCTCCAGGATCCTCTTCAGCTGCATCTCTGGTCCCAGGGGTGCATTGCACAGCAGTGAAATTACCAGCGCACTTACACAAAGCACCCCTGGAACCGGAGATGCCGCTGAAGGGGAACCACGGTTTTCAGAATATTTCCGTTTTGGAATACACCGATAAGGGAGAACCGACCTGTAGTACAAAAAACGCCACCTGAAGGAGAAAACACGCGCCACCTGAAGGAGAAAACACGCAAGTGCTGCTCAGGTTATGGGCTGGTCATAATCCATACTCATTGAGTACCATTATTTTGAAGTACTAGAAAGTATCTTCAAACTTCTTATCATTGGAGCAACCACAAAGTTTTTCCTTAACAAATTGAGTATTTCACTTCTAAAGAGAAACAGGACCTGCCAAAAAGTACATGAATTGAAGGGGTCAATTCAGTTGTATGCTCCTGCTGGGCATCTATATAATAGGAGCCAGCTAGAACAAATAAATTGTTGCTCTATTCCTGGGATAGCCAACTCCAGTCCTCAAGAGCTACCAACAGTGCATGTTTTCCAGGTCTTCTCAAAGAGGGGTAGATTAAGCTTTGTAAAGTGATTAAGTGTCTGGTTTTTATCACTGGCTAATTAGCTCCTACCTGTCATTTTTCAAATCAAGCCTGTAACTTCAGTTTGGAGCCGATTGGCCGGTGATAAAACAGACTCACTTCACCGAGCTTAATAAATCTGCCTCACAAACACAAGTGAAGTATTTCGCTCCACCTGTGAATCTTTTAAAACGTGTCAGTCAGTAATGAGTGCACCTGTGAGGAGATGGAAAATGTGAACGGTTGGTAGCTCTTGAGGACTGGAGTTGGCTACCCCTGCACCCATTAGTATTAACAGGTCTAAGCAGCAGGATTAGCGACTCAAAAAAGCTCAATAGATATTTGAGCATCCAAACAGATTTTCCACACTGTTTAGGCACCTCAGAAGGCTGAGAGAAGTAGTCTTTCCCACTGCCAGCAGGCATTTCAACAAAGTAACAACTGAATTACTCTATTTTGCACCACTCAAGGGACAAAAACTTAATTGAACACAGAGAATAAAACCGTGAAAGAAATTAGACAGCTTTACCACAGGAAAGATTTGGTAAGGTTTCCTTAAAAAGGTTAGTCTACGAGAGACTGTCTGCTGCATTTTAATTTACTATTTTCCAGTTTTTGTAGCTTTAATAGGAGTGATTTTGTTTTTTGCATGGCCAATCTCCAATCTAACAGGACAGGAGAAGCAGTGTGCCATTCAATTATTTTTTTCACACAGCTAATGCCCAGAAAGCCTGGGGAGGCCAAAATGGTCACTTGGCACATTTCTCCTAACTAGCATGGGAGGCTGCAAAAAAGAAATCAGCACAGGCAATTGTGCATGCCCAAATTGCAAACCAATTGAATTACTCCATTAAGCACCATCTAGTGGTAGCCAACACTAACAATTGGATTCCCATCAGAGCCCTACTAAATGTGACCATAATGACTACACCTGTGCACCAGATATGTGGTCAGGAACATGTGAATGGTTGGTAGAGCTCAGGTATCACTTGGTCAGCCTAGATGTAGAGTGAAAAGGAAGTTTACCTTTCAATATATCCAGTAGGAGTACCCACAAGGTCATCTAATCTTTCTTGAAGAGCAGCAAGAATCTGAGGATTCTGCATCATTTGGGCAGTCAAATGTCTGGCTGAAATAGAAGTTAGTCCATTATGTAGCATAATCAAGTACAACATGAAAATAATTGAGGCCTACTTGGCAAACATAGCAAGACATGTGTTCTCAGCTGATCTGTAAGTCAATTAAAAATATTTGTTTCGGAAGAATCACCAGAACCGTAATCTGGATGCTGAAGCAATAACTGCTCAAAATACTGCTACTTCGCAAAATAAATGCTGCCTTATATTTGCTATTAGACAAATGCTAGAGCAATAGGTGTGTGCTAGCATGCCAGTCTGGTTTCTGCAATTTCATTCTAGGCCTCCTTATTAACCACCAAGCAGAAACATCTCTGGACTACAGGGTTTCCCTTGGACAGTGCAATCAGTGAAGGAGAGCCCAGAGAACCTTCATTAAGAGCATATGAGACTGCACTAAACAAACATGTTTCGGTTAGCTTTTGCAAGTAACATTGAAGCAACAGATGCAGTTCTTAATGCGCCCATGCACAGTGTTTTCCCTGTATGTGCATCCCTTTCTTTTTTAACTAAATCACATTACATCTAGTAGAAAAAGCATACTGCTGTAACATATCACATTTTTTTGTACTAGATGTAACACGATCTAGTAAAAATAGTACTAAGCACATCGCTCTGTGTATGGGCACCTTTAGAACTGTAGTTTAATCACAGAATGTCCAGGAAGTAGTCCAGGTTTTGGGAACCACTGAAGCCATAGATTAAGAAGCACATTTCTCACAGTTCCAAATACCTATATATAAAAATCAAGTTTTGTATTAAATTGAGGTTGGTTTGTGCACTTACCATTCCCACAAACATATTGCCGACACATTCCTTTCTAAATGGGGGAAAAAATAAGTGCTACCCTTTCAAAAGCATGGAGACCCCAAGAAGCAGCCTACTGTAGCATCTGCTTTTTAATTTGCACTCTCTATAGATACCTTTACTGTTGGCATCCTCCCCAGTCTCCTCCTCTTCAACTTCTTCGACATCTTCCATATCCTGTTGATCAAGATCAGTCTCTTTGCTGTAAAAAGAATCATGCCATTAAAGTATCATCCCTCAGCAAGTTTACAGTGCATCACATTCAGGCACATCTGTGACAGGCAACAATTTGCTATTCAAACTGGATATTTTAAAGAAAACAATTTACACAATCAAAGGCTGCAAATAGTTTTATATAATGCCTGGAAGTTAAACACCATTAACCATACAAAATGGACCGATAGTACCCGGAGGAAACCCATGCACACAGGGAGAGTATAGAAACTGCCCAGTTAGGACCCATGGTCTCAGTGCTGTGAGGCAGTAATGCCAACCATTGCACCATACTACAAAAATTGTTGCAGGACAATACATGTTTCTGACCAACTGCTAAAGGCAATAGTATGAAGTTAGACAAGAATCTACTTTAAAAAAAAAAAAAAAATCAATAACTAATGTAGACTAGGGAAACAAAGTGAATGCAATTTTTCTAAGTCAGCAAATACAGCACTAGATGGCTACAGCAGACATGCCAGTAATGGGTCACTGTTTAGAGACTCTGCAGGAAGTAAGACTAAAAGTTTACTAAAAGAAAAAACAGACTGGTTAAATTTAAACTGTTAATCACCTAAAGCAGGGGTGGGGAACCTTTTTGTGCCAAGGGACGTTTGTATGGGGGAAAAAAAATCCTTCGGGGGCCATACGTAAAAATGTCTTACAAATTTTCCTGCGGCAGCCGTCCCACGCTCCGACGGCTGCCACTAATAGGACTGACAGTCTCCGGCTGCTGTTAAGAGGAATCTCACGAGACCACCACACCTCTTGCGAGAATTCCCCTGTACTTGACTCCCGGCAAAGCCGCCGGGCGGGTGGGATGGCCACTCAGACCGGCTATGAGGGCCGCATATGGCCCCCGGGCCTGTGGTTCCCCACCCCTGACCAAAAGCATTAGAGTTAGAAAAGCAAAATGCAATTTGGTTTCATTAAAGGTTGCAAGTGGCTATCTAAAGAGTTATGTAACAAGTCAAAGTCCAAACACTGTTTTGCATGCAACAATACTCCTATAAATTGTATAATACTGTGTGCTAGGCTTAAAGGTGTTCAACACCAAATAAATGTCCCATATCATTTTGGCTCATTTATGAATTAAAGTTGTATACCTACCTAGGAGTCAAGTGTAGCGATGACTAAGCAGTTGCATGGCAACTGCATGTACCTCCAGAACATTTCCTTTGTGCTTGCCTGCCGCATCTTACACATGTATTTTGGGTAATAGGAGAGAACCATGTACCACCTCAATTGAGTCACTAGTTTCTACTGAAATTATCTAATTCTAAGGAGTTATTGAACTCAAGGGTCTCAGTTTTAAAACTACCATTTGAAGGCAAAAAAGCACCTTAATATATACAACCAGGCACAATTTATAAATTTACAGAAACATTTACAAAACACAAAACTTACTTGTCTACGTTTTCCATTTTGTATGAGCTTCAACACCTACATGACAAAAAATAAAATAAAATAAACACATTAGAAGAAGTTTAGCTTTTTCAACCAGATTTCTCTTAAGGTGCACACACATGGGGGAGATGTATTGCTCAGCATGCCAGAGATGGTCGCTGATTAAAGGGGAATTCTGCCAGCGGAGCAAGCTCCTGAGACAAGCGATTATAATGTGGCTGAAAACTGGAGCGCACACCCTGCGATTTATCCCCAGGGCACACTCCCATCACTGGCAATATGGTCACCAGTGAACATATTGCCAGCGATTTTAGCAAACATCGCTGCCGTGTGTACAGGGCTTTAGAACTTCTTTAGTAAATCACAAAAAGGCAGCTCTGTTACTGGCATTTCCCAGGTTGCAGACTACTGTGACAAATAGGTGTTTCAACTGTTCTCCTTTAGTAAAAATGGTTGTGTTGGTCCACACCAGCACATACAGCAGCAATATCAATCGTTTTGCAGGTACTGTACATTGTGCTAAGCTGAACTACCCCCATGGAAACAATTTATAAGCAAACAGACAAATTGGTACAGTTCTCCACACAGGTATGAGAATTCCTTTAATAATAAGTAACAAGCCCTTAATAAAGTGTTTTCCAAACTGTGTGCCTAGGTACCCTGGGATGCCTCATGACACTTATAGGGGTACCTTGGGTTGGTGGACCAGTATCAATTCATATTATTAATGGTCAATGTAACAGGCAAAAGCAGTGCTAGTGGCTGCCAATCATAACATATGTGGACGAACAGGAGCAAATCCTGCTCCTTCTCACATAACTGACAAACACAATGTACCGGTACATAATTTTATATTTTTTTCTGAATTTCTCAATAAGAAACATTTGGCCTAGGGGCGCCTTTAAAACATTTTGATGCTCTAGGGTGCCGTGATTAACTAAAGTTTGGGAACCCCTGCCTTAATAGCTTGCTAAAATATAGACCTAAAACTTGAGCAAACCAACTAGAGGAACAGGATTGAGTACATAGATATTTTGAAAGATTCCAATGGGTCAAATATACTTTGTTTAAGTAGACTTGTGTGTAAGCACTATGGGCCAGATTCTCCAAGCTTCAAAAGTGATAAAATGCAGAGTGATAATCAGCCAGCCAATTAGCTCCTACCTGCCATGTCACAGGCTGTTTGAAAAATGTCAGACAGGAGCTGACTGTTTATCACTCTCCATTTTATCATTTTTGAAGCTTAGAGAATCTAGCCCTATGTCGGTGAGTAGGAGTGCTCCGGCGTCTCATCATCCTCCGATGGACTTACTTGCAGCTCAAAGGATACCACTTGCGAGGGGCCTCACTGCAGCAGGCGTGTGCCTACCAAAGCCGGCTCCCATAATATCATGCCAAGTACACAGTCTAGTGTACAACCAGTTTAAAAGGTGGATCTACACTACTGTGATTTCTTGCAGCAGTGTATGGCCAGCCAATCCAAGATTACAGGATTGCATGGGAGGCTGTAGAGTGGAGGTCGGCTGTGCAGGCAGGTCTGACCTGATGTGCATGGCACCATGCATCGGCTGTAAATATGCAATTTGACCAGATTCCTCAGCCTGCTCTGTCATAAATCGGCCCAAATCCCATAAAAGTATGGGGGCCTTTGCCCGAAAGTAAACTGAATCCTGTCAGCCATTAATAGAAAGGGCACTTTTCATTGCTTTGTTTCAGCTTGCTGGAGACTGACCATATAGAATAAAAAAAATAAAAGCCTTCTGCACAGCTTTAATTGTCTTAACTTTACAGTTTTAGCGATAAAGTAATTTTGGTACTTGTGAGTTATCCGGACGCCCGATTTCTAAATCGGGTCGGATCGGGCACATCGCATCGCATGCGACCATCGGATGCGATGCGATGAGCCGATTTTTCCATAGGAATCAATGTTAAAATGGACTGAGTCCATTTTAACATGGAATTCAATGGGAAAAAGGGGTCCTTTTCATACCCCTACTATCCAAGTGGGCATGGAGTTGGATATAAACCTGTGGCGAGCGTAGCGAGCCACCGAGCCCGAAGCGTGGCGAGCGTAGCGAGCCCCGCGAGGGGACACGGAATACCGTCCCCTCGCGGGGCTCGCTTCGCTCGCCACGCTTCGGGCTCGGTGGCTCGCTACGCTCGCCACAGGTTTATATCCAACTCCATGCCCACTTGGATAGTAGGGGTATGAAAAGGACCCCTTTTTCCATAGGAATCATTTTAACATTGATTCCTATGGAAAAATCGGGTCATCGCATCCGATGGTCGTATGCGATGCGATATCGCATCGCATCGCATCTGATTGTATGCCTTAACTTAAGGCATACAATCAAAAAATCGGGCGTCCAGATAACTCACAAGTACCGTAATTTTATTTAAGATCAAAATTATTCTGTTTCTCTTTTGAGAACCCATTACGTTGGCTGCAATGCACAGCTAAAGCAGACCTTAAGGCGTACAATCAACACAGAAAAAAACAAAAACCATTGCATTTCGCCACGTGATATGCTGTGACTTAAGAGATCGGGATAGTTATGACAAAACGAATACAAGAATGTACTATATAGGTTAAGTGTGTATGGGGCAGCAATGAGTGTTGCTTTACGCTCCCACATCATTGCGGCCAGCCACCACTCATCTGCTGGTATTACCAGCAGATGAGCGACAGAATGGACAATTTTCCATAGCCTCCAGCTATGGAAAGCCGGCCACCTATGCACTGAGCGTTTTTCAGCCCAGCTATACATTCTAGGAACAGGGACGGGCAGGGCGCCACTGCACGGGGGCAGCATCAATGGGGCGGACCGGGTCACCCCAACGTCACTGTTCTGGGAGGTCCCAGGCCGCTGATAGCACAATAGGGGCATGCACGGGCTGCGACGTGATGGAGGGGCGGGCCCAGTCCCTGAAGGGGGCGGGCCCGGCCACCCCAAAGGCTCTGCACTGCCGGGAAAGCACCGGGCATCGCTATCTACTGCGGCGCCGGGCTTCCCCGGTACCACCAGAGGAGTAGGAGGCAGGCTGTTTTAGCGGAGCAGGGCGCATTTTGCCCTTTAGAAGTCGGGCAGGGCGCAGCGCCCCGCTTAAACAGCCTATATAACTATCAGTCCCTGCCCCAGTGGCGCTTACAATCTATATTCCCTACCACATGAACACACGTACAGACATTCTAGGGTTAATTTTTGTTGAAAGCCAATTGACCTACCAGTATATTTTTGGATTGTGGGAGGAAGAGTACCAGGAGTATACCCACGCAAACATGGGGAAAATATACAAACTCCGCACAGGTAGGGCCATGGTGGGTATTGAACCCATGACCTGAGCGCTGTAAGGCTTCATCACTTTAGTTAAGCAATCACAATTAGGGTGGCCAATCCCAGGTTTGGCGTTATCCTGTGATTTGGCCACAAAATGCCAGGATTTCAATCATGGGAGTGAAGTTTCCAATCACAGGATTAGACTGCCCATGCTGTCTAATCGCAGGCTTCTTCCGCCCTCAGCAGTGCAGCATGATGCGGTCACGCTACGCAAGCCACAAGGCCCACCTCAATCCTAGTGTGCTGCCGACCCACCCTGTACTGTTGCTTCCTGCTGCATCTGACTCGCGAACACCCACACCACCTAGCTCCTGGCTGCAGATGTAAGTAAATATATGCAGGGTGACCCAGATTTTTTATTTATTTTTTTATTACTAGGGAAGCCAATTCAAAGATCAAGCATTCTTCAGTCCAGACTCCAAAAAAAAAAAAAAAAAAAAGCCCCAGCATTGGCTTCCCTAAATCACAATACTACAAAATGACTTACAAGATAACCAAAACCGAGAAGGGTTATCCCTTTCTCAAACACTTCATAACTACTGATCAAAACCGTAGGGTTTTCCCATTGCAGTTAAATGGATACATGCTAGCTTTCAGACAAAACTACATCATGGTCAGACATGTATGACCACTGCCCAGGGTGGCTGCTGGGCCTTAGAGGATTGGTTCTCAAGCTATTTTGCTCTGGGACCATGCCGGACAATTGGATACTTGTGTATTATCACGGAGCCAAATTTGACTATGTATGCCGATGTAGAGATTGCATCACATGCGATGGTACTTGTTATATTTCACGGCACCTCTGTCCGTGGATTGCATCGCATGAGATGCGTTTTAGCGAACCCCGTGAGGGAACGCGTCCGCCCAGCCTTTTCATACCCACGTTGACGTGGAGTTTTTATAAAGTGTGGCGAGGGCAATGAGCACAAAGCGTGGATAGCCCTGCTAGGGGACGCAGAATACAGGTCAAGTAATCCGGGTCCGCTTGCCACGCTTCAGGCTAGTTTTTCACAGCTGCTCGTGACACTTCATAAAATAAACTCCACGCCGACATGGACAGTGTCGGGAGGACACGTTCCGTGTGCGCTCGTCACGCTCCTGGGTGAGGTGGATATTGGGGGGGGTGCTAAATCACATGCGATTTGTGTGCGATCCGCGGTGTAGTGAAAAGTAACTAGTACCATCGCATGCAAATTGCATGCGATGGTACTAGTTATCAGTTAGGGATAGGGGGATCTATCCCATTAGTCAGGAGAAGCGAACTCCAATCATATTTGTTCCAAGAAATTTTCTAAACATCCCAAAATTAAGCAAATTATGTTTATAGCTCATCCTTAGGTTCAAGTATGAGTGAGAAACAAGATTCACTTGTTTGTACACATTTTTGTTTGGCAACCAATAAGAACTGGATTTTCCCCTTACATTGACCATAAGCTATTTGAATTAGTCCTAGACCACCAATTTAAGGCACCACAGCAAGCATCCTTAAAGCAACCCAGGGCGCTAAAGCAGACTGTTTGAGAAATGATGGTCTCAAGGTGTCCATACACGCTGCGTTTTTGTCGTGATGGTAACCTAGTTCAAAAAGTATTTACAGCACATACTTTAGGATCTGTGTGATGGGATGTGCACGGGAGCTCACATCACATACGTTACTCGCAGCTTGTATGGGCACCTTCACTCCCAAGCTTTTAAAGAACCAAAAATTGGGCCGACACATAGCAATGCGCGTTAGATTACTCAAACATTCAGGACAGCGCTGCACAGTAATGTGCCACCAAGCCATCTGTCAGGGCCAGGGTTCTCTGGCATATAACTAAATGTAGCCATTGTTCTGGATATTGATCGCAGGGGCAATAAAAACGCGCAGGGCCACATAGAAAATGTTCCATGTGTAGGGGCATAACTAAGCGGTCTAGTGAGATCACTTATCAAAAGGCTTCAATGATAGTAGTAAAGTCTGTCTTAAGCACACATGCCACATTCACCTGACCCCTGCACATGCTTAAGTGGAGCATGCACAGCCTGAAAACCCACCTCAGCTACATTACATACAGCAAGCAAATATCACCTTGAATTATGAGGATTCTTCACTATTAGAACAGTAAAATACTCATTGCCAGAGGGGGGGGGGGGGGGGGTGTTTACAGCAACTACTGTTAAAAATAATGTACATCAAAACTTGATTCATGTTTGGCCACTAAGGGAATCCTATAGATATGCCTTACTGAAGTCAGTAGTTACAAGTTAGAAAGATTGAACTGGATGGACTGTCTTTTCAGCCTTAATTACTATGTTTATGCTACCCTGATAGACTTGTCTTAACCAGGACATCTATACTGTATGATTTACCATAGGTTACACGGCTAGCAAACCAAGCCTTCATTACACCTGGTTCTAATCAGCAACAGAACCTGCGTAAATTTTAGGTGTCCTAGATTAAAAAATAAAGTATATTGCGGCAATCCTAACTATTTTTGGAGCTAGAAATCTGTGATCATGCAGATATAGTATGTAGTGACACAAAGGGGCAACTTTTTTCCCCACTGATCAGACACTGCCCTCTCAGACAGCCGTGCTCTTGTCTCAGCACTTAGGAGAAAGCGAAAAACTGCCATTAGGGCCAAGGTGACACTAACAGGACGCTTATACGGGAGGAACGTAAGAGGGCAGAAGGAAAATAACGGGAAATTGATCATAAAGCGCAGGGAATGGGCGCATGGAGTTACTTATTGCAACAACGTGTCATAGCAGGGACGACACAGGTAGCCCTGTCCCGCCAGCATGCACGCTCAGTTCCCATACGTTCAGCTGTGGGCCGCAAACAGCACGTGAGGGTTATGGCCGGTTGAGCAGCGCAGGAGGCTTATTGCGTCCGCCGCTGGCTGCCATGAGCACAGGCATCGGCACGTGTAACGCCCTGCTGCCGCCTGGCACCGCACACACACGCAGCACAGGCCCCGCACTGCCCGGGCGTATCCCAAGCCCCCACCCGGTGAACGCAGTGTGGCATCCGCACGCAGAACCCCCCGCCCCACCAACGTCCTGTGTCTGTCATGTCAGCGGGCACCCGGGCAGTGCGTGCTATGATGCGGGCAGCGGCCTAAGCTCGTGGTGTTACATCACAAAGCTACCCGGACGCAGCATCCCACTGCCCCGCCAGCCATACAACGTGGGGACCGGATGACGGCAGACTCCGCCCGCTCAGGCAGCGCTCTTACCGGGGTGACAGAGAGAAGGATCCGCCGCTGTCGCCGCGCAGTGCTGTCAGGAGCCGGGTGCAGGAGGGAGGGAGCGCCCCTCTAGGATGGCGGCAAAATAATAAGAGGAGCGTTGATTCCGCCGCTCGCGCTCATATAGAACAGGCGGCGTCAGAACGTCCTCCCCCCCCCCCCCCCGTTGCCATGGTAACGAGCGCCGTCTGCACCCGTTCGCGCGCGTCTCTGGAGGGCGTGGCTAGGCTCGTGCAGATGTCTGCGCTGTCACCCGGCAGCCGTGTGCGGGCCGGGAGTGGAATGGCGAAGGGTGCGTGTGCGGTTGGCACGGCGCCAAGTGTGGCATGCAGCGGCGCCTTCACTGTGCTCCGCTCAGTGGTACTTTTGTATAAATTTTCAATATGGCTTCTACAGGTCGTTCTGCGTTGGGATGGGAGTTTTTCAGGTGTATATTATCATGACGCATATTCTTCTCTCCACATTAGCCCCGCATCCCCGGGTGCTCAGCACTGGGACATTACCGGCCTGCTCCCGGTGCTCTGTGCTTCCGATGCTGTTTGTAGCTGCGGTCACGTCTGCTTGGTAACAAGAAGTAATATCCAGTGTGTGTGTGTACCTAGTGTGTCACACCTGCCTCTAGCACCTATTCTGTGGGCAGTGACTTATTGTGACAGCTATTTCATTATTCAGCACTTGACTGTATACAGTCTGCCCACACCTACTCGGAGAGTTAATTACTTTGATGACGTCAATGCCTTCCTTCATTTTCAAGCGCAAATCTCAGGGTCAGTAGTTCCAAGGCATGCAAATTAGAAGACCAACACTGTCCCCTGATTCCATCAGTAGGGCAATGCTGTGTAAATTGTAATCCCGGGTAGGGTGAAAAGCCACGCCACCCTGACAAGTGCAGTATTACCTACTGCCAGGGGCGGATCCAGGAGAAAATTACAGAGGGGGAACCATAATAGGGGATGGGAGTGGGGGTGTCAGTGTTGCCAGTGTGCACGCTCAAAGGCAGGTATTCAATGCTGTGGGCGAGCGCTGTCACCTCTCACCCTGACAGTATTCAACGCAGCCCCCTCATACGCCAATTCCCCCTCGCTCCATTTTTTGACCGAGGGGGAATTGGCGTATGCGGCTCCTGAACTAGCGAGACTCGCGGCTAAATACAGCGAGTTTCCTGCATTAGCCGCGGGTCTCGCTGTTTTGGGGAATTCTCGCCGTCACTGTGACGGCGAGGATTTCCCCAGAACATTGAATAGAGCGAGTTGCCGGCGCGGGGTTTAAACAGCGAGGAACGCTGGTTTTCTGCAATCCTCGCTGTTTAACCCCCTCGCTTGCCGCGGCATTGAATACACCCCAAAGAGTGAAGCGAGACAGAGAGGAGGGGAGTAGAGAGAGGGCAGGAATGGGATTAAAAATAGGCCCTGGCATTTAAAGTACACAGGCCCACCTTGGCGTCAAAAGTGAAGAAAAACCATGACCATGATGTAGTTGTGTGCGCGCCAAAAGCGCACGAGCTCTGGAAAAGGGGGCATGGCCATTCAAAAGGGGGCATGTCCTTGAGTGTAGTGTACCACTTCTACACATTATGCAACAAAATAGTAGACCCCATTATACTTGCCGCTCACACATGAGGGGCACATGGAGTAATACTAGTGGGTACAGGTGCACTCATCAATCTGTGCAGTGTGCTGCAGGCTCCACAGTGTCAGTGGTAATCCGGTGCCATCTGGCTGGACACACCTAGTCATCCATGGGTGGTAACAGGAGTGGCCTACCTCCTCTTCTTCATCCATGCTGAGGGAGGGTGCAGGGCCTCCTGGTAGGAGCAGAGGGTGCAGGGCCTCCTGGTAGGGGGCAGAGGGTTCAGGGCCTCCTGTTAGGGGGGAAAAGGTGCAGGGCCTCCTGGTAGGGGGCAGAGGGTGCAGGGCCTCCTGGTAGGGGGCAGAGGGTGCAGGGCCTCCTGGTAGGGGGAGAGGATGCAGGGCCTCCTGGTAGGGGGGAGAGGGTGCAGGGCCTCCTGGGTGGGGGAGACAGGGCCCGGTGCACCGCCAGTAGTTTAATCCCTGGCTGGAGCAGCTGACAGCCGCCCTCATCAGAGGAGGTGCGGTCCTGTCAGCGGGGGAGGGGGGGGCATGAGTTTCTGACACGCTGCTCTGAGTTTAGCAGCATGTCAGCTGTTTAAGCCGCATCTGCCGCCGCCACACACCTAGCTCCTTGGATCACAGCAGCTCTCAGCTCTGACAGCAGCATCTCGCCCCCCGTGCCCGGGTGCCCCCCCCCCCCCGAATCTGCCCATGCCTACTGCTCCTTTTTACACACAAAGCATCTATTCACTTAAAGTGTCTGATTTAAATGTCCTCTGGGGGAGGATCTACAGTACTAATAAACTTTCACACTGAGGGGTAGGTTTACTTAAGCTTCTAAAAATGAAAAGTATAGAAGGAAGGTAGATGGTGATAGGCAATGAAATGCAATATGTATAATACAATATTGTTTATTAGTCACAATGCCAAATCGTAGATAAATGCAACTAAAGGTAATGGTGTGTACACACGATGAGATTCAGGCTTATAGAAAATTTTGACTACCGGTATCTGATTTTAGCTAACTGCATTTGATTTACTATAGTTACACTATTTTGGGTACTTGTGTAGTTTCACGGCGCCCGATATATCGATGCGATCCAAAGCGATTTTTTTACCTGTTCATAACCCCACTACCCACTACGCATGGATAGTGGGGTTATGTTGGCGAGCGCAGTAATCCACGTACGCTCGCCACACTTCGGGCACGGTGGCTGGCTGCGCTTGCCACACTATATAAAATCAACTCCATGAGTAGTGGATAGTGGGGTTATGAACAGTTAAAAAATCGCATAGGATCGCATCGATATATCAGCCAATATCGCATCCGATATATCAGGCAACGTGAAACTACACAAGTACCCTATTTTGCTATTTGGCCCTAGGCCAAATACATTCTACAGACAACATACTGTAGTCAAGATAGTCTTGCCTGCACAGTCTATTTAGCCATGTGATACCAGCATCAGAATACCATATGGATGAACACTGTATGATTTTGACTAACTTTCTATGCGATTTTGACTATATAGCCAAAATCGCACCATGTGTACACAGCTTAAAAGTTCAAATGCACAAGGTGTGCAAAGTAATAATAGTTCTGTCTCTGCAAGTGAATGAAGTCTCACACTCAGTGAGTGTGGGGGAATGTGAGTCCAAAGGGGATAAGTGCACAGAGTGATGTTGCGTGGGACTGTCGTCCCATCCCCCCTACAGTACACCTCTAACCTATGCGTCCTTTGGTCCTATCCTCCACCATAGCTGCTAAGTGCAGCGCGTACCAGTTTGGCTCCACAGTACAGAGGCGCAACTTTCGAGTTGCCGGGATCGAGAGACCCCGTTACCCGTGGTCCTGCTGGCTCTGTGCGATCAACTCACGGACAGGAAGAGACTGAAGGCCCCCATGAGCTACGGTCCCAATTTCATCTGATTCCAGCAGATAAGGCTAGCCCAAATAGCATATGTGTGACATACGTTCTGTACATAAGATCTCTGGGTTGGACCCCCTCCAAGCGTCGGGGAAAGGGATCCTGGGTGGCTAAAGGGGGATTGGGGGAGAAGTTGCATAGTGTATGGACGCCTTTAGTGGCTGTTGTATCTGATATCTAATGCTCCAACGTGTATCGACCCTATTTATGTCTTCTTCACTATCACATATTCCTGTACGTTGCCAGGGTTTTTTCTTTTTATCTCATGTAAATGGGAGTCTCGGGGCTCTGGTAGCAATCTCACTTTTGTGCTAAATAGCCCCCTCAGGTGAGCGCTGACTTATCTATTTACCATAAAATAGATGCTGGCACTGCCTATAGCAGCCAATCAGATTTTACATGTCATTTCTCTGCTGCTTCCTAGAAAATTATAGACAAGATGGAGTTGCTATGGACAACATCACCACTTCTCATTTTTAAAGCTTTGAAAAATCTATCCCTGAGCCTCTGACCCATTTTCTTGCAGATTCTACCCAGGTCCTGTCTTGGTGTGAAAGAGTCAACCTGGTCCGATTCCCCAGGAATTCAACCCAGGGTTTTCTCAGCATGACACAGATAAGATGCTGTGTGAAAAGCCCAAACTGGGTTTTGCCTAGGATACTTTTGGAAGCTGCTCGGCTGTGTATGTACAGGTTGAGTATCCCTTATCCAAAATATCTATACTTTCCAGAATGTAATTTTTTTTGGTACTTATATGTTAGTTGGGTGCCCACTATAGTTAGTACGCTCATACACCCACTATGCATGTCGGCATGGGGTTGATTTTATATAGTGTGGCGAGCGGACGCAGAAAACTAAGCAAATAGCTTAGTGGGCGCCCAGCTAACATATAAGTACCTTTTTTTTTTTTTTTTTGCTAAATACCCCTGCTGTAATACCCCTTTCACACCAGAAAATGCAGGGACCCACCCAGAAATATGGCCCAGGGATCATGCTGGGCCATTCCTGGGTTGGCCCCTTTCACACCAGAAAAGTCCCTGCATTTTCTGGTGTGGGAAGGAGGCATGGAGGAGGCGTGCTGGTGGCTTGAGGGCAGCGGGACAGTGGCAAGTACTCACCCCTGTTGCTGGTCCTCTGTGCAGGTCAGGGATCCACACAGGTGGGGGGTGCAGATGACAGGTCAGATGGCAGGTACAGATGATGCAGCAGTGAGAGCGCTGGGGAGCTGCGACATCTTCATCTGCCGCCTTTCCTGTCATTTGCGCTCACCGCCTGTGTGGATCCCCGGCCTGACAGCACACAGAGGACCGGCAACCCGGGTAAGTACTCCCTATCCCTTTCACACCCGCCAGTTACCCTGGTTGAACCTGGGAGCAACCCTGCTCCATAGCAGGGTTGGAATCAATTTTGGCCCGGGAACCTTACACACCAGCACTAGTCGTGGTTAGTTCCCGGGCCCAAACCAGGAAATTAGGCTGGTGTGAAAGGGGTATAACTGGTACTAATGAGGAAATGATATGTTATACCCCATTCTCACTGCAAGGCAAATTCCCGGGTCTAGCATTAATCAGTAATTAACACAGGTTTTTTTTCAGTGTGAACGGGTCAACCCGTGTCAAAATTCCAGGGTCTCCAACACTTCTTTATACCTGTGTTTGAGAACTGGGTATGCAAACATGGGTTGACCCGTTCACACTGCCAAAAAACTTGTGTTAAAAGGCAAATTACCGGGTAGAACTGCTTGACCCGGGAATTTGCCTTAGCAGTGAGAACGGGGTCTAACTGGCACTAAATATGTGCAATACAATAGAATGGGTATAAACTAATTCAAAAGCGCTTAATGATTAACCACGTGATAGGTGTAATTAACAACAAATGGATATCACCATAAGTAAATCGCCTTTTGAAATGATTTAGTCTCCTCAGAATACTACCATGGACATACAGTAGGTGGTGGTCTCTGAACAATCATCTCCCTTAAACAAAGGGAGAAATGGAGACAGACAATAGTGCAGATCATAAAATAAAAGTAGTTTTAATAGGTTGCACTTGCAATAAAGTGACTTTGGTAAAAAGCACAAGTACAATAACCCCGTCAAAGCAACACAGCAGGCAGGTGTAAGTGGAGCATCTGACTTCTAGTCCTAGTATGCGGAATCGGGGCCACCGTCCGGAATCCATAGCCATAAAAAGAGTTTTACCCTGCTGGGTGGACACTCTGCTGGCTGTGGATTCCTGGTGCAGCCTGTTATTAAAACTGCTTTTATTTTATGATCTGCACTATTGTCTGTCTCCATTTCTCCCTTTGTTAAAGGGAGATGATTTTTCAGAGACCACCACCTACTGTATGTCCATGGTAGTATTCTGAGGAGACTTATGTAGGGTACACACCAGAACGATTAGGGCTCAATCCCATCAATCTGGATTCAATTCCAACCGATTGTATGTAGATTGGGCATGTTTTAGCATGTTTAGATCCAATTCCGATGCGATTCCAATCCGATGCGCGTCGCCGCTGTTGTTTGGTCGTTTTACAGATCCTACCTACTGCAGGTAAGATCTGTAAAAAACCCATTCAACTAGATACAGACTCAGATTGGATTGGGATCGTATTGGATGCAGATTGTTTTTATATATATATATATATATATATATATATATATATATATATATATATATTCTTTATTTGCATTTTTGCATATTTAAACATAGCAATCCCTTTTTAGGGGCATATCATAAAAATTTTAATATCACATTACATTTGCATTTCATACAGTTACATCATAAGCAATGTTCCCTCTAATTTTATGAAGGCTGTGTGCGGCAAAAGATTTTGGCTGTGCAACTTTGGAAGGAAATTTTAATTTTTGTGCGTCACTTATATATAACTGGAAAATCACGCTCAGCATTTGTGTTAACTTTACTTCAAAATTATATTAAACATTTAAACATTCAAAACACAGCACACAATGTAGTTAATGGGTGAAACACACAATAATTGAGTCCACAGCTGCAAAAAGGAACCACTGCTGCTTTGTGCGCTCTGTTGTAATGTCTGTGCGCATGCTCGTCGAATTGTGTGCGCGCGCACGTGCGCACAGCTTAGAGGGAACACTGATCATAAGCCAACCCTAATCCCCCCCACCCCCTCAGCTCCCCCCCCCCCATTTTTGATGGCCCCAATATATTGGGACGTGCAGGTAAGCATCTTTTATAGTGTTCCCGCTAGGCTGTTTTAGCGGGGCGCTGCGCCCTGCCCGATTTTAACAGGGCAAAATGCACCCTGCCCTGCTAGCAGCGCCCCGCTAAAACAGCGTGGTGCCTGCCCTGGCTGTGTGCACGGGGAAGCGCAGCGCTGCCTAGAGATGGGTCGTTCGCGAACTAACCGGATCTTTTGAACGGATCCCATTTAGGGATGAGTGAGCCGCCGATCCCAAAAAGGTGATCCGTTTCAGTTTCGTTTTCCATTGCAATGCATTTTCTTGATCTCAGTGCTGCCACCTGTGGCAGCTGAGATGTACTACCTCTGGAGACTGAGCACAGTGCTGTGACTACAAGTGATAGAAAGATTAGCTGCTGCTGCCACGGATGGCCATCGGTGCAGACGCCATCGATGTTGCCATTGATGGCGATTCTGCACCCAGCCATCGATCAGTGTTTTTACTCGGACATGTTTATTCCCCCTTTTTTTTTTAAAGCGAGCCGAGGGCCCACCCACAAGATCCGCGTCGTTCCAACAAGCGATCCGACGGATCCCGGCTCATCCGAATGATCCGTTTCGTCCGTCTCTAGCGCCGCCTTAGACGGCGATTCCCAGCACTTCCCCGGCAGCACGGTAACTTCGCGGTGCCGGGCCCGCCCCCTTTAGCGACGGCGCCGGTCGGGCACGCCCCTTTTCGTGACGTCGCGGCCCGGGACCGCCCCTTTTCGTGACGTCGCAGCCCGGGACCTCCCACAACTGTGAGGTCAGCGCCCCGGTCCGCCCCCCTTGCGCTGCCCCCGTGCAGCGGCGCCCTGCCTGCCCTCATTTCTAGAGGGAACACTATTTTAAGTCTATAGACGTCATGTAGTCCCCTTGTCTTATGTCTGGAAGAATAGACCTGACTGATTCCATTTTGAACGGCCTGACCTGTATAAACTTGGTGCGAAAGCCTCCCGACATCTTCTTTACTACAAATAAACTGTTTTTCTTGCGTCCTTGGTACTATCTTGACCACATCCTGTTTTAACATTTCCTCCAGACTCATAAGTAGAGACAGGATTATATGCAGTATAAAAAGCTTGAAATATGCATGCAAATATGCATAAAAAATACTTAAAATATGCATGAAAAGTGTTTAAAATATGCTACATTAAATAATAAAAAAAAGTAATTTTTAACTTATTTATTTAAAAATCAGCATCCTATTAGTTGCAAATAAACCTCAAAAATAGTCCCACAGCACCTGCAGATGTTTAGTGCTGTACACAGGATCTTTTTTCTTCCTAGCTGCTACAGCAGACTGCAGCGTCCTAGGCTCTTCTGTTATCAACTACACAGACCCTCATCTCCAGCGCAGATGGATCAAATGTCAGCATAGCATGTGAAAGCAGCACAGTAGAAGGCTTTCTCCCTGCGCCACATACTCACCCAGAGTTTCCTCTGCGCCGCGTGATGTCACAATCCTTCCGCCTACCTCCTCTGCTGCAGAAGTCTCTCTCTTGGTGCAAAGTTCCAGGCTAGGGGCAGACAAAGGTTCAGAAGCTTTGTGGCATAACCTGCCCCAACTGACTTTTATTAAAATAGATTGGCAGTCTAGAGCAATGTCCCCCACACGCGCACATTGGCCCGGCCTGCACACTCTACCACTACCTGGCCAGCGGGAGGGCAAATCAGTGCTGTGATTCGTGGGTGGAAAGGTGGTGGGTCCTAAAATATGCGCCATCACTAGATTTTAGGTAAAATATGCGGTACTTGTGTATTATAGCGGCGCCCATCGCATCGCATACCATAAGGCATGCGATGGTATGCGATGCGACGCGATATCGCGCGATATTGTACAATGTCATACAATTTTAAAATTGTATGACATTGTGTATGGCATACAATGCGATTAAAAATTGTATAAGCACCCTAATGGGTGCTTACAATGTGAAATGCACCCCCACGCCACCCCCCCCACAATAAACGTCAACCCGAAGCGTGGCGAGCGCAGCGAGCCCGCAAAGGGGCGGCGGTACGTGTCCTCCGACCTTTTCATACCCCCACTATCCACGTCGGCGTGGAGTTGAGAATAGAAAGTGCGGCGAGCCACCGAGCCCGAAGCGTGGCGAGGGCACGCGGATACCTTCACAGGTATCGGCGTCCCCTCGCGGGCTTCACAGGTATCCGCGTCCCCGCTCGCTGCACTCGCCACGCTTCGGGCTCGGTGGCTCGCTGCGCTCGCCACACTTTCTATTCTCAACTCCACGCCGACGTGGATAGTGGGAGTATGAAAAGGTCGGAGGACACGTAGGGGGGGTGGCGTGGGGGTGCATTTAACCCTTTAGGGTGCTTATACAATGTTTCATCGCATAGGGGGCAAAAATCGCGTGCATGGCATGCGATGCGATAAAAACATCGCGCGATGTACATCGGGGGCGCCGCTATAATACACAAGTACCAAATATGCAATAACAAGTGATAATGGGCAAAATATGCGAATGCATATGCAAATGCATATAATCCTGTCTCTACTCATAAGCAGCGCATATTTTTCCTCCTTGTCGATGGGGACTGAATTTTCCACAAAAAAAGTGCCCTGGACATCTTGCAAACTATATCTTGTACCCAAATTGCACTATCTCCAAAACCCACCTGTCCGTGATGGATTCTTGCTAGGCCTGATGAAATTGAAGAAGCCTAGGCCCCACTCTCTGCAGCTTGGCGTCATTGCTGATCTCTTCGGAAAGGAAACGTCCATTCCTTGCCTCTTTGGGCATGAAAAGTGGCTCTAGACATCCAGTTTCCTCTTCTGTATGCTCTTCCAGGTCTATTGTGCTGGGCAGAGTCTTCTGTGCACAAGATTGTGGCAGTTTTCCTAGCAGGAAGAGAGAACCGGGTGGCAGACGATCTGAGCAGAGAGGTGTTTGCCAGGCGAAATCTTAGACCTTATGGCTACGGCCGAAAACAGGAAGGTCCCAGTGTTCTTTTCGAAGATCCGCAAGCAGAGCAAGTGAATGCACTGACAGCAATGTGGAGAATGTCGCAGGCGTACATTTTCCCTCCAATTTCCGTTATTCTGAGGCTGCTAAGGAAGATTCAAAGGGAGAAAGCAGAGATTATAATAATACTCCCATTTCAGCCACAATTAGCGTGGTTTGCCACAGTCCTACGGATGGCAGTAGACGGTCCATGGATGCTGCCTTCAATGCCCGACCTGTTAGTCCAAGGCCAGGTGTGTCAGGC
Organism: Crinia signifera; assembly: GCF_055691185.1. Classification (NCBI taxonomy): domain Eukaryota; kingdom Metazoa; phylum Chordata; class Amphibia; order Anura; family Myobatrachidae; genus Crinia; species Crinia signifera. The sequence continues at coordinate 138,142,459 of NC_139220.1, forward strand.
ACAGCCGTCAACATGGAAGCTGAAGGTCTGGCTGTTGAGACCAAATCCCTAAAAGCTTGGGGATTCGGTGACAGGGTAGTTGATACACCATATTGTAGAGCAGAGAGGGGAGTGAGTCCCGCACAGCGTCTACCCCCAATTCAAGTTCTGTTCCAGAGTGAGCGGACACTTGTTGTGGAGGGTGTGGCCTGAGTAGCCAAAACCAACAATGTTGAACTGAATCCCACAGAGGGGTCAATGTTCAGGTTTGTGGTGCTCCCATAAGTCCGGGTATAACAGAACAAATGGTTTGGAGAGAAAGAGGACTCTTGTTCTGGGGCACTCTTAACAGTATGGATTAATTAGTAAATTTAAAATATACCTTTTTTTTCCAAAATGTTTTTATTGCAAAAATTGAACAATATAATGTAATAAAGCAATTACAACAATGTCAAATGCAATCTTTTTCCATTTTTCCTGAATCGTCACAGGAGACATTGACTGTGTCCAAAAGATTAAAAGTTATACATAAGAATCTCTATGTGATTGTTACACATGAACTAAAATATACCTTTTAATAGAATTATATTAAAATATATAACAAGGGTCAACAAACAAACATATAAAAAAAATTATGAAAATTGTACTACGATGTGTTTCTAATCACCTGCTGATATTGAGGGCTATGATTTTATAATTACATTCCATTTATCAGCTAGGAGAAAAATTACAGAGGAAATATTCATGTAATTCACAGAGATTTTGATACAATGCAGCAAAGAAACAATATATATTCACAGGTTTACACCTCGTTTTGCTACCGTCAATAACTGAAACAGTATCTCTGCCTGGGTTTCTAGATAGCAACTTTGTAGCTGTACATATTACTTGAGCAGCAATGTATTACACACATATACCTCCTATAACAATTTCTAGAAGGGCAGATTGGAGCTAAACAAAAAGGTTTAAATAACAAAAGATTTTGTTATAGCAGTGCTTTCAGCCTAAAGATGGAGTAAAAAGCTGGTTGAAATGTTACTCATGGCCGTATACAGATTTCAGCAATCAGCAATAGCCGAATATAAAAGAAGGGGGAAATAAATGTCCAGGTGCCTGTTGGCTGGACCACACATCCAAGCACTGGACAAGTCAGTGGCAAACGCAGGATTTTCAGAAGGGGGTTTCCAGAGGGGCGGAGCAATGCCGCGTCAGATAGACCAAATGTATATAAATAATAATAAATATATACAGTATAGTGGAGTGGGCTTATTATTCATTATTTTCTGGTGGGAGGACAGCTTGCTTGACTGCACATATCTCCAGTTTCCAAAAATATATTTCTTAGATTTTAATGGAATTAAAAACTAGAGAATCCCACCTACCAAATGGTATTGGGGACTAGGGGATCAGAGTTCAGGAGGCAGAGCAATCTGCCAATGAGTAAATAAAACTACATACCAGGTGTGTGAAGCTGGAGCAGTAACCAGCTGCTGGAAGGCTGATATCTCTGGTTCTGGGAACAGTAGAGACAAGTTACTAGTGTCTCCCAAAGGGAGAGAGTCTCAGCTTTTGGAATATAACCTCAGAAAAACTTTGTCAGACAGAACCTGAAATATCTGCCTTGGAAAAGCAATTAACAGGCTTGGATGGGGACCACTACTTTGAAGTCAGATATCTCCGGTTCCCAAGGGCCGATTTTTAAATTTCTTGTACCAATGGAAAGAGGGGACCCTCAGCTTTCAGCCTAGGGTCCTTAGACTCCTGGAGGGGTTTCTGGGTACTCAGAAACCCCCCCCTGCGTGCGCTACTGCAAGTGCCTACCTCTCGTCTGCCGGCCAGGTTATATTGTATATCAGGGTGGAGATATGATATGCCTCAATATTTGTCCCCTAGATATTCTGCTTTCTCTAAGTCTTGCAGAAAGCTGCAGTGGACTTAAGATGAGAGATATCTGGTGTAATCAGCAGGTGATTAGAAACACATTGTAGTACAATTCTCATAATTTTTTTATATATGTGTGTTTGTTGACCCTTGTTATATATTTTAATATAATTCTATTAAAATGAATATTTTAAATTGACTAATTAACCCATACTGTTAACCATTTGTTTTAGTTGATACACTACTCAAGGCAAGGAAGGTATCTACTTCAAGGACTTATTATAGGGTCTAGAAAAGATATATAAGTTGGTGCGAAGAAGTTCAGCAAGCTCCGCAGCAGGTGTCTTCGGTTTTAGGATTCTTGCAGGTCGGGCTACAGATGCACTTGTCCCTAAGCACCTTGAAGGTACAAGTTTCGGCCTTAGCGACTATGGGCCTTATTTTGGTTCATTCTTTCTGACAAAATCCTTCTTAGATGGACAAAACCATGTGCACTGCAGGGGGGGCAGATGTAACATGTGCAGAGAGAATTAGATTTGGGTGAGTAATTTTGTTTCAGTGCAGGGAAAATACTGACTGCTTTATTTTTACACTGCAATATAGATCTCACTTTGAAGTAAAACCCCACCCAAATCTAATTCTCTCTGCACATGTTACATCTGCCCCACCTGCAGTGCACATGGTTTTGCCCATCTTAGAAGGATTTTGTCAGAAAGAATGAACCAAAATAAGGCCCTATGTTGGACTGGAATCTGGCAGAAGATCGATATGTGCGTAGGTTTATGCAGGCAGTTAAAAGACTGAGGCCAAGATTCTGGATGCCGCTAGCACCTAGGGATCTGAATTTGGTCTAAGGGGTGCTAATGGAGGCACCTTTGGAGCCTCTTCAGGAAATTACTCTGAAGTTTCTGTCCTGGAAGGTGTTTTTTTTGGTGGCAATAACCTCTGCGAGGAGAGTGTCTGAGTTACAGGCACTGTGGGCAGAGGAGCCTTTTTTGAAGTTTTTTGTAAATAAGGTGGTCCCCAGTTCCTGCCGAAGGTAGTGTCGGAGTTTCACATAAATCAAGAAATCGTTCTTCCATCTTTATGTGGCAATCAGGTTAATGCCAAGGAGGAGCGTTTAAATAAGCTTGACGTAGTAAGAGCACTAAGGACCTACGTGCAGAGAGTGAAGGATATTCGAAAGTCTAAAAATCTCTTTGTGCCAGCTGATGGCAAGAGCAAGGGCCAAATGGCCTCAAAGACAACATAAGCAAGGTGGATCAAGTCCTGTATTGTTAAAGCATATGAATTGAGAGGAAGGAAACTGCCAAAGGACCTTAAAGCTCACTCTACAAGGGCGGTGGCATCCTCCTGGGTGGTAAAAGGGTCCGCTTCTGTACTGGAACTATGCAAAAGCTGAGGGTTGGGCATCAATACACACCTTTACGAAACATTACCAAATTGATGTGATGGAGGAGTGTTTCAGGCTGCAGGCATGCTGGCTTCCAAAGCTATTCCACTGTGCGGAAAAGTTGAGCAGGCCTATTGTTTGCTGCCATGATCTCAGTTGACAGGAACTCTGATTTCTTACGTGTTATTGACAATTGATATTCCTCACTATGCTTTGTTTTATCTTGTCCTCCAAAAGGTTAGTCTTACTCTATTGTCTTTCAATTCTACCCTCATTAAGACTGCTGACAAACCAGGGAGCTTGGCGGGGTTTGAGACAATATATCCCTATTATAGTTATGGACTAGGGAACAGGGATCTTCACAAGCTCCCAGTAATGCAGAGAGATCCAGATTTGCTTGTGGAGTCATACCCCTCCTTGGACGATACCTGGTCAGTTCCATTGGCAAAGATCTATTTTGGGGGATTGCAATTGAGAACCAAAGGGAGTGGTGGTCTGACCACGTGACTGGGTTTATTTTAAAGTCAGTGACTTTTGTAATCCAATCTGAAAGACAAGATATAGCGTGTGACCACTTTTATGTGTGGCAGAAGGAATGATTTGTGTGAAACCCAGACCATTTATTGTGCACAGAAGGTCTTGGCCAAGATGTGAGAGCTTGTCATCAACCCATGCATTCAAAATCGCAAGGGAATAAGCCATCTTTGGTGCTCCAGAACTAGACCAGCAACAGTGTCTGCAAGTTCTTGTAGTAATAACTTTCCATCTCCAGGGCGGGGTAAATGAGGAGTATTCTGAAACCTAATCTTGACAAACTCTGGGTATCAGTGCACTCAAATGAGCGAGTGCTTTCCATATGGTGGACCCTAAGTTTCCGTGATTATTTTGAAGCAAATAGCTACCCTGCCTCCCCTGCATTCCAGTCTTGGGTTGTGTATGACAGAAAACTTTGTTAGGAGGCCATCTTCCAAGATAGGTGCTGCATTTTCGTTTAGCCAAGTCTCTGTAATACAGGCTAGATCTGAAGCTTCAATAAGGTCAGCAATTGTCACAGTCTTGTTTCTTATAGATCTGTCATTACAAAGGACAGATCTGATTGGGCATACCAGAGGGCCTGCAGTTTTATTTATGTTAAGCACAGGGGCTATGGGTAAGGGAGTCACAAAGCGAGGATTGACAGTTCTGTCCTTCCAAGTGCAAGGTCGTCTGTACCACTTCTATTTGTTTTTTCTTTGGAACTGGAGGTGCGCAGGTGAGTAAGGGACCTCGGGGGTTACAGGAGGAAAAATGTTTCCAGCCTGCTCGCTTCCCATGACTGCGTCTGTGTTTTTTCTTTTTTAAAATGCTACGGTCTTGGAGAAAAGAGGCCTGTGCTGGTGTAATAGGAACTGCAGCACATTGTGGATGGAGTGAAATAATGAAGCTACAGGTATACTTATACATTAATTCATCAATGATGGGCTTACTATAAATATGGAATGCATTTGATAATGGAAGAGGGAGAGAAAGCAGGTTTTTTTTTCCAATTTAGAGATTATCCAGAGATTATGGGTTCATGAACAGATCCTATATTGACTCAGTCATTGCTATAACCTATAGCTCCTCTTTAATCCCATGGATATATTAAACTTTTCTTTTCTGCAGCTGAATTAGTCAATTTTTCCAGGACAAAGCAGGCTTTTGAAAAGGTGTTACAGTCCAATTCCTAATTGTGTAGGTGTGAAAATCTCAGTGTGAGAGGACTTGTATTCTCTGTAAAAGCGCTGCGGAATCTGTGCGCGCTATATAAGAGAATCAAAAGAGCAGCGCTGGAGTTACAATGAACAGATTGACCAGTTTAAAATGTAAAAAAAAATTTTTTTTTACTTTATAATTACAGATTCAAATAAACATTTACATACATTTACACATAATAACATGACACAATAAAGGGCCACTACCCAATTCGATATCAGTCCAATTGGAAAGTGCACTTAACCATTGGTATCTCTGCTGTAATGGGGAACCAATGGTTAAGTGCACTTTCCAATTGGACTGATATCGAATTGGGCAGTGGCCCTCACAGATTTTCATCCAATCAAAGAGTGAGACCCTTTTTTTTTTTATATTTATATATTTTTATTGGGTCATGTTATTATGTGTAAATGTAAGTAAATGTTTATTTTAATCTGTAATTGTAAAGTAAATTTTTTTTTTTCCATTTTAAACTGGTCAATCTGTTCATTGTAACTCCAGCGCTGCTCTTTTGATTCTCTGTCTTGCAAGTTTTTTGTAAAAAACCACAGGGAGTGACTACCCCTGTACCCCAGCAGCCGCTTGGAAGAACACTTCATACAACAGGCGCCCTTTACTGCCCTCCAGTAGAGCAGCCCCTTCTTGCGCTATATAAGAAACTGCTAATAAATAATAATAAATTGTGCTGGTAGAGATAACATGTACAGTATCCTGGCTGGGGGGTGGTTGGGGCCCTGCTATTTGAAATGTCAGTGATCATTAAGCAATTCAGAGACTGAGTTTTTTTATGCAAACAATTGACGTTATTTGTTGCCAAAAGCATACAGGTGAATGAAGGAAGGGGCTGGATGGGACTAAATATATATTGTAGTCCACAGTACCTTGTTTGGGGCATCCAATGCAGAGTACAGGAAATACTAAACTGCAGGAGTTCTTAGTGGAGAGAGAGAGTGGTTTCAATCCAGTGTATATCTCAGCATAGTAATGCAATCAGTTGTTTTTGATGAGATGTCCACGGAGAGTAGTACAAGTTGGAGGTAAGTCCTTGGATATTTATGATGATTCAGAGGTCGGTTATGTTGAATTTAAACTGTTTTAAGCAGATGTTCAGTAGCATGCAAAAGGTGAGGCAGCCATTTTGGGTGCCAAATTTTAATGTTTTACACTATATGTACCTGTCTTTATACTAGGATTTATGCATCATGTGTTCCTGGGTTACTTTTGAAGTAATATTAGAGAGGAAGTAATCATAAGCCAACAGGTAACCATATATATTACAGTACGTGTTCTTAGTGCAGGCATTTTTTTACCTTGTTTTCATTGCATAAAATTAAGTGGTACACATTCAGTTATTCTTATACACATTTGAACAGAATGATAAACAAGTAAATGAGAATAAGATAGCATAAAATATTTGCATCCCTTGAGCTCCTGCACAACTAAAGAAATGCCACGATTCATCATAGCAACATTTTGTTGTTCAGTTCTAATGTTTTCTCATTTGCCTGTTCAAGTTTTACTTCCTATTATCATTCATACAATAGGAAGGTTGTTTGACTATCTGCTTCATTAAACATATAAGACAATCAGTAGTTGGCTGAAATCATGGTGTTAAAAGATCTTTTTCATTTCTATATTGTGTTATTTAAGTCTGAATAAAATATGTTTATTATACCCCTTTCAGACAGACAAAATGGCCCTGTAATTTTCCGTCAAGAGCCGGGTAGACCCAGGTAATTGGTAATTTTTCTGCTGAAATCGTCAACCGGGACTTCAACCCAGGTTTCTACCTGAGTTTTTCCGGATCTTACACGGGTTGTTGGCTGCGTGAAAGGGTCCGACCCAGGTTTTTAGAAATGGGTTGCAGTGAAAAGTGCTTATTGGCTGAGATGGTGGGCACTGGCTGATTGGCAGGTTCTCCCTGATTGGGTGAGTGTGTGGGACACTGGCGCTGGTGTCTGATGTCACAATTGTGCTGCAGAAAAAGACAGAGAGTGATACCATGACTCATTGGAAGGAGGAGGAGATCTGTGAGCTGCTGGCAGTCAGATAGAAAGAGGAGATAAGGAAGCAGATCACTGGGACAGTGAAGGATGCCACAGTGTACACAAACATTGCAAAAATACTTACTTCATGCATTGTGCAAACACAGTAGCAGGTGGTGAATAAATAGGTGGTGAATAAATTGAAAGCTCCCCAAAAATACTACAACAAATTTTAAGGCCACAACTGGCAGAAAAGTGGCTCTACTGAAATGGAGTGGGTTTACTATGATCAGTGCAATTCAGTATTTGGCATTTGTACACTGGTTATAACCATTTTCATTTCAGCGTCCAGTTGTGCATCCTCATGAAGTGTTACTCTGGAGAATAGCCAATCCAGCCCACTGACGTCACCAATGCTTTTGATGACATCACAGAGATCAGCAACACTGACCCGATGTGCGCCGTGGGGGATCCAGTCACCAATTCCATTGAGGATGTGGTCGAGGTGAGTGGTAGCAGCACAGGGACACCGACTTCTGAACAGACTAAGATACCATTGTTGCTTAGGAACAGTGGGTATTTCTATATACTATTTACCAGTGGTCAACCTTTTTTGGAGTGTGAGCTACTCACGGCAAAATAAACCACCCAAAGAGCTACTAACATTAAAACAAATAATGCCCTTTCCACATTATGCCACACACTGTAATGCCCCTGACACATTTATGCCACACACCGTACTCTGTGCAGCACGCACCAAAAAATGGGTGTAGCCACATGCGTCCAATGAAAATGGGGGTGTGATACACATATAATGGGCAATCCATGATGCCCATTATACATATGCCCCACACCGTGATGCTCCATTATACATATGCCCCACACCTTGATGCTCATTGTACATATGCCACACACATGATGCCCATTATATATATGCCCCAAACTGTGAGGCTCCATTATACATATGCCCCACACCGTTATGCTCCATTATACATATGCCACACACATGATGCCCATTATACATATGCCCCACACCGTGATGCTCCATTATACATAAGCCACACACATGATGCCCATTATACATATGCCCATTATACATATGCTACACACGATGCCCATTATACATATGCCCCACACCTTGATGCTCATTATACATATGCCAAACACATGTTGCCCATTATACAGCAGTGAAAGCAGTATGCAGGTGGGAGTCACAGGCAAATGGAACCACTCAGATGCGCACTGCACAAATAGCCAGAACACACACACAGTTTAAAAAAAAAAAATCAAAGTGCCAGTTACCAGATCCGGGAGGCCAACTTGGAGCAGCGGCAGTGGCGGTGAGGGAGAAGGCGCGAAAACTCCTGCTGGGGAAGTCACCTGACGCCGCAAGTGACCTCTTGCTACCAAGCGAGGAGCCGCTACACGATGGCGGAGCAGCAGGAGGTCACTTTCTGACCTCCTGCCGCCAAGCGAGGAACCGCTGCACGTCGGCGGAGCGACAGGAAGTCACTCATCCGCATTTGACCTCCTGACGCCAAGTGATGCAGAGCTACCGCAGAACACCCGGCGAGCTACCCATCCCTCGCGAGTGACGGGTTGGCGAACCCGGCTGTTTACTATACACACTTATTTTTGTCTTGGCTGATATACTCCAAATGGATATGTAGTCTTTGATGTACCTGAAAGGAAGAAAAAAAAGTTGGAGCAAGCAACGTGCTTAATGACAAGAGTCTTGATCAATCAGCTGCGAGCTTCTGATGAAGAAATGCAGGCACAGGAGGACTCCTGGCTCCAACACTTCATCGACAATTAGAGAGTTACAAAATTAATTTCTTGTGCAGCTTGTGGGTATGCATGAACGGATTTCAAGGGAAAATAGAGAGGTGCAGGAGGCCTTCCTGAAGTCTGGTGTCTACATTACACACTCCACACCCTTATCCAATGTATCCTCCTCACTACTCTGGGTCATTACACAAACTACCAACCTCATAGCAGAGGCATGCAGTTTATGGAAACAAACCCCTCAAATCCACCTCCTTCTACTCCTCAAGGTACCGTGCGTAGTTATGTAGATGGCACAGGTAATAATACTCCACATGCCATTGTGCATAGCAGTCCACATGCCAAACTTACCAGTCCTGATGGCACAGTGCATAGCAGTCCAAAAGCCACTGTGAATGATAGTCCAGATGGCACCATGAATACTACTCAATTTGGCACAGCGCATATTTATCCAGATGGCACTAATCATAACAGTCCACTTACCAGTATGTGCAGCGTTGTCTACAGACAGCTGTAGACTTTTTTTTCTTTAAAATATTGCTTTACGGTTTTGTATTTGTTATTTATGTATCTACAGAGCCAAAGAATAGTTTTTGTCTTCTCTTTTTATACTTTTGTATGTGTATTGTGCACTTAAGATACAAGTTATACTGTGAAAGTGTTAGGGCTATTTAATTCCAAAAAGAAAAGAAGTACTTTAAACGTGATTCATGTTATATTTAAAGTGAAACATGTAAGGCAACATGTACTTGACATTTTCCTAAAAAAATAAAACCAAACTTATTACTGGTATTCTTTATTATTGTGTCATAGCAGTTATGTTAGCTGTGAGGGTGTTGTGGATTTCCTCAGCACTGCCACTATTTGTCTCGCCCTCATAGGCTGCTGCTTGTATCGGAATATCAGACAGTCCAAAGTCTACCACATTCCACTCCGGTAAAAAGTGTTCTTTCTGTATCTCACAAAAGTTGGGTATAATAAAGCAAGCAGAAACCTCATCTGGCACCAGAGTGATGGCAATGTCGTTACGCTTTAGTAGACACTGCCCTTCAGTCTACCAAAGGTGTTCCCCACCCCCTGGGTGAGCGGAGGGTGTCGGTGAACTGAACTTGTTCTGGAGAGTGTGAGAGATGTTAAGTGAATCCTTTGATGATCCATCAGGTACTCTGCATCTCCAATAATGTGTACTAGAATCTCCACCCCCTCAACAAACTTTCATTTCTGTAAAGGTTAAAATATGTTTACAATATGGTATAGGTGGTAAATGTATGTTGGAATGGCAGTGTGTGCAAGGGTACTTTCTACAGTGCACACATTATTATTCAGCAAAGTACAGAGGAGATTTAGGGGTACTTATGTAGTAACTGGGCTGCCGATTTTGAAATCGGGTCCATCGCATCGCATCGCACCCGACCAAATCGCATGCGATGCGATGCGATGCGATGCGATGCGATGGACCCGATTTTTCCCTAGGATTCAATGTTAAAATGGACTGAGTCCATTTTAACATGGAATTCAATGGGAAAAAGGGGTCCTTTTCATACCCCTACTATCCAAGTGGGCATGGAGTTGGATATAAACCTGTGGCAAGCGTAGCGAGCCACCGAGCCCGAAGCGTGGCGAGCGTAGCGAGCCCCGCGAGGGGACACAGAATACCGTCCCCTCGCGGGGCTCGCTTCGCTCGCCACGCTTCGGGCTCGGTGGCTCGCTACGCTCGCCACAGGTTTATATCCAACTCCATGCCCACTTGGATAGTAGGGGTATGAAAAGGACCCCTTTTTCCCATTGAATTTCATGTTAAAATGGACTCAGTCCATTTTAACATTGAATCCTATGGAAAAATCGGGTCATCGCATCGCATCGCATCGTATGCGATGCGATGCGATATCGCATCGCATCGCATCTGATTGTATGCCTTAACTTAAGGCATACAATCAAAAAATCGGCAGCCCAGATACTACATAAGTACCGATTTAGGAGATTTGCAGCATGGAATGCAGGCCTTCAGAATGCTAACACTGACATCCAAGATCATCGAGCATTATGGTTCAGAATAAAGACAGAGACTGACTCATCCAATACAAAAACAAAGGTGTTAGATTTTTAGAAAGGCTGATTTTGTAGGGATGGGAAAATGATGAAACGATTCTTTGGCAGTGGAGGAACTCAAAAGGAGTGCAGGAGAGGTGGGAAAACTATATTATTATATATCAAAATGGTTAGGAAAAGCACAAGGAAAAATAAGCCAGTGTGGGTTACAAAAGGGTACTTATGTAATAACTGGGCTCCCGTTTTTCTTATGAGACCGCGTCCCCTCGCAGGGCTCGCTGCGCTCTCCGCGCTTCGGGCACGGTGGCTCGCTGCGCTCGCCACACTATATAAAATCAACTCCATGCGTAGTTGGATAGTAGGGGTATGAAAAAATGGGGTGCATTTAACATGGGAGCCCAGATAATACATAAGTACCTACAAAAGAAGTCACAAGTGTGAAAGCAAAAAAGTTAGCTTTTAGGAAATGTAAGCAGACGCAGAAAAATGGCTGGGGCGCGAGCCTGGTCCTCTATGGCAGGTAAATTGACAACTTATTTATTATTTGGGACGGGGATCTACACTCAGCACAGTTGTTTGCCGATTCATGCAATATTAATTATTTTAATTTACAGTTCACTTTCACTTTCCACCCTTCACATATTACATTTTTGGATGTGGATCTAAAAATTATACATAATCAAATAGTCACAACGAATCACATCAAAGAAGTAGGAACTAATGCATACTTGCATTTTAAAAGCCAGCACCACCCCCCTTGGAAAAAGAACATACCAAAGGGGCAATACATTTGCCTACGTAGGAATTGTTTGACTGTTGAACACTTCAAGGAACAAGCCACCGAGATGACCAAGTCATTTGTGAGTAGAGGCTATACTATGCCTTATAGGAGGTTTTGGAAACTGATAGAAAGGATCTCCTAATTCTAAAAATCCGAGATCACTCTATAACAAGAGGTCAGGATAAAGAAATAGTATATGTTGCTAAATACAATAGCTATTGCCCCAAAATAAAAAAGATAATCAAAAGAAACTTTAATATTTTAAAACAAGATCCCTGTTTGGCAGCAAGTCTCCCTCCAAAAGCGAGTTTTGTTTTTAAAAAAAGTACATCTTTTAAACAACTCTTGGCCCCCAGTCATTTGAAAATAGAAAACAGTGAGAAAACGACAGGATTAGCTTGGTTAACTACTAAACCAAAAGGCTGTTACAAATGTGGTGGCACAAGATGCCTAACCTGTTCCCATATGAGAACTACAAAAAACTTGTTGGTACCCATCACAGGCAAGATGCATGATTTAGCTACTTTTGTAAATTGTAACACCACATATGTAATATATGTTTTATCCTGTGACTGTGAAAAGCTATATGTTGGCCGAACCATTAGAAAATTACGAGTCCGTTTTCTGGAACATTGACACAACATAATAAATAAACTTATGACGCATAGCGTCTCTACACACTTTGTTGAATACCATCAAAGCAATCCATAATGTTTAAAGGTCCTAGGGATAGAACATATAGCACAGACCACTAGGGGGGGGGATCGCTTCAGAAGACTGTGTAGACAGGAAGTGTTTTGGATACACCAGCTTGGTTCACTGTATCCAGATGGACTGAATGAGGCGCTAGTAATTTAACCATTATGCAGATATTCCCCTTAAATTTTCTAACCAAATAATATTTACCTGTATACTTATTCATCCATTCCACTAGTATTTATTTATGTAATAATGCATATTTATATATATATATATATATATATATATATATATATATATATATATATATATATATATATATATAGTAGTTGTGGAGGACGATCGGCACTCAGTAGGAACGAAACTCTGAAGACGTATAGTAAGGTGCCCGGGTGCCTGCCGGGGGCAAGTGTATGCCAAATGTAGCAGGGGGGAGAATGGAGGCACTCCAGGGTCTAATAAAGAATGAGACAGACACGGCGGTCTGTGCGGGCAACGTTTCGATCTTTAATGATCTTTTTCAAGCTCACAAAACAGCAAAATCAAGACATACCTTTAAACCTTCACCAGACACCGTGTGCACCGTCGCCAGCCCACCGCCGCAGGTCCGGGTCATCATGACGTCACTAGCCAGCGACGCATACCGGCCGTTATGCCAGGACGTCGACGGGTTGCTAGGCGACCTAAAAATAACAAAGTGAAATTAAAATGCGGACAGCACTACTGACATGTCGACTAGGCAAGGAGGCAAACATGCATGTAATGAAACAAAAGAGAGAGCCTAGGACACAAGGGACAAAGGAGACTGTACCAAAAATGCAAACAACGATAAAGGAGCAAATAAAGTTACAAAAACGGCAAGAAACTGCAAGCTTCATTGAGACCTGAGGGGGCTACCGTGTTGAGGCGGTGTATCCACCAGGTCTCACGTTGCAGTAATTTGGTATCCCGATCGCCACCCCTCAGAGTTTTGGGGATGTGGTCGATCATTTTATAGCGTAGAGTAGCTAACCCATGTTTGAATTCACGAAAATGTCGTGGGACAGGTTGTTCTTGGGGCAAAATCTTTCCTACAAGAGCCTTCCTGATGTGGGATCGATGCCCTGCCATTCGTTCTTTGAATTGACAGGACGTTTTTCCCACATACAGGAGACCACAGGGACAACGTATAATGTAGATGACGTGTGTTGTACTACACGTCATCACATGTTTCAAAGGAATGCGTGCACCTGTATGCGGGTGAGAAAAGCTGTCACCAGTTTCCAGGTAGCTACAGGTTGTGCAATTGATACACCTGTAACATCCTGGCTTGCGGACTAAAAAGTTAAAAGGCTGCGGGAGGCTTCTGGTTAGAAATATCATTATGGACCAGAAAGTCCTTAAGATTACGAGATCGTTGATAACTGGGCAGAATGGATGCTCGGGAGAACATCTTCAGGTCTGGGTCTGTGGAGACCATAGGCCATAAATTGCGTACGGTTTTGGTAATGTTAGCGCTCGCTGTGTTAAATTTCTGTACAAACGGGATTTTATCAACGAGGGTAGCGGGTTCTTTCACCAGAAGAGTTTGTTCACGGGGAATTGATAGGGCTCTAGCTTTAGCTTTCTGAAGCTCTATCCAATTGTATCCCCTTTGAAGGAATTTAAAACACATGAGCTCAATTTCATGAGTAGCTTCCTCAAGGCTGCCACAAATACGGCGAACCCTGAGGAATTTGGAAAACGGTAATCCTTTTTTCGAGGATTCGGGGTGCGCGCTGCTAGCATGCAACAGCGTGTTTCTGTCAGTCGGTTTTTTATATAGACCAGTGGTGATGATGCCCTCCTTCAACCTAATAAGGATGTCAAGAAAATGCACTTCAGTGTTACTGATTTCGTAAGTGAACTTGATGGTGGTGTCCATCAGATTGATGGACTCCATCAAGTTAACGAATTCGCTCTGTGTACCAGCCCAGATCAAGAGAAGGTCATCTATATAGCGGCCTAATAGCAAGATATTATTGGCAATGGCAGGATTACTGAGGAATACATCATTTTCAAATTCAAACATATAACTGTTAGCAAACGCAGGGGCTACGCAAGATCCCATCGCGCAGCCCCTGCGTTGCAGGAACCACTTCCCATCGACGTCTACATGCCTTTGATGACTGACCCGACTGAGGGTTACAACAGCGAACTTAAGAACATCCTTGATCAAGCGGTCACTGATGGCCTCTTACTATCGAGTACAGCCAAAGCCCTTTTTCAGGATAATCCCGTTGCCCCTGTCCTCTACTCCCTCCCGAAACTGCATAAGAACATGCTTAATCCCCCCGGGAGGCCGATTATTGCGGCCAGGGACTCGATCTATTATAAGGTGTCCAAATTCCTTGATCACTATTTACAGCCTACTATTCAGGCACAACGTACCTATCTACGAGATTCGACGGCGGTTATCCTCAAACTTCAGAACCTTTCCACAGTACCCTCTGACTGCTTCATATGCACCATGGACGTGGTGAGTTTATATACAAACATTCCACATGCTGCTGGGATTGCCTCCGTTAAAAGACTGTTACTGGACAGTACGGTGTACAACGGCCCGGACATCAATCTTTTTTGTTCATTACTTGCTCTTACCTTGCAACCCAACTACTTTCTTTTCGATGGGAAGTGGTTCCTGCAACGCAGGGGCTGCGCGATGGGATCTTGAGCCCCTGCGTTTGCTAACAGTTATATGTTTGAATTTGAAAATGATGTATTCCTCAGTAATCCTGCCATTGCCAATAATATCTTGCTATAAGGCCGCTATATAGATGACCTTCTCTTGGTCTGGGCTGGTACACAGAGCGAATTCGTTAACTTGATGGAGTCCATCAATCTGATGGACACCACCATCAAGTTTACTTACGAAATCAGTAACACTGAAGTGCATTTTCTTGACATCCTTATTAGGTTGAAGGAGGGCATCATCACCACTGGTCTATATAAAAAACCAACCGACAGAAACACGCTGTTGCATGCTAGCAGCGCGCACCCCGAATCCTCGAAAAAAGGATTACCGTTTTCCCAATTCCTCAGGGTTCGCCGTATTTGTGGCAGCCTTGAGGAAGCTACTCATGAAATTGAGCTCATGTGTTTTAAATTCCTTCAAAGGGGATACAATTGGATAGAGCTTCAGAAAGCTAAAGCTAGAGCCCTATCAATTCCCCGTGAACAAACTCTTCTGGTGAAAGAACCCGCTACCCTCGTTGATAAAATCCCGTTTGTACAGAAATTTAACACAGCGAGCGCTAACATTACCAAAACCGTACGCAATTTATGGCCTATGGTCTCCACAGACCCAGACCTGAAGATGTTCTCCCGAGCATCCATTCTGCCCAGTTATCGACGATCTCGTACTCTTAAGGACTTTCTGGTCCATAATGATATTTCTAACCAGAAGCCTCCCGCAGCCTCAAACTTTTTAGTCCGCAAGCCAGGATGTTACAGGTGTATCAATTGCACAACCTGTAGCTACCTGGAAACTGGTGACAGCTTTTCTCACCCGCATACAGGTGCACGCATTCCTTTGAAACATGTGATGACGTGTAGTACAACACACGTCATCTACATTATACGTTGTCCCTGTGGTCTCCTGTATGTGGGAAAAACGTCCTGTCAATTCAAAGAACGAATGGCAGGGCATCGATCCCACATCAGGAAGGCTCTTGAAGGAAAGATTTTGCCCCAAGAACAACCTGTCCCACGACATTTTCGTGAATTCAAACATGGGTTAGCTACTCTACGCTATAAAATGATCGACCACATCCCCAAAACTCTGAGGGGTGGCGATCGGGATACCAAATTACTGCAACGTGAGACCTGGTGGATACACCACCTCAACACGGTAGCCCCCTCAGGTCTCAATGAAGCTTGCAGTTTCTTGCCGTTTTTGTAACTTTATTTGCTCCTTTATCGTTGTTTGCATTTTTGGTACAGTCTCCTTTGTCCCTTGTGTCATAGGCTCTCTCTTTTGTTTCATTACATGCATGTTTGCCTCCTTGCCTAGTCGACATGTCAGTAGTGCTGTCCGCATTTTAATTTCACTTTGTTATTTTTAGGTCGCCTAGCAACCCGTCGACGTCCTGGCATACCGGCCGGTATGCGTCGCTGGCTAGTGACGTCATGATGACCCGGACCTGCGGCGGTGGGCTGGCGATGGTGCACACGGTGTCTGGTGAAGGTTTAAAGGTATGTCTTGATTTTGCTGTTTTGTGAGCTTGAAAAAGATCATTAAAGATCGAAACGTTGCCCGCACAGACCGCCGTGTCTGTCTCATTCTTTATTAGACCCTGGAGTGCCTCCATTCTCCCCCCTGCTATATATATATATATATATATATATATATATATATATATATATATATATATATATATATATATATATATATATATATATATATATATATTATCTATTATGATCAAACATTTTTCATTATTATATTTTTTATAATTTTTTATTTATTTTTTATTATTATTATTTTTTGGGGTTTCTGCTATGACCATCTTTCATTCAGTACCAAAATACTGAAGAAGTTGATTAAGGAAGCTAATGTTCTATAGATATGTCGGTATCTCTGGGTCATCTATTGATCTATAGTTATTGAGGTTTCTATATCATAACGTTAGCCTAATGTCTAGCCATAGCAGCTCTAGTAACATGCCTTAAGCTGTTTTTCCTAACTTGTGTATAAACATTCAGACACTATGCGATTAAGTCACTATATATATTACTAAGTATATATATATATATATATATATACATATACCAAAAAAATCTTCAGATTGTGAAAATTCACGGAAAGTTTGCCAATATGTATTGATATCAGCCGGCTCACATGATCAGAGAAGCCTGCTCAAAAAGCTTGGCCTGTATCTAAGCAACGGGGTAGAACCCAGAAGTATTTGTATATTATTGCCTCTGCAACGCTGATCATATAAGAAGCCACAAAGAAAGCGTCCTGTGTCTCCTAGTAACGCAGGATCATGTGATCGAAGAAATTATAGTGGAAGCGTCCTGCGTCTCTTGGTAACGCAGCCTGACCCGGAAGCACAATTAGAGTAATTTGCGCCGGAGGTCAGATTGCAAAGCAGAGATCCCCGCTCAAGTGTTGGTGAAAGTCCGCTCACTTGACACATAGGGCTCAAGCCTCACTATGATTCCTTACTCTGTATGGCTCTAGATAAAATCAAGCTTCAGCCTGACGGAGTCACATGATCGGACTCCACCAATTATAACAATATAGGAAGTGTTTCCCCAATGATTTCGATTTATTTTATATATTTTTCTTTTAAAATAAAAAGCTTTTTAGGTACTAGTGTATTTTGGCGGCCCCATCGCATCGCATACCATAAGGCATACGATGGTATGCGACGCGATATCGTGCGATGCTGTACAATGTCATACAATTTTAAAATTGTATGACATTGTACATGGCATACAATGCCATACAATGCGATGCGACGCGATTAAACATTGTATAAGCACCGCAATGGGTGCTTACAATGTGAAATGCACCCCCACGCCACCCCCCCTACTATAAACGTGAACTACTTTACGCGTCGAAGGACGGTACGCGTCCTTCGACCTTTTCATACCCCCACTATCCACATCGGCGTGGAGTTGAGAATAGAAAGTGTGGCGAGCGCAGCGAGCCACCGAGCCCGAAGCGTGGCGAGCGGACGTGGATACCTGTGAAGCCCGCGAGGGGACTCCGATACCTGTGAAGGTATCCGCGTCCGCTCGCTGCGCTCGCCACACTTCGGGCTCACTTTCTATTCTCAACTCCACGCCGACATGGATAGTGGGGGTATGAAAAGGTCGGAGGACGCGTACCGCCGCCCCTCGCGGGCTCGCTGCGCTCGCCACGCTTCGGGTTTACGTTTATAGTGGGGGGGGTGGCGTGGGGGTGCATTTCACATTGTAAGCACCCATTAGGGTGCTTAAAAGCACCCTTTATGGTGCTTATACGATCTTTCATTGCATAGGGGGCAAAAATCGCTTCGCATCGCATGCTACGCGATGCATGCCATGCGATGCGATATAAACATTGCGCAATGCACATCGGGGGCGCCGCTATAATACACAAGTACCGCTTTTTATATATATGTATAGTGTATTCATAAGTATCTGTATGTATCTCCTCCTCATCCCTACATACAATTATTTTGTGAACTCTAGAATGTTGGATTGACTAATTAGCTACCAGGTGCATTGTATGAATCTTATTGACAGAGGTATAAATATCAGGTCAGTGACCAGTCTTCCACTATCCATGTTACCTTTGAAAAAACTTACACAGCGAAATGCGTTAGTTGATACTTACCTCACAGCAAAAGCCTGAGATCTTCAATCTGCCCGAACCAGCCTGGATGGACCGGATAAACCATCATTTGATACACCGACACCCAGTGGCCAGTTCCAACTTGCGAGTGGACTCATCCAACTAAGAGACTTTGGACAATTAAGGGAAATTCCTAATTCCATCAGGATCCATCACTCCCTAAACTCAGCAAGGTGGACGGTAACTATAATAACTCTGCCATACAGAGTTGGTCCAATTATTCTTCCAGACAATATAGGAATTGACAGTAATAACAGAGCTATATCCGCTATCTGCACATTTGCTACTACACCTTTTTATAATTATTTTATTGTCATAATATGTATGGCCGTCTGGCCTATTAAATTGTGTTATTTTAACTGAATATAACTTGTGAAGTCAATCCAACAGTGTAAAGGTTTATTATTGCATAGTGCTGCATATCTTGTTTTCTTGCAGAAAAATGGAAACAAAGAGATGTATCTTGTTAGACAGAAGGAGACTAAGATAATAATTCGGATGTACAAAGGCGCAAGCTGAGGAGAAAATGGCCCAGTCAGTGGGTAAAGGAGGCAAAACCTTTTTTTTAGGTCTATAAGTAAAAGGAGAAAAACAAAAGGTGGAATAATAAGACAAAAGACAGAGGCTGTAGGGGAACTTTACTAAGATGGTAGTTCTACTGCACATGGGCTGTTGCTATGGGCAAACGACCAGATACTATCTATTATCAATAAATAAGTAGATTCTGATTGGTTGCCCATAGCAACATTCCATGTGAAATAGAACTCCCATCTGAGTAAGTTGCCGGGATATTCAGTAAAATGAAATAAGTACATTTACAGAGGAGAAGGTCCTAATAGAACTCTTGAAACTAAAAGTGGACAAATTATTGGGGCCAGATGGGATATATCCAATTATACCAAAAGAGCTAAAGGGGTCACTAGCTACAGGAGTAATACCAGAGGACTGCAAAAGAGTGAACATTGTACACATAAGTGGAACCAAGGAAGACACAAGCAACTACCAACCAATGTGCCTTAGTAGGGAAATTGATGGAACACTCCTAAAAGAAAGAGTAGTAGATTTTTTCAAATCCAGCAATTTACAGGCCCCCCCCCCCCCTAAATGCCAGCAGGCACCGGAGATAGAGCGAAGTAGGCGGCAGCGCAGCAGGGGATCAGGGGAAGCTGGACGCTGACACGGCGGGGATAATAGCCGGCGGAGGTGAGCACTGGGGCTTGGCGCTCTCTCACCCCCCCACCTGCTTACCGCGTCCTGCCAGCTCCAGCCCCCATTTTCCACCAGCCGCGCTGCTCCTGGCCACAGTGATCAGACAGCCTATCTGATCACTGTGGCCAGGAGCGGCGAGGCAGGCAGAAAAACGGTCTCAGCGCTGTCCTGCTAATTGCCATCCCCGCGTCTGCCGTATACAGCAGAGTAAATTCGCCGCCAGCGAGCCCGGAAATACACAGTGACAGTAAGCAGCGTGCATTGCAAGCCGGAAGGGCAGCGGGCATGGTGGAAGAGTGCTTTCCCTTCCACCATGCCCGCTGCCCTTGGGCTACATCAGAACACTGTAAACCTGCGCCCCGATGGCGCGTGCTCCCCCCGCCACCGCCGGGGCTGCGGACCCCAAATTACGCCACTGCCTACCACTTATTCTAAATTTTTCTTTCAGAAATTGTTTGCATTTTTAAGCCATTCCAGTAACGAACAACTTATTGACTGTGCTGATTTTAATTTCATCCAGCTTTTTAGATAAATCTACACCTTCCCTTTCTAAGTTAATTTTACCCCATTTGCAAAGAGATCACATATTGTTGCTATCTGGAGGGCGCTACATTCTATAGATAAGGAATACACATGCATGTCAACGGCTCACAATACACTTTCACGTATTGACTATATTTTAATTTCCCATTAATTATTCCCCTCTAGTTAAAGATTCTAGCATTAATACTATTTCTTTATGTGATCGTGTGCTGTCTCAGCTATTTTACGTATTCCAGACGAACCAGGTACCTCCAAATTAATGAGATTTCCAGGATATATGTCTTGTTCCAAATTCAGGAACCATTTAGAGTCGGCTTATATGGAATAGAAAAATTACAATCTTATTAATTTAAAATCAGATCCATTTCTATTTTGGATGATCGTGTATTAAGTTGTGCAAGGGACTATAATTTCATTCATGGCAGCCTCTGATAAGAATATTCGCTATAATATTTGGAAATGCAGGAGTCTCTTTCGACAGTCTATCAAAAATATAAAACTACTTTATCCCCTAGTTCCGCTGTGCAGTCTCTGCCCCCCCCCCCCACCTGACAGTTTAAACAGAGCCCACTCAGCTACCTAGAGCTCCTGCAGCTCAGCCTCGCTGCAGGATGTACGTACGCAGCATGCAGCCCCAGTCGGAGGCCTGCCTGCTGCTGACACCGCGCCCCATCTGGCAGCAGAGCCCCGGAGCTCTGTGCAGCAGGAGAAGCACATGTGAACCTCACTATAAGCCGGAGAACTGGCCACCCGCGCCACATACCTGCCACACAGCTTGGGCTTAAGAGATGGGGCTTACTAAGACAGTGGAAAGAAAGACTGCTTATGTTCCGGACTTCAGCCAGCAGTGGGGATTGCAGCAGCGACCTCTATACACAGGTCCTGATACGGCCTTCCCTGTCTCTGAAGACAGGTTGCCCAGAGACCCAGACCCCTCTTCTATAATAAGAGGGGAAGGGCTCCTCCTCATGTCTGTCTAAAATTTAAGGAAAAATAAATAAAACATACAAGGTGCCCCATGTGAAAATGACAAGCCTTTTTCTCCCTTTATACTAAACCTAAATCAATAAATAAGGTACCATTTTAAAGATTTAGGGCCTTATTCTAGTTCACTCTTTCTGACAAAATCCTTCTTTGATGGACAAAACCATGTGCACTGCAGGTGGGGCAGATGTAACTTGTACAGATACAATTAGATTTGGGTGGGGTTTTACTTCAAAGTGAGATCTATATTGCAGTGTAAAAATAAAGCAGTCAGTATTTACCCTGCACAGATACAAAATAACTCACCCAAATCTAATTCTCTCTCTGCACATGTTACAGCCCCCTGCAGTGCACATGGTTTTGTCCATCTAAGAAGGATTTTGTCAGAAAGAGTGAACTAGAATAAGGCCCTAAGTTCTCTGCTGTGCATTTTAGCATCTCCCCTTGTGTAGGCCCCTTAAGATGATCAGTTTTGCTCGGCTACTCCAAATGGCTACAAATGAACCGGTTCTGGTATTATTAAGATCCCCTATCAGGGCCACTCTACTTCTTAAGTGTTGCACTAGACGACCACTCCAGGTCTGAAAAGCATTGCTTTGGTTGGAAGGAGCATGGAAACCAACAACGCTGTTGGGGTATTGTTAATATATTTCACCTCTGTTTAATAACATTGTGACCGGACACCTGCCCTACATTCTGGCTATGCCCTCCAGGATCACAGATGGAGGTTTCTGGTCTCACGTGACCTGGCCAATAGTGGATTCCCTGTTCCCATCAGTAACTGCCCATTACTGACTCCACCCACTACACAGTGGGTGGAGATATGCCACCATCAGACTCCCACCACGTGGCGTCTAGAACCACGGATACCTCCTCAGGCCCAAATACTGGCACCTGAGTACTATTTGCTAGGGTGTGTGCATCAACACGCTGCTGCCACCCCCCGACTGGCGTGAGTTAGTTCCCCCACTGGTCATGGACCAGGCCTCTGCTACGGTAGCTGGCAGAGTCGGGAGATGCTGGATCCTTTACTAAGTACAGCCGGAGAATGAGATTAGTGCAGTAATCCTGTTGGTCCCAAAATGAAAACCGGTTGTCTTGAGGCAAAGGATGTTTATTGCTCAAATATAAGTCCTTAAAAGGACCCTCTCCTATGTATCTCTAGGAGGCAGAGCATACGGAGGTTGGCATACACATTATGTGCTGGAGCTGTGCACAAGTTTGGCACGTGCATGCTCCTCAGTGTCCTCTATAGACAGAGGGGAGTGGTTACTCCCTTGAGACCCCTGCCCACCTGGGGGCTAGATACCACCCAGGTGCCAATCTGTCTGGCTTGGGGGAAGGGTTCCCTCCTAAACATACTGCCAGGGGATCAGCTGAACAGCTCTAACCCAGACTTGAGCTCCAGTGTCGGGCAGCCCTGATCCCCTGCCAGGGTCTTCTGCCCCCTGACGGAGAGCCCTATGGAGCTCCGGGGAACCACTTAGCTTGTTAGAAAGCTGATGTTCCCTGCTACCTTCCCTGCAGCTCCCAGCTTGGAGGCTGCCTGGAAAATTATTCCATTTTTTTGGGAAAAGACTGTGGGGGAACCCAGCAGCCCACACAGGACCCTGGATTCCCCTGGGACCAGTGGTGTAACTATAGGCCCGCAGCCCCCGCGGTGGCGGGGAGGCGCTGAGGGGGTGTGGGCGCCAGGGGGGCTACAGGACTATTGTTAGTTACTCACTGCCAAGTTCTGCTGCCAGCACTTGTGCCGGGTCCCAGCTCTCCCGGCTACTGCTGCAGCCACAGCGCTGCTAATACAAAAAGAGACACTCAGAAAATGGCTGCCCCCATGCTGCAGACAGTTTTTCGTCTGCTGTATGGGGGCAGCTATTTTCCAAGTGTCACTTCTAAGTACTAGCAGCAGCAGCCGGGAGAACCGGGACCAGGCGCACACGGTCGGATGAGGCAGGAGGTAAACCCCCCCTGCCGCCGCACAACACCCCCCACACCCCGGCTCCCCTCCGCGCTCCCCGGCTCCCCTACACACTGACTGGCAGCACAGGTAACGGCTGAGGTAACGGCCGCACGGAGGTGGCGGGGGGGGGGATTTGTTTACCCTAGGGGGGGCGCCCCCCTGCAATTTCGGCGGGGGGGGGGGGGGGGCGCAGAATTATTAGTTACGCCACTGCCTGGGACACAACAAACAAGTACAGTTAGTGCATTTTACCTTTTACAATACATTTTACACTTTATACATTGTATTAAGCCTGTGCCCAGCAAAACATAGAGGTCAGGCTTTGTGCCCCTGCAGCAATGCAGCATGGGACCTGTAGTCCCAGCTCAGGACTGCACATACAACTTACAACTGGAAATTCACCTCTTCAGACAAGCTTATCATATTCAGGACCCCCACACAACCTCCAGTAGCATTCTTAACTAATTGCATCCCATCAGGACTGTCCTGTAATCTGGTGGGACTGCCATGCTCTGGAGTTCTTTTCTTATGTATCCCTCCAATTATCCCTATAGATTGTAAGCTTGCGAGCAGGGCCCTCCTACCTCCATCATCGGTTTATATCTACCCAGTTTGTTTAATCACTGTTTCCAATTGTAAAGTACGGAATATGCTGCACTGTATAAGAAACTAAATAAATAAATAATATGTATTTATGGGCTTTAGTTTTCCATTGTGCCCCAGCACTGGGCTCCTTGAGCCCTGCAGCCAAGGAAAGCCATCCTGGCTGCAGGGGATCCTTACCACTGGTACTGGGGAGCTGGCTTTGGCTGGCTGGGGCTCCCCCCGCTTCCACTGCCCAGCGCCGGGATGCTAGGTGGCGCAGCCGCTGCCCCCTAGCTCCCAGCACATTGAAGTAACATTATTGCTGCCTCACAAAGCCTCCAGTCTGGGGCTGCAGCACACTCGAGCCCCGCTGGTGGATCCCCTCCCCCCCCCAAGCGCCAAGAGGCAGTGTGACACTACCACCGCCTCCTGCCCCGGCACACCAGGGGTTAAATCTGCCACTTTGCTGAAGCGCACCAATGCTCCCACTGGTGCCACATGGTGAGAGTGGACTCCCAGCCACAGCGTCACCCGAGAGCTGGCTCCCCGCAGTCTCCCCCTCCTCTGGTGGACCCCAAGGTGTGCACATAGGGCTGCCCCGGCTGCCG
Source organism: Crinia signifera (assembly GCF_055691185.1). NCBI lineage: Eukaryota > Metazoa > Chordata > Amphibia > Anura > Myobatrachidae > Crinia > Crinia signifera. The sequence goes on from NC_139220.1 coordinate 138,166,998, forward strand.
GATGGGGACCAGAGCCAGGGCACCTGCTAGTAACACAAAAAAAGACATTTCTATATTTTACACACTTGGCGCCTAGCGCTGCAGAGTAGATTTTTAAATTTGGCTCCAAGCACCCATTGTCCGATATGGCGCTGCAGCATGGAGGGTTAACCCCTTCAGTGCTGTGGCCACCATTAACCACGTGTTCCGGGGTCTTCGGCCACAAATACCCTATTAGATTACCAATCACAGACGAATTAAGGGTAAGGTACTTAGAAAATGAAATAGCTGCTCTCTTTTTTACATAATGGGTCACATGCATAAAACAGTATGGGAAGGATTTTGGACTAAAGTTCATGTAAATAATATATAAAGCATACTCTGCAACCATCCCTCCAACATTAAACCACCTGAGACTTAGAATTGAGAGGGGACTGAGCATAAAAGCATGGAAACATGAATCAGGAGAGACAGCTACAGTACATCACATATATGGTAAGATTTGCATCACAAACCACCTGTAAATGCAGTGAATGTGCCTACTAATATAGACCTAATTATGGAGCACCATGTGTACTCTATTACAGTGCCTCCTTGGCGTTTTTCATGTTTTGTTGCCTCACAACCTGGAATGAAATAGATTGTTTGAAGGTTTGCATCATTTCAGTCACAGAACATGTCTACAACTTTGAAGATGTTATTTTTTTTATTGTGAAGCCAACAACAAATAGGACAAAATAACAGAAAACTTCAGCATGTATAACTATTCACCCCCCTAAAGTCAGTACTTTGTAGAGCCACCTTTTGTGGCAATTACAGCTGCAAGTCACTTTGGATAAGTCTCTATGTACTTGCCACTGGGATTTTTGCCCATTCCTCAAGGCAAAGCCCGCTCCAGCTCGTGTTGGATGGTTTACTTTTATGAACAGCAATTTTCAAGTCTGACCACATATTCTCAATTGGATAGAGATCTGGGCTTTGATTGATCCATTCCAACACTGCTGGAAGGTGAACCTCCATCCCAGTTTCAAATCACAGGCAGACTGAAAGAGGTTTTGCTTAAGAATATCCCTATATTTAGCACCATCCATCTTTCCTTCAACCCAAATCAGTTTCCCAGTCCCTGCTGCTGAAAAACATCCCCACAGCATGGGATCCGTTGGGTTTGCCCCAGACATAGCGTTTTCCTTGGTGGCCGAAAAGTTAAATTTTAGTCTCAACTGACCAGAGCACCTTCCTCCATACATGTGAGGAGTCGCCCACATGCCTTTTGGCAAACTCAAACATGACTTCTTATTTTTAACACTAATGGGCCCCACACATGGAGTGATATTCAGCCATTTTCAATAAATTGCTCTGAAAGTGGTTGAATATCACTGTTTTGTAGACCACACAGCATTTCAAATCCGCGGCCCCATGGGTCTGAATCTTTCACCGATTAATAACCTGCATGCAGGTTTTTAATCGTCGGGGACAGTGTTTTCAATGGAGAACACTGCCCCTGACACCTTGCTCAGCACATAGCACTGTGCAGCGCTGTGTGCTGAGAGAGGGAGAGCGTTCTGAGTGAACCAGCATCGCTCAGACCGCTCTTCCTACACATGTCGGTACGTGTGTAGAGCCCATAGGTAATGGCTTTTTTTCTGGACACTCTTCCATAAAGCCCAGCTCTATGGAATGTACAGTATGGTTTGTTGTAGTCCCAAGCGCAGATACCCCAGTCTTTGCTGTGGAACTCTGCAGCTCCTTCAGGGTTACCTTTGGTCTCTGTGCTGCCTCTATGATTAATGCCCTCCTTGCCCGGTCTGTGAGTTTTGGTAGGTGGCCCTTTCTTGACAGGTTTGCTGCGGTACCATGTTTTTTCCATTTGAATGATGGATTTGCTGGTGCTCTGGGGGATTATCAAAGATTTGGATATTTTTTTATAACCCAACCCTGACTTGTTTGGAGAGTTCCTTGGTCTTCATGGTGTGATGCCTCTTGTTAGTGGTGTTGCAGCCTCTGGGGCCTTTCAGTGTGTTTATACTGGCAGATTGCACACAGGTGGACTTCATTTCACTAATTATGTGACTTCAGAAGGTAATTGGTTGCACCAGAACTTTTGAGGGCCTTCATAGTAAAGGGGTGAATACATTTGCACATGCCAATTTTTAGTTTTAAAAATTATTTTTATATATATTTTTTTCCAGTTCACTACACCACCTTAGACTATTTTGTACAGATCCTTCACACAAAATTCAGATAAAAAAAACTTAAATTGCAGGCTGTAATGCAACAAAATAGGTAAAAGGCCAATGGGGTGAATACTTTTGCAAGGTACTGTACATACTGTAGGAAGACATCGGCTAAAAACATGTGGCCAGCACTATAAACAGGGTACTATGATGGAAGTCTCTAGGAGAATACATTTAACAAGTGTATTGTATGACATCAAATTGAGTGAATGCCGCAGTATGCGGGACACAGGTAAAAGGGACACAGGTAGAGGGTAAATGCTATTGATGGTGGATTAGCTGCCCAAGTGATAGTCTGCATTCTGCTGTGATTCCCTGTATGCTGCATGCTGTACTACACTTGCCTGTGAACTGACCTGGCATACTGTCTCCTGCTTTGAAATTAAATATCAAAGACTTAATTGGAGTCCAGTGTATGTGCTTCTTTATCACAATAGTACATTTAGATGTGTATTGTACAATAGAAGTAAAGTCTGTAAGTAGATACAGATGTTTTGTGATGTTGTTTAATGACTTCACAAGGATGACACGTGTGCACTTCATCAGTAAGAAAACTGAAGTTGCAGAATACAAGAGTCTTGTAGAATATCAAATGGTGGTTGAGAATGTATCAACAGATAGGTAAACAATTCTCAGGACATTATCAAATAGAGCATCAATTGACCATTATTTATAATCCTTAGTAAAACAGTGGCAGTGATCAGGCAAACCATACACTAGTGAACAAGATGCATTGCAAAGGACATAGGCTTAGACAAGCAATTTGGGGCAGAAGCCGTGCCATACAGTTGTTCTTCTATTGAAGCATAGTAAAAGAGAAAACCTAGGAGGTTATTCTGGTTGGTGCGTAAATTTCCGAATTCTTTCGGAGCGGACCGCACGCCACGCTGTGCGGACATTGTAAGAAGAAACGCCCACAGGTCCTCCGCATATGGACAGACTCGCTCTCTAAGAAGAGGGTGTGTTTACGGACAACATCCAAACCGTGCGTGTGCGATGTCCACACAAAGATTCTGCACGGTCTTACAGCGTCAGACTTAGCCGGTTAGCTCAGTTGGTTAGAACGGACGTGAAGCTGCCCGTACGCACCGATGCGGTGTATTTCCGCAAAACTCACGACTATTCTCTGAACTCATAAATCTGTCACATGACACACTTATGCAATTAGGCTACTTCATTAAAAATTGTTTGTTTGTAATTGGAATCAATTAAATCCTAATAGATACTTAAACACATTAAACACATTACTACCACTTTACATTAACCCTTACATCATGTGAAGTGCTATTCATTCATTGTTACCCCTTTACCTCGGTTTTATGTATGCATATTATGTAATAATTGCACCTCAAATGCAATATTCTACAATGTGCTAATTATTACTAACACATTATAATGCAAACTTACCAACAGTTATAAACACTGTGTGTGTGTGTGTATTTATTTATTTGGATAATGTTATTTGGTCTACAATTTTAGTACATTTGTGTATTGCAAGGATGTGCACACTACAATAACATACATCTATATACAGTATTTACCTTTTGCAAGTGAAAAATATTGTAAACAATTTACACATATACTGTTTAATATCAAAAAAACACACAGACAACTTCTAACTGTCAACAACTATTTATTTATAATAAAAAATATAGAAATGTAAATATAAAAAAAAAATATTTAAAGCAGCAGGTCTGTCAAGTCCTGTAGGTCGGCCAGTACTAGCTGCAGGTGCTCCCTCAGTCGCAGGAGGGCCCCACGGACACCCTCATCTACTTGGCTAGGGTCATCTGTGGGCATGTTAAAGGGGGTACAAAATTACTATTGATATTCATGAATACATTTAACATAGTGATACATAAATCAAATAAATTCAAGGTGACCTCTATATATATATATAGATAGATATATATATCTATATATCTATCTATATATATATATAGAATATATATATATATATATATATATATATATATATATATAGGTATGTAGAGACATATATAGATATATATGACACATACATACATACATACATACATACATACATACATACATGCATACATACTAAATGAAAAGCCTGTTTTTGTCCCTCTACCCTTTACTCTGTAGAAGACCTCACAGTCATAGTGCTCCCTCTGAATCCCAACCCACCCATGACTAAGCTGCTGCTGCTGTTGTCCTTGGACATGAGAAGCATGTAATGAGCTCCACCAATCACAACTCATCAAAAACATCTCAGTCTCTGTTCTCTGATGCAACGTGGCATGGGACTTAGTCAACTCTCAGGAATGCACAGTACACTTGTGCAATCACGGATGGCTTGCCTGCTGATGTTCTGCTCCATTAATCATTGTTATATTGCCAGTTAGGTGAAGCTGCAGCACTAACCCACTCCCATGCACAAAATCATTATTAAGTCAAAATCAACCAACAATTATGTTGGCAAAAATAAATGCCAACCACAGGGGGTGCCTAGCTAGAGGAGGGCCCAGGGGCACTGACCACTTGTGACTCCATTATAAGCCACGCCTGTCCATTCTCCATTAATGCCATACTTAATCTAGTTTAGAAATATAAATCAACTATAAACTCTATTCACCTATATGAGGCTACAGATTGTACGCTTGCAGCAGGGGCCTGTAACCCTAAGGTGACCAAGTCATCCCTTTAATCCAGGATACGATTAACTACACAGGTTCTGTGGCAGTTAAAATCGAGCTGAAAGCCATCCCCAGAACCTGTGTCATTAAGATGTGTCCCGGATGAAAGGGATGACTTGGTCACCCTATCTAACCCCTAACTGTGGCCCTTATTCTGGTTGGTGCGGTCGAGCCGCATATGCGGCTCCGACCGCACCAGACGAATCCCCGCCTACAAGACGGATCGGCACGGCCGTCCGTACACGGACGGCTGCCGATCCGCATGAAAATGGTGGAGGCGTACGCCTCCACCATGGTGGGAGCTGCCCCCTGCATTCGATGGTCGTCGACCATCGAAGGCAGGTCCGCACGCCGCGGCAGCTCCCGCAAGCTGAGACCACACGGACAATCGTCCGTGTGGTAGCTTGTATGGGGGCTGAAAGCTGACATCCGGCGACGTCAGCTTTCCGCCCCCATGAGTTGCGTCATGGCCTCATTACCATGCGTACGCCCCGCGTTTGCATGGGAACGCCCATGAAACGCGGGGCGTATACATAGGGAAATGAGGGCATGAAGCCCCTCACGCCCCTATACGCCCCCTTTGCGGCGTACTAACGTTATGTGCGGCGAATTCGCCTGCACATGCGCAGATTGACCTCTGCGCATGTGCAGACGGAAAACATCGGCGGTACGGCCGCACGCGGGCCGTACCGCACGAACCAGAATAAGGGCCTGTGTCTGTTGTTACCCACTTTGGTTTTTTACTTAATACTATAGTAGAACACAATTGATTCTGCAGTGCTACATAACAAATAGTAGGCCCAAAAATTATTAGTGATGCTTTATGTATACCTACCACTTTCTGCCACCTGCACCTCACAGGCCTCCTCCTCCGACACCACTTCCTCTGCCACTTCCTCCTCCGCAACCTCCTCTGGCACCTCCACCTCTGCCACTTCCTCCTCAACAACCTCCTCTGGCACCTCCACCTCTGCCACCTCCTCCTCCACAACCTCCTCTGGCACCTCCACCTCTGCCACCTCCTCCTCTGCAACCTCTTCCTCTGCCACCTCCTCCTCTGCAACCTCTTCCTCTGCCACCTCCTCCTCCGCAACCTCTTCCTCTGCCACCTCCTCCTCCACAACCTCTTCCTCTGCCACCTCCTCCCGGCCCTGCTCCTCCTCGGCCTCCTCCCGGGCCTGTCTTGCGCGTTCACGTGCTGTTAAAAAAATAAAAATGCAGAGTGTCAATTAAGGCACATTATTTTTTGAATCATCATTCACCAAAAACAATGACATATTATACCCACATTACAGCATGTCAAATAGGAAGTAACACATATATAGTGAAGGCATTTTCAAATCAATAACAGCCATTTACCCACATTTACATAAATAATCTACTTAAATCATTCACTGGTAAATATGTAATATTTGCATCAAAACTCACATCTTGAGATCTGCAGCCTTAGGCGCTGCAGAAGCTCAGGCTGCCGTCGCCGCAGATCGGACCACCTGCGCTCCAATTGGGCCACGGACCTCCGCACCTGTGTGCGTGCAAAAATTCATCGGCGGGCAGCAAGATACGCCCGCCGCTTTTGGGCGTTAGTAATAAAAGGCCCCACACGCCCTAGCCTGGTCTCCATTATAGAGACCAGGGCCCTCAGCTCTGCTGTGGTGAAAGGCGCAGCACGCTGGGAGGTCGCCATTTTACCAATGGGGCATCACAAACAATCATGTACTGTAATTGGTTGGTAAAAATGTTATTTGGTATTAACTTTATTGTTCATTTTGACATGCACAGTATGTATGCGTTACAACAATCGGCTAAAACATCGCACCGCCAAACGCTTGCTATACCTTGGCATCGCTGAGCTGCCCTTCGCAGTACTTACTGTATGCAACTAATATTGCCACCAATAACCACATCACCAACACATACAAAACAGACAGGGTGAAAGAAGTTGGGGAAAAAATATACTCAGCAAACATCGCAGAAAACACCATGTAAAATAGTGTTCAACAATATACTAAATTAGACAGCCTTAATGGTGTGAACCCAATACACCACAAACATACAAAATAGTGCAATAGCTTTTCCCATTATAAGGCCATGGTGCCATTTAAACACTAACCTTATACCGGCCCACACTATAGATGTGGATTAAAATGTACCTAGCATCAAGGCAGTATTTATAGGGCTATCACATGTGATTTGGATGCAAGCAGTGATTACTATTGCATGAGTTGTGGACTGGATTAACATATGGAATGGGTTAGTGTCATTTGTTGTACATACCAAACAAGTGCACAGTACAAAAGTACATTCACAGATATAATTTATGTCTGGCTAAAGGTGCAGTTGTTCATTGTGATTAAAATCTGGCAATGAGTACAAAATCAGACTTAGAATGTACGCCTGGTTTTGTACATTTGATATTCCGCTGGTATGGGCGTGGCCTATGCGCCCCACAAACACCACGGTGTATGTCGCAGTACGGTACGCTGCCGCACAGAACGCAGGGTGGGGCTGATGTACACCTATTACATCAATGTGTATATATAGGTGTGCACAAAATACAACTTTGTGCTGCAAACATGTCTGGTTCACAATCAGAGGGAAAACAGGAGCATCAGCGCCTAGCTTGGCTGGATTCCATCACCTCCAATGATCACCTCATCAGAGACCAGCCATTGGGAGGTGAGCAGGCAGCTGGGCCATCTACAGCTGCCCAATCTACAGCTGCCCAATCTACAGCTGCCCAATCTACAGCTGGGCCATCTTCTGCCTCAGCAGAATCATTGGGAACACAGCAGGTGGCTTCACAAGAGAGTAGCCTGGCCAGCACTTCAAGTACAGTGACTGGTAGCCGTGGCCGAAAGAGGCCAACGGAGGAACCAAGCACCAGGAACATGGCATTTGATGCGCAGGAGCTTGCCATACTGGTACCCCGTGCACAGGATTGGATAGAGTTGACACAGGACAGGTTGACACACACAAGGAGAAGATTTGGGAGGACATAACTGTGGAGATTAATGCGGTAGCTCCACAAGTTCGTGAGACGGAGCACGTGAAAAAGATGCAAGTTCAAGTGTGTTACATTTGGACAGAACAAGACCATTAATGTTTTTATTGGATGTTAGATGGATTTGGTAAATGGTCGGTCACGTTGCTAGGAGCAACAGACATGATTGCCATGTCACTTATTCTATATTTATTGTAGGGTGAGTGTAAATGTTTCCTCAAAGTGTTGGTTTCATAGTTTAACATAATGTAAGATATGTTGAATGAAGCACACGTTGAAATCTGTAGCAGATTAAAATGCATGCTAAATCAAACGTCAGGGGTAACATGTAATAATATTTAAACTTTGTTTGCAGGTGGCATGACTTCAAAACCAACCTCAAGAGGAAAATGACTGCACGTTGGAACCACAGCCACACCTCTGGGGCTGGCCCCATGCCAGGCCGACTGCAGCTCACCCCCCTGGAGGAGTTGGCTCTGCCCTGCATTGCAATTGAGGAGGTCCGGGGGGTGAGCAACACGGATAGTGAGGCCTCAGTGGAAGTTTTTGCTACTGACTTAGAAGGTAATTTGTTTGCATGCCATAAGTAGTTTGTACTAATTTTATAGGAATGTGTTGTAATTGTACGTTTCTCTTTCAGCAGCATCTCCAATGTGCGGGAGTGATACTCTTGAGGAGGCGGAGGAGACAGTGCCACCTGCCACCAGTGGCAGCCATGTGCAGCAGCAGCAGCCAACGGGGACACAGGATTTGGACAGGTGGGTGCAGATGCTTGGGCAGATTCGCCAGCAGGGAGACTTAGCATCAGAGCAGCTGCGTAGGACCGAGGAGGTCATGCAGGGTATTGTCAGCACCCAGCAGACAATCGCTGCCACCCAGCAGGCCATGGCTGCCACCCAGCAGTCCATAGCTGGCAGCCTGCAGGTGTTGGCAGAGCAAGCCCTGTGCCAAAATGACCTCCTTCTCCGCCATAATGAGCTTGTGGCGGAGCTACTTAACACCAATAGGGCCTTATTGTCAGCCATTTCTGGTGCATTCCCTACACCAGCACTCCCTGCTGGCAGAAGGGGAATACCATCCCCCCCTTCCACATCATCTGCTCCACCTGCCCCACCATCCCAACGTGGCCGTGGCCGAAGAGCTGCTGCACGTGGCAAGGACCCTACCAGGGCCAAACGGTCCCGAAAGTGAACTTGGCTCCGCATTAATCTCCACCCTTATGTCTTCCCAAATCTTTCATTTTGCTGTGTGTGTCAGCTTCATGTGTGCAACCCAATCCTGTGCACAGGGTACCCACATTTGCCCTCGTTTCAAATGTTTTGTTTGGTTCCCCTGTTGCCCTCTTTCTGCTACCATTACTGTCTGCTGTACTTGAAGTGTTGGTGCTATACTTTTCTTGTGAAGCCACCTCATGTGTTCCTAATGATTCTGCTGAGGCTATGTATGAAAATAATACATTTTTGTACATTTTTGTTTGTTTTGTACATTCCTGTTATGGGACCTTTATTTTTTGCCATGTGCCAAATAACATTCTATTAAAATGTTATGCTTTCCCTAACTGTAATACATTTTTCATTTCATCCTCAAATGTGTGCTGTTATTGCTGAATGTAAAAGTGACATGTATATTTATATTAGTGATACCAAGTTCTGTCCATTGCTTGCAGTGTAAATGTGTGTAAAAAATGCAGCCGTGCTTTCAGCATATATTTGTTTGTTTAGTAATGGTCCATTTAGGCTGCAATGGTTCCAATTGAAGCAATGAAAAGAGTGTAATTAATGAGTAATGAGTAGAGGAGTGGATTGTATTGTGTTCAGCTGACAGTGGTTCAGGTGCGGGCGTACTAATTGGGCGATCCGAATGCCTAGCGCATGACCGAGTGGTGTCCGCAAAGTGAAACTTGCTTATGAAGACCGCATATTTCCTGCCTGTTGGTTCGTTTGCAGTCGGTGTTCTGTCCGAATGCACGCCTACCAGAATTAGTGCACTCCCTCGTGTACGCCCATGTTTACGCCCAGTTTGAAACTACGCCCCTGTGTAGTTCCGAATGACGCCCATATTACGCCCATATTTCCCGAGTGAATGCGGTGCACATTTCTGTACGGTATTAGTGAGAACGAGTAGGGAGACCGTGCGTGGCACATGCGCATAGCGTTGCCTACGCATGCGCAGACGGCTAAAAAACGCCATCCGAAAGAATCGACCAAAATAAGGCCCCTAGTGTAAAAAGCATCTTGTAAGCATTGCCTATATTTTTATAACAAACAAAAGAAGAAGAAGCTGGATTCAGAATCAGAAAACTGTATCATGCTTGGCTACTGCCGTGAAAGCAAAGGCTACAGATTATGGAATCCAATTACCAGAAGCTAGTTTTCTACATATGTTATCTTCAAAGAAACAGCACTAGTTGAAGAAAAGTTGGAAGTGATAAGCGGAGCAAGAAAAGTATGTGTCACTGGACAAATCAGCAGCTGAAGATATCCAAGTAAGAGACTATCGGCCTGGAAGTTCAACCACATCGCACTCAGCAAGTCTGAGGTCATCCAGTTGCCAGAAGTCAAGATCCGATTGCTTTGAAAGGAAATCCAAAATTGGAAAAAAGGACTTTGCAAGATTTAAAGGCCAGAATTATGAGAGGCACCGGGAATTGCGATACTGGCGTCAGTCCCAGGTTCATGAGTCGAGACACTGTTGCTATGGCCCATGCTGTCCTTAACAGAAACTTTTACTAATGCATCTTTCAAGGTAAAGTCATGTGATAGTTGCTGCCTTTTGATACATTTAACTCAATTTATTTTCCCGAAAAGTTTAAATGAAATGTGTTAGAAGCTTGTAGCGAGGAAGAGGGTGATGCATGGACGGAGAAGTGTTCCTTTGAGCAATGACTCCTATTTCTCTTTTCTCCAACGAGGCCTTATCACAAGATGTCCGCAGAGATCTCTATATGAACATGTGCAGGGCCATCTTTTCTTTACTGTGTAGTGTGACATAATGGGAGACAGAGGTGTTCTGCTTAGCTCACATGATATATATGCTCTTAATTACATATAAAGCTTATCCAGCATACACTCCACAGCTGTTGGGCTCTATGAAAGCAGGCTGCACTAAAGCTCTGCTCCATCAATAGTGCACATGCAACAGCGAGTATGGTTGCACCTGCAATCTATCAATAAACTAACACCACTAGATAAGTAACTGAGCTGTTCATAGTTTGAGTCATCGGCTGGTGTGTTTCTGTATAACTCAATGTATTTACCTGCACACACTTCATTTCCAACACCACCATTAAGACAGTCCATGGGTTCCGATTCAGACCTGACTGCACAGAGGCAAATTCGTGCAGCGGACAGTAATCGATACACTGCGCATGCTTATGGTTCGCAATACGCGTGCACGAGGCCGTGCTGCAAAAAAAACTGCTAGTATTTATCATTGCACGCCGTCTGGGGATGGAAACTATCGGGAGTGTCAGGAAAAATGCAGACATGCTAAGCATTTTAGGGGAGGGTGCGTGTGACGCAAATACAGGCCGGATGTGACTGTACGGATGTGACTGTATTCAGTTGCTGAGTAAGTCTCTGGCTACTCTGAGCCTGTGATGACTTGTGTCAAGAAATCATTAGATGATTTAGGTGAGACTGTTATGATGGGTTTGGACATATTTGCATGGCTGCGAATGGATGTGAAGCCATTAATGTGTTTATTAATGTGATCACATCCGAGATCACATTCATTTACAAGGCAGGGTTTCACTCTAGCTGAGCGGTGTCTTAACTGAACGCTGTGCAAGTTCATCCAAGACTCTTAATTGTAGAGATTATCATAATTGTGTTAACTATCAGTGTTTTTAGTACTTGCTCCTGCATTATCTTTTTCCGGCAACTATAGGGTTGCTCTTGTGATCGATAGCATACCTCCTACCTGTACTGATTAGAGTGGGACAGTCCCACCGTCCCACCTGCGGGTCCCAGTATTCAGGGGGTGGGGCAGATTGGGGGAGCCAATGATCACTGCTTTGCGGCTCCGCAGAGCAGCTGATGATCAGTAAATAGATGCCCTGCACATGTGCACAGCATCTGTCAGTGCAGGAAGGGAAGCCCATGGCTTCAAATTTATAATAATGGGAGTTGTGGTGCTCAGCCACACCCCTCCTCCCAGGGCCACTTGGGTGGAGGTACTTAGCTTAAAAGTCAATGAAAGTTGGGAGGTATGTCAATAGTGTGACTGATGATGTGTCTTTGTATGCAAGCTGTGGATTAGAGATGTCATCAGAGGAAGACTATATCTACAAGACAGCAAAATTAACATATTTTTACAGTTCGGCTGCATTTGTGCGACAGAGATATAATAATAATTGTATTTATATAGCACAATATCTCTAAACAGACTCTAGGCATTTGCATCCACCTCTGAATCAGGCTCATTAGCACAATGTATCCTTGGAGCATGCATAATGCAGTATTTCAGTTATTATTTTTTATGTTACTGCTGGGCACAAGTCCCTGTTTTCCTTGTTTTGTAACCAGCAAAATGGAAGAACATAGGGCCTGATTCAGACCATGCGCAGAAGTGCGGAAATCGCTATTTGTCAACTTCTGCAATTATGCGCATACCAGAGCGCACATGCATGAGCCTGAAACTAGTGGGGCAGGATGCAGCATTCTCTGGGAGTGGCCCAGACAATGCAGGTATGTCTGGGCCACTCTGGGGAGGGCCACGGTGTCTGCATCACATCATATGCAGACACTGAACCAGAACGTGGCCGGCCTGCACCTGGCTTTGCGGCCGAGCTGTGCAGCAAGGAGGCTACCGGGCATGTTGAAGATCTGTGGAGCAAAGCGATCTCACTTTAGTGATGTGCCCACAAACTTTTGCAGGCACATCATGAGGAGGGAACTGGCAAGAGGAGCTCACCCCCCAATATAGAGTTGAAAATGTTTAAGATGCAATAGGTCTAATTCAGAGCCCTGCGATCAGGTATATGCCGCTCCACCAGAGTGAAATCCCACCCCGTGCAAACCTGTGTATTAGCTGGATCGGCGATTAGCTGCAAATCCATTCACAAGACGCTCACCATCTAATGATTTTTTTACACTGTGTGCAGTCTGTGTGTATCCCAGGACTTACCTGGCAGCTGCGATAGAAGCAGCCTCTTTGGGGCCAGTGCGGACATTACACGCCTTCCCTTTAAAGGCCTAGGCACCCCTGCGATTTCCCTGACTCTGCCAGAAAATGGCAGTTACCACCCACAAATGCTGGATTTCTGTCGATCACTGTGCATATGCAAATAGCAGGACTTTATCTCAGAATGGCTGCAATCATATATACAATGGGCCATACGCACGCAAAGTCTATCGATAATCGCCGTCCTGCAAATTTTCAGCCATGTTAGGCCCATTGTGTATGTCAGCTTACTGCCTCATTATTTACCTAGACCAGATCTGCTCAGAGTTTCACACTTCCACACAGTACTTGCGGCACCTTGGTGATGTGAACCTTTATAACTAGTGGGAGTTCCTGTGCTTAGTGTAAAGTCACATAGGCAGCATTAGCACCGGTGTCTCCTTAATCCTACACTGAATAAGAACTCGCTGCTGCATTTTTTTTTTTTTTGCTTGTGATTTCATGTGGCATAAAAGCGCTGCTGAGTAAGCATTGCCTGTAGCAGGATTGTTTGTATTGTCTATCAACCATGCTTTATACTGACTAGTTAACACCAAACTTCAGAATTTACTGCACGTGTTAGCACTATTTTAATCCTTTTAGGTTACTCCTTCCCGAAGCCCAACATTCTCAGCGCTTGCGGGAAAGCCTTCCTATTCGGTCACTAAACTTTGTTGGTTTAAAATTATTGTAATAATTACATTTGTAATTTACACTGAGGTGAGAGAATAAAACTGTTGGGTATATTTAGTAAAGTTTCAAAATTATTTTTTTCTGAGCGATACTGTTAGAAATAACGTGTAGTGTAATATCGTTAATATTGCGTGCTCCCATGCATCGCTAACGACCCTTCCCGTCATCTGTACATGTAGCTAAATCTGACTACATAGTTTGTGACTGTATGCATAGGGGGGAACCCTGTTACTTCACTGAACAATACCGTTAACCGATATCATTCACTGTGTATGCACTATATCGTTTGCTCACCAGCACCACCGATAGTAACTATATTAACCGTGCCTCTAATTGGGTAGTGTGCACAGGGCGTTATATTTATCAGGTTTAGATAAGTGAAGTGGAAAAGAGCAAAATAGTGCTAACAAGTACATTCTGAAGTTTGATATGAACTAGTCAGCACATAATTGCATTGTCACATACTTTTCAATGATCAGGTTTTAGACCCAATAATTATCATTGGTTGTTTCCATTGTTCACTTCAATAAGGATTAACATATCACACAGATGTAACAAAACTCACCCACGGGGATAAAGACTCAAAAAGGAGCCTCTTTCTGTGATGTGCTCGGAGTGAGGTGCTGATGTGGTCACGCCACTTCTCTATCGGGACTTCTGTGCACTATTGCGCATTGTGTTCATGTGCTGCCACCATAGCTAGAGAGGGTAAAGCATTTTTGCAGGATGTACCCCATAGGTTACAGATCCAATAGCTGCAGGGGTTGTTATCTTCAATGAGATGCTAATTGAATACACTTAATATTTACAGGATATCCCCACATTATATGATAAGTTGGCCCTGTAGCCAGATGGTCAACTCTCACTTCTCTGTGCAGTTGCAGTCATATAAAGCAAAAAGGACAGGAAAGAACTCTTGTGGGACAAGCTGGTCACACATTAGTGCGAGTTGGCTTATTTTCACCCGATTCTGATGGATCAGGCTGAGAAATCTGATGAAAAGTGACCAAATCGCAGTTGCTTGACATCTGATCAGATCCAATAAGTGGTCCCATGTGCAGATCGGATGCAGAGATTTAACCTGCTGCCCCAAGGATAAATTGGAGACCCATCAGCAACACATCATGGCTGCTTTTTAGCATCTACAATGTATTGCATCCAATTTTCCTTGAACTCCCCTGGCAGCTCCCTGAGAGTCATTTTACATGCAACAAATTTCATGCAATTTATTGCATGTAAAAAATGGCACATCAAGTGCCAAGTCAGATGAGAGGACTCCCAGGGATCTTTTGGGAAAGTTCAAGGGAAATTGAGTCCAACTTGTGGCTCAGACAAGTGTATGGGGGCCTTCCGGTTTTAAGGTTACCAAAAATGTAACTGGGTATCGGTTCATCTCCTTCCATATATGGTATACTTGGGGTACTGACAAATGTAGCCTTAGACCTCACAAGTGTCTCTCACACTACTCCACTTAATGGCAGTACAGCGCATCAGTCTTGATTGGGTTGGGATTGTGGCTGGAGAGATACGGGGTAGGCATAAGGCTGGAGAAACAGGGAGTGAGACATGATTCTGGAGAAATCCTGGGGGTGGGATTAAGGCTGGAGAGACATGAGGTTGGAAAATGGGGTGGGGACATGAGGCTTGAGAGACTTAGTAGGAAGATGCTGGAGAAACAACGGGGAGGCATAGCCTGGAGAGAGCATTGAGGAATGGTGCTGGAGATAAATGGTATGTGAAAGGGGTGAGGGTGCATGAGACTATGGGCCTTATTCAGATCTGCGTGCATACGCATGTAGTTTCGATGTTGGCCGTCTGCGCATGTGCAGGCATATGGTGCGTGCACCAACAGCGACCTTTCGGTTCGCCAGGTGCACGCACCCATGGCGGGGGGGCGGGGGCGCTGGGCTGGGTTCGCCGGGCGGGGTTTGGTGGACTCGCAAAGCTGTGCGAATTCGCAGCCTTGCGAATCAACCTGAATAACCGCCTATATATGTTCCACAATAGCTAGTGCCGTAGCAAACATTGGTCTAAAACAGGGATGGGGAACCTTCGGCCCTCCAGCTGTTGTTGAACTACACATCCCAGCATGCCCTGCAACAGTTTTAGCATTGGCAAATAGCAAAACTGTAGCAGGGCATGTTGGGATGTGTAGTTCAGCAACAGCTGGAGGGCTGAAGGTTCCCCATCCCTGGTCTAAAATATTAGCTATATCATGTAATTCATACAGTCCTCAGGAAGAATTACACTAGGATATCTTCTGGTCTATGGTGTGCAAACTACTCTTATGTATGTGTAGCACAGTGGTGTCAAACTCATGACCCTCCAGCTGTTGTGGAACTAAACATCCCCTGCCACAGATTTTATATAATGGATTGCTAAAACTATGGCAGGGCATGCTGGGATGTGTAGTTCCACAACAGCTGGAGGGCCATGAGTTTGACACCTCTGGTGTAGCACAAAGAATAGTGCACAATCAGTTTCTCTCTGCAGTAAATTTTGATATGTTCCTGAAATATAGAAACAAATACTTTATAAGAATTGGTTGCCAAGACAGTAATAACCATTTATACTGTAACTACATCTAGTAATGTATAGCACAGCATACATGCCTGTAGTAGCTGCAGCTATTTTTGCCTTTTCAGCTGCTAAACAAATCACCTTAGTATTTGTGTGCATGTTCTCTGCCTGTCTCTTTCTCTAAACTGCAGACACATCGGCTTATTCATGCTCAACTTGGTGGTTACTGCACAGTGATCTACTTACCATGCCCCACAAGGAGCAGACAGCTCACAAGCCTCTCATCACAGTGCATCTAGATAATTATCATCATTTAAACCAGGCCTGTCCAACCTGCAACACTCCAGCTGTTGTGAAACTACACATCCCAGCATAACCTGCCACACTATTTCTGTTGGAAAATGCTAAAACTGTGTCAGGATATGCTGGGACCTAGTTGCCTACCCTACTGCATTCTGCAAGAGACTCCCTAAAATAGCAGCAGCATTTCACCTAGTCCACATTATGGGGTATATACAATGCAGCCGGCGAGGGGGTTTGTATGGCGAGGATGGCTTGTTTTTGGGGAGGATCGCCAAAAACAACCCTACCTCACCATCTAACCTCCTCGCCGGCTGCTCATCCTATTGTATGTTCCAGCAGAAATCTTGCCATAAGAGGACAGCGAGGATTCTCCTGAACCACGAGGTTCGCCGCAAATTCAGTGAGCCCGCTGCATATAGCTGCGAGTCTTGCCATTTTGATGGCAATACTCACCGTTTCCACTTCGCTTTTTAGAAACAGCGAGTGCAGGTTCAATACTGAGGGTGGGCTATGACAGCGAGTATGGCCGTCAAAATGGCAAGACTCGCAGATATATGCAGCGGGCTCACTGAATTTGTGGCGAACCTCGCGGTTCAGGAGAATCCTCGCTGTCCTCTTATGGCAAGATTTCTGCTGGAACATACAATAGGATGAGCAGCCGGCGAGGAGGTTAGATGGTGAGGTAGGGTTGTTTTTGGTGATCCTATATACCGCTAAGTAGCAGTTATATTATTTGGGGGAAAAAAGGAACGAGAGACAGATACATTTACATTGAATCATCAGCGCTATTTCCCAGCATTGGGGGTGGCTACATTCATGTCTTGTGTCCATTTATATGGAACCACGTTGAAAACACAATAGATGAACAATCCCTGCCACGTATCAATTAATTTTCTTAAGCAAGTACAGTAGCTCTTACTAACTGCTTTGGGGCTCTTCTACATTTGGGTATAAGTTATTTTAAAAGATTCCTCTCAGATGTAGCAGTACACACCCACACTTCTAGGTGCCGGGTTCACAATATCTTCAAATGTGGAACTAGACACACCCCTTGGATGGAGCATGACACGTCCCCTCAATGGGGCGCTGTGCAAAATTATACTACCAACTATAATCTCCCTGAAGCTAGTTTTCAAAAGTAGGCAAGAATGTGCTGGGATGTGTAGTTTTCCAACAGCTGGAGGGCTGCAGGTTCAACAGGCCTCATTTAAATTGTAATACCTGGCTGTATGTATATGAACAATGCAGATATTAGAACCTGCAAATTTAGCTCAACATTGACCATGCTTTTACATATACGGTCTATAGAAAATACTCTTTGGTTAAGGGGCGTGCAGGTACATGGAGATTTCCAGTCCTGCATAATGTCGTTAGGTCCACACTTTTAAGGTCGACATGCATTGGGTCGACCACTGATGGTTAACAAGGCTTAGGTAAACACATAAAAAAGGTCGACAGGGTCAAAATGTCAACAAAAGCATTAGGACGACAATGGAAAGGTCGGCAGTCAAAAGGTCTACATGGGTTTTTCACATTTTTTGGAACCAACATGTGCCGACAGGCAGTATTTCATGCCCTACCGTCTCCTAGGGCATGGAGGAAAAACAGTGTGCCGAGCATAATGAGACACAGAGGGGACGCTGTGCAGTTTTCAGTGTCCGTGTCGACATTCGGGACAATAAAAAGTGAAAAAATCATGTCGACCTTTTGACTGTTCACCTCCTCATTGTCAACCTAATTCTTGTGTCAACCTTTTGACCCGTTAACCTTAGCCATGTGGACCCTAATGATGTGATAAGCAAATAAAAAAACAGTGCCACTATGGTTTTTGTGGTGATGTACAGTATAGGCGTAGGAATGTATTGATGAGAGGCTAGAGTTACTGCGCATGTTTTTTTTCTGCAGCTACATGGAAACAGATACCTTTAATATATACTTTTGTGAGTTTGCTTTTAGCACATTAGTTTCTGTATATGAGAGAGAGAGAGAGAGAGAGAGAGAGAGAGAGAGAGAGAGAGAGAGAGAGAGATGAAATGAGAAAGTGAGCTGAAATGCAAAATAAGAATGACCCAGAGACCTATCATTTTTAATAAATTACACATAAAAAATATTGTTAAATGTGCAAATTTGTCAAAGTCCAATATTCAATAAAAAGTACTTTAAAAGTTTATGAAACAACAGTATCACAAGATAAATGTAAAAAGACAATAAAACATAAAATAAAAAATGAAGCATAAAATCATAAAAGTCTCACAGCTGAAGGGTCACTTCTGCAATTACTGCTGTCATTACCCACCTTCAAGAAATGGAAGGCACCACAAATGCATCATTTTTTACCAGTATTTGGATCAGTTCAAGTTGAAACTGAAGCAAGTACACATTCAAACTTTTACTGAAGTGTTCAACATTGAGGAATACCTTTTCTCAGACTTGTTTGTCTGCCAGATAAGCACTACTATACTTTTTTTGTAACCAATTGTAAGCCATTATTATAAAACTGTTTTTTTTTTTATTGCAGACAGTATTACAGGTCCTGAGCCCTTCTCTTGTAGTGTTTGCAGCTTGTACTAGAGGAGATACTGTAAGTCACTTTGCTGATGCTTTCTAAAAGGGAAGGGGAACTTTGGTCATATAAGCATGGAGATACACTGGTTTATCACAAATATGCCAACTACCTTCTTAGATAAACCATTTCAATGGTTTAATTCAGGTATGTCCAAACTATGGCCCTCCAGCTGTTGTAAAACTATACATCCCAGCATGCCTTGCCATAGTCTTAGCATTCCCTAATAGTAAAACTGTGGCAAGGCATGATGGGACTTGTAGTTTCACAACAGCTGGAGGGCCATAGTTTGGACATGCCTGGTTTAATTACTACACTACAAGCACCTCCCTGTATATATCTTAGAAATTGGTAGATGTAAAGTATTTGTAAATATCAGAAGTGCTTGGTACTTGGGAAGAGACCTTTTTTCTAATAAAAGGGCCAATAGATTAACTGAACGGATAGGACAACAGACTTCATTTCTAATGAAAACATGCTGATTTTTCATTATTCATCTTTTATCATATCTGTGTGACTTTAACTCGACCATTACATCATTTTTATCAGGATCACGGATCTTGGTAATATGTAAGGAATGTAATAACTTTAATCCACATGTGTAACTAATACTGTAGCTGTCCTACACTCTAATATTCATTTGTTTATCCATGAACCACGGTGAAGATCTCTTTTATAGAGAACATCTGGCTTTTCAAGCTTTTATAAGCAATTCCATATAGATAAATGCATGCTGCATGGGTTTTTATGCTTCATCGAATGGCTTAAAACAGTGCTGGGCAAAATAATAAATCATTCAGAATACACAGGTGTGATGAGAGAAACTCAGATTATGTGCAAAGCATAAACATGGAGAAAAGAGATTTACAGATTTGTCCTCATGCAGTAATGCCAAATAGCCCCTCGCCAGGTCTCATGAGAATCGTCTAGCATCAAGGTGGCATGTCTTGCCCTTTTATTTTGCCTGAAAATGCATCACAGCGCAATGTGACAAGAAATCAGGAGGATGCTGTGCCGATTAGTTTAAGGCATGGGTCTTCAACCTATGGCCCACCAGATGTTATGACACTATATAGTCCAACATGCATTGCCACGTTTTTCCTATAAGAGCATGCCAAAACTGTCAGGGCATGCTGGGACATGTAGTTCCACAACATCTGGAAGAAGGTTAAAGACCTGTGGTTTAAGGTAACTTGTATATATGTGTGCGACTGCAGCTGTATACTGACAATGTACTGTAGAAGTGGCAGCTTTTTTCATACTACAAGCTCTGTATACAGACTCAGTGGGATGTATTATACAAGCATGCATGGATTATACAGGTATCGTGCTCTCAGCTTCGTCTGCAGGATGTATTAGCAATGAGATGTGTGCACAGTGGAGGCTCCCTCCTCTAGCCATCCCTGCTAGCACATCAGCTCCACTGTGCATACGCAAGATCTTGCTACTAGAGAGATCTCCCGTGCAGCATGTAACTGGCAAACGCTGCAGCCAGTGACAGAATTGTCCCTGCTGCGGTTTATGAGCAGTGACACCTGCAGTTGTCCAACTTGATAGCTGCAAGTGTCGGACCGGTACATTGCCCCACACATTGGTGTGCTAGCCGGTACAGATTAGTAATGTAATAAACAAGGGCGAATAGCTCCCCTGTCATGCAGCACCCACCAGCTTAGTAATAGATGGAGAGGGAGCAGCATCAGTGCACACTGATACAACTCCCCTCCTGTATCAGCTCATCATACATCTATACCTCAGTTACACAGATATACAAGTGTCATATCAAATTAATCAGCACAGTCTGCTTGAGTATCCTAATTGCAACTAAGATGCACTTTTGGCAATGAAGACACCCATGGTTAGAGGTTTACTTATGCCTGTCATGGTGTTTTGAGGCTAGATATATGAGAACACATTTGGGGGTATTATTTTAGGTTTTCTGCACAATGTTTATGTATGTGTTTTAATGTAATTTTACTGATTTTCATTTCCATTACTTCCAATATATTGCTCAGAGCTTAGCTACCTGAATCATCAATGTACCAAATAAAACCTCACTTTAGCTGCCCGTATGATTTGATTGGTCAATTTGAAAATGCTGGTACATTGCTATGCATTTGGAATGAATGTATTCGGCAGATCAAGTCCCTTTTCAGTCAGGCCGTTACGGCTAATATGTTGCAAGCTAAAGGATGTCCCCCTGTCAAATGCACAGGTTTTGGTATGGGTGCGAATGGTTTTGACTGTGGCCAAAGTTGTCATAAATCAAATCCTTAAGGTGCCCATACACTGTACAATTATTGTATGCAATTTGGACTAGATTGCATCGAATCGCATACGTTTTGCAATGCAAGGAGATGCAAGCTAGTACAAAAAGTATGTGCAGCACATACTTTTTGAGATGTGCGATGGGATGTGCACGGGAGCGCGCATCTCATTGCACAGTCCTGTCGCTAAATGTATGGGCACCTTTAGCCAAGCAATTTGTTGTTTTGGGATGGCTGCTTGAACTACCACAAAACAGGTCAACTAAACTTGTGTAAAAACAAATAATAAATGAAACAACCCCACTGCTCCAGCAACTGAACAACCCCTAGCAGGAGGAGGAGGAGCATCCACCTGGAGGGAGACAGTTGAAGGGAGGTGGCAGGACAGCTTAGTGAAGTAGGAGGGGATTGGTGCAGAGTGGCATAGGAATGCAGGTGGGGGTAGCAGGACAGAGGGGAGTCTGCAGAATAGACATGGACAGACTGAGAAATCTCTGCATATGACTGGCGAGTTACTTTACTGATATATTTCTACCACTAATCAGAAATAATTCATTTTAGGTTGTTTACTGAAGCATGAACAAAACCTGAATCAGGAAACCCATGGTCTGGAAGAAAACATCTAATATTGACTGTACTCGAGCCTCCTCATATTATACTGTAATATGTCATAACTCCATCCATCCTGCCTTGAACAGGGCAATCACAACAGGCCTTTAGAGGGTTAGAATAAAGTTGGCCTAGACTAGTTTGCAAAGTTATCACAGACTGATCCTTTCAAAATCTCAATACTCAACATCCTCATCGGTTCCTTCACTCACACTAGTTTTTGGTTCTGTCTTTACAGCAACTATCATGTTTATGCTAACAAGTGTACTAATGCAATGGAGAACTGAAGACACTAATTGGTACTTGCAGGAGACAGATTCAAGGCCAGTATGTGCCAAATCTACATAGTCTTGTTTTAGTAATCTATCAGTATATTGTGAATAAAACAGTGGAAAACATTTATCTCTCTTCCTTGCTTGGTAGATTTGCCTGGGAATACACAAAAGAGCCTTTCCAAAAACAGTAGAGATCATTGCTAGGTCTTCCTCCAAACTGGTTTTTGCAAAGTTATATAAATGATGATGTAATAACATTTCAAACGATCCCCCACCTGGCAATACTAGCCCAACATTCTGAAATGACACAGGAATTGGTATAGCCATATTTGCAGAGCTTTTGGTCCATGCACCAACTTTCATATCATGCTGGGATTTTGCCTCCACTTGACCTAAACACATATTACCTATATTCATGCAGTTACAAGATGTGCTTAAATTCGTTACACCGTCTTCAACAGTACATTTGGGAACGCCCTTTCCTTCTTTGTTAGCGCAATGCAATACAATTGCTGGTTCAGTCCTTTGTAGATGGCTATCCTCTGCCGGGTCATTCTGGCACCTGCTACAATACAGGCTTTGTTCTCGTGCTAACACACTTCTGTTTGGTAAGCAACCGCATGGATTATTTGTTGGCGGTTTCCAAGTTGCATCTAATGGCTGAAACAAGTTATTGAGCATCATAAAAGAACCATGAAAAGATGAAGCAAGCTGCTCAGTTAGACCTTTAACGGGCCCACAAAACACAAGACTATGTGGCTTGAAGGCCGATGAACCATTTAGAATCAGCTGTACATATTTGTTGCACCCAATAAGAAGTGGTTTGCAACTTGTTGCTAGAAAAGTGTCAGTTAGAAGAACATCACTGAGCGGTTTGGACAGTGGTGACGCTCCAGTAATCATGCACAGAACATCAATTTCTTCTGATGTTAAGCAGTCTACTATAGATACCCCGCTCAGTTTTGCATAAAAAAGCACAATTTTGTGTTGCTTAACACTTGATAATATTAGCTTAATTTGTTTTTTCTGCAATTGCTGTAATATATGTTCAGTCCTTTCCAGTATGTATTGCTGTGAAACCTGAAGCTGAATACCTGAGGAGACAACAAATCCTATGTCAGATGCAGACAGAGACTGGTGGATCTGCTCGGTCACAATTAGTGCATGCAGTTCTCCCTCTGCTGGACAATACACAGAAAACGGATGGCGAAGTACCAAACCAGGTAATATCCTGGAATTATCTACCGGTAGTCCTGGAACTTCGGTGTGCAGTTCACTGAAGCATTTGCTGACTAAACTGACCACATCATGAACCGTACCAATGTCTAGTAAACAGCTATACAAATAATCACAGGCCAGTTTACTAACAAATATCCGGTTGTTACATCCAATTCTTCCACAGAAATATGCATCTAATGTTTTCTGTATAGAGGTTCTACACAAAGTAATATCCCCTTTTATATTCGAAAAAACGGAGAGAAATTGGGGAGAGAGGTCTTTAGTTATGATGGGCTCGAGAACTCGGGTCTGGAAGGTCAACAGCATATTGCTTATTCTTCTTAACATATGACCTTGCCTTTGATATGGCATTTTCCTTGCTGAGTTCCCAGATAAAAGCAGACCTTCATTTCTATCAGTTGTCGCCTGGAGCTCTCGGAGGACTGCACACAGCAGTAGAACAAAGGATTTTACACCATCACCAGTAATACTGTAATGCCTGGAGGCAGAGTTCACGATCATTCTACAGGGAAAAAAGAAATAAATCATGCATACAGTATGCTACATGGTCAGATCATTTATTTATATAGTAAATGCACATGAATCAGTGGCCGCTCCAGAGGTGGGGCTGCCCCACAGTCCAAAATTCAACCAAGGGAGCCTCATCTGAGTTCAGAATGAGTTCCCGACAGTCGTGATCCCAAACGCCAGAATGCCTGCGAGGGAGGAGCCCAATAGCGCCCCTTTCAGGCTTGCTTCGATTGCCAAAAGGTTCTATTCACCCTCTATGGGGGTCGTGAACCGCCATGAGAGAGAACAGACACTGTGCATTGGGATCCGGCTGGCAGTAATGTTGGCATGTGATATATTGGCATGGCATTCTGACCGCCAGGATCCAGACTGTCAGCATATTACCTACATTCTGCATCACCTACTGCCACCCCAAACACTGCCAAACATCGCCAGCCAGGACTCCCTGGCATTTGGTGTGGGGTGGCTTTGCTGGGGACTTGCCTAGTGTTGGTAGAAGGGTATGTGAATGGGGATATTATTCTTGGCAAACTTAAGAGCGTCTTACCTTTGTTCTGCAATTAAACAACTACCACAGTGATGTGGGTGCTTTAAGGCCTGATTCAGACTGCGAACAAACGCAGCCTAGTGAACAGGTGAACGCCACCCAAATCCCCTCACTGTCATGCGATGGGATGTGTACTGCCCACACATCCCCTTGTATGAGGCCGCAAGAAGGAGAAATCATTTGTTGGCCGCTCACCATCAAATGAGTTCTTCTGCCTTTGTAAAGAAAAGTCAGCTTGGACTGGGATTTCTAGCGCCCTCTATCCGCTGAATTCGGGGTAGGTGCTGACGTCAGCCATCTGCCCCAAGCAGGCATCGACACACCTGCATCTGCAGGGCTGCACCCAGAGTTTTTGTGAGCATGCCCATAAACCGCGCCACTTGTCTACAGCCTGCACATAGCTCAAACTGACATGCTATTAACATGTTCTGTACAGTGTCTTGTCTGTAGCGGGTGCACACGGGACTCTGAGTCCCAGGGTGGACCACACTGCAACCATTTTGGTAATACTTGCCCTCCTGAGTCCAGCGGCACTGCAGAAATCACCAGAAAAAATGGCACGGCGGCCATATTTCCAGCGATGTGCACATGCACAGTGAAGTGGAGTGTAATGTAATTAAAGATTTGTATGCAGGGTTGAAAACAATTTTTTGGGTATTTGTGTTTTTGACAATTCACCATAATTTAACAAATAACCTGCCTCGCCCCCAAGAACTTTCCACAAGTTATACTGATTTATTTCCACTCTAAGGAGAACAGAAATTAGTGGCATCCTAACCTGGAAGCTGACAACTCTACATGATGTGCAAGAATTCATCATATGTCCATCTCTTATGATTGTGACATAGTAATCACATCTGTGATATAAGGAGTGTGTAAGTTTGCACTCTTTAATGGTTGTGTTTGGATATTAAAATGATTTTACAAGTAACTTTTTTTTTATTTTGGGTCACTGAGGTCTTTTAAACCAGTGGTCCTCAACCTAAAGCTGCCCATACACGGTCAGTTTAACGGATCCGTTTGGGACTTAAACAGCACACATCGGATTGGATCGCATGCACTGTGATCCGATACGATGTGTACCTAGTACAAAAAGTATGTGCAGCACATACTTTTTGTACCGTAATATGTGATGCGCGGGAGCGTGCATCGCATAGTACAGAACGGTTGCCGGCGAACGGCTCCGTGTATGGGCAGCTTAAGGCCTCAAGGACCTCCAACAGTGCACATTTTCCAGGTCTCCACACAAAATCACAGGTGAAATAATTAGCTCCACCTGTGATCTGTTAAAATCTGTCAGTGAATAATGAGTGCACCTGTGCACCTGCTGGGTGACCTAGAAAACGTGCACTGTTGGGGGTCCTTGAGCACCGAGGTTGAGAACCACTGCTTTAAACAGTGAATGAATGATATGTGAGTTTCTGAAGCTATTGGATATATTTTGATGTGCCCTATTTAATGAAACTGAAGTACAAATCATGGCAGATGGCCCCATTAACTAGCCCAGGATGTGGTAATGGATTCTGAGGGAAATTCCTTCCCCTTTCGCATGCTTATCAGAATTGAGCACTTTTATATGAACTTTTATGCTATTGCGATACTTTTATATCTTCTTGAGGAGACATGGTCACTTAGCAGAGACTCTGAAAGGAATTTGAACATTTGGAAACAATACATCAATTGATATTGTTGCCTTATTATACAATATATTCATTTAAGCTCCAATTTAAGAAGTTTCCTTTTTTTGGGGGGGGGGGGGGGGGATTAATTCTAGAGTGTTGGTGACAAGATCATTTTGTAGACTACACAAAAGACGACATTGCAAACGATGCCATATTGTCAACAACTTCCCTTGAACTCCAGGACAAATGACGTGCATACACACTAAACAATTTTACAAATGATATCGTTAGTGGCCACATGCCAGTAATATGCTGTTGTTGATGAGATTGTCGGATTGAGCCACACGTACAGACGACAGAGGACGTCTCTGACGATGTTACATCGTTTACGATATACAGATGGAGCCGCTCTCATATGCGTTTCAGAAGCTTAGGCGCCCCATTTGCTGCAATGGACGTGCGAGACGCTTGCGCATCCACGATGGTTGGCAATGTGGGGCGGTATGGATGGTGTAATGGTTAGCATTACTGCCTCACAGCACTGAGGTCATGGGTTCAATACCCACCATGGCCCTAACTGTGCAGAGTTTGTATATTCTCTCCATACTTGCGTGGGTTTCCTCCGGGTACTCCGGTTTCCTCCCACAATCCAAAAATATACTGGTAGGTTAATTGGCTCCCAAAAAATTAACCTTAGAATGTCTGTGTGTGCCTGTACATGTGGTAGGGTATATAGAATGTAAGCTCCACTGGGGCAGGGACTGATGTGAATGGTCAAATATTCTCTGTAAAGCGCTGCGGAATCTGTGTGCGCTATATAAGAAACTGCTAATAAATAAATAATAATGTGCCAGCAATAACAAGGCTGGCTCCATCTGTAGTGTGTACATATAACGATATAGGGTGTACAGGCTAACAAACATGAACATTTAGTTCTGACTGGTCCTTATTGTTTATATTGCTTTAAAAAAAAAAACAATCGGTACTTGTTTAGTTTCACGGCGGCAGCATGGCCGCCGGCTACTTCCGGGTTGTGCCCTCGGCAAACTATCAAAAATAATTGACTCCATGCCAACGTGGATAGTTCATACCCCACTTTCCACGTTGGCATGGAGTTGATTTTAGATAGCGTAGGGAGCCCCGAGCCCACAGCGTGGGTGAGCGAAGCGAGCCCCACAAGGGGACTCAGACGCATGGCCATGCTGCCACGAAACTAAACAAGTACCAAAAAATCTTGTCTAGCTTGTACACACCGTAACTATACATAATTTCAAATACTTTTCTATACCTTGCAACAGGGTGGTCCAATAAAAGGTACTCCAGTATTCTTCTTCCATCTTTGGTAATAAGAAGATCACCAGTGGATTTAATAAATAGAACTTGTCCTCCATCAGGTCCAAAACAGCGACAGACAATATTTTCCAAAGATTCAGCCACTTGCAGGATTTTATTGATGTCCAGCTCTTTTACATGCCCCTGCATTCTTTCTGCCTGTGATACAAAAAAACATTTAAGTGGGGGTATTCAAAGATGCATGATATTTCTGACAGACGGAAATATAAGAAATCAGTATTGAATCCAGGACTTCCCTCAGGCATTCAACTTTGTTTAAAGTCGAAACTGCAGCCGGTTTTGACTAATCGGCGGACAGTTTCACCGATCCACGTTTTCCGACTGTCGGAATCTATTCCGACAGTCCAGAAAATGGACCCAACATTGAATAGTTAGAATGACCGTTTGACTTAATCTTGCCAGAAGAGGTTGATATTTCCACCTGAAAATAAATTGGGAATTTAACCAGAAATAATTCTGTGATCTGAGCAGCGTGTAGAGGGCTCAGATCTGTGGACAACATATAGGGTAAATGGATCCTGCCATTTGTTCAGTGAAGGGTTCACATGAAGCAGAAAACTTGTCTGCTCATCAAATAACAGGATTTTCAAAGTATTTTGATACTTTGGTGGTAGGCACTCAATAATCAGCAATCAATTGGATTGGTATAGTAGTAGTAGTATAGTAATGAGCACTCCCCTGAGTGCTGCTCACATGATAAAAACAGTTGTTTAATTAAGTTAATTATAAATAATGGCAATGCCACATTTAATTACAATTACTGGCCCAAGTCACATGCAAAATACATTTTAAAATGGATTTAAATGTGCCCTGTTTTCACAAATGATAGGTGCAAAATGAGCATCTCTTCATAAATTGCACTTAAGCCCGATACGTCCGGCAGTAGCACACCGGCATTTGCCCATCACAGGTGCTTAGCTGCAGATAACGCGCAGCCACTCCTACCTTACGTAACGTAATAGCCAAGGGCACTGCTACCACGGACACGCGGGTTGCCATGGCAACCGCTGTGACCCACCGTAAATTGTCTCCTCCAGCGCCGGCTTCCTGTCTGGAGCGGTCCAGCTGCCTGTCTGTCTCTCCACGGTGAAGAAGCAGGAAGTGAGATCTCCCTTTGGCCGTTTGTTCATAAAGTTTGATTTAAAAAAAAAAAAAAAAAAGGGAGGAAAAAAGACTGCTGCAGCTGCACGAAAGGGAGACCTGAGAATCTGGGACTAGGGAGAGAGAGAAGATGTGTACACAGAGAGAGCGCCCTGCACAGAAAATCCATGTCTCTGTATATCCGCATGTATTGTACTTTGAGTTTAATTTAAAGGCCTTTTGTTTTGAGTTTAACTGAGCTTCTTGATAGTTTTCTAGCTGCAAACAAAATTTCTTATGACCAGTTACTTTTATAGCATGACATATTAAGCAGCGCTTTACACAGAATATTTTGACATTCACATCGGTCCCTGCACCAGTGGAGCTTACAATTTTAGTATGAGCACAATTTAGAATTGATCGCTAATGTGCAACTTCACAATCCATTCAATTATTGAATGACTGCACATGTGTACAGATCGTAGCAAGCATGCTCGAGCTCAAATCAAAAATAGTAAAAATATCTAATTCACAGTTTCCAGGGTCCTGTGGCGGGGAACGGGGGGGACGGCGGCAGTTGGGAGTCCCCGCTGCCACCAGCTTGTCAGCGTACGCATGCGCACAGCATCTATTCCCCACAGTCAAATGGGCAGTGTGGCCTCGCACTTGTGACTTGATTTGAAGACCACACACCCTAAGGTCCCACTGGAACCACCAATGAAAGTTGGGAGGTACGCTTCCGGACTATTTGTCTACAGCAAAAAGATAGACAACCATTAGGTCGATACCATTAGTTTGACAAGCAAAATGGTCGACATGCAAAAAGGTCGACACTCCCATTAGGTCGACAGACAAAAGGTCGACATGGGTTTTTCACTGTTTTTTTTTGAGCCGACATGTGCCGACGGGTGGTATTTCATGCCCTACCATCCACTAGGGCGAGAATAAAATAGTGTGCCCGAAGCATTGCGATCGATGCGAGGGGCTGCGGTTCACTTCAAACTGTGTCCATGTCGACATTTGGGTAAAAAACAGTGAAAAAACCCATGTCGACCTTTTGACTGTCGACCTAGACATGGTCAGCATAATGCTTGTCGACCTTTTCGCATGTCGACATTTTTGCTTGTCTATCTATTTGCGGTTCAGGGAGGTATGTGTGCGATGTCAGTTCTGGCCTCGAATCTCAATCAGCCTTGTCACTGTCGCAGACTTGTGGAAGGGGCAGACTAACATTTGCAGAGACTGAGCTATTATTTTGATTGTTAGTGAACTGTGTATGGATGTGTGACAGGATAGCAGATAACTACATTTTCGCAATTTACTTGAAGATTTGCATAGGAGGGGAGGGGTCACTCTGTCTGGGAGGCAGCTAACTATTCGCAGTCATCTGCAACTTTGCAGGAGAATGCTCAGGACTGAATCAGGCTCTATATTCCCTACCATGTGTGAGTGTAAATGTTGTTGGTGAGCCAAATACCTACCAGTATATTTTTGGAGCATTGGAGGAAGCCAAAGTACCTAGATGAAACCCACAAAAGTACAGAATTTACAAATCCACACAGTTAGGGCCATGGTTAAAATGGAGCCCATGACCTCAGTGCTGTGAGGCTGGTAATACCAGCAGATGAGCAGCTTTGAATAGTGCTGCGCTATGCAAAGCCGTCCTCTCCCCGCTGATGGCGCCGGGCAGGGGGAAAGCAGCTCAGTGTGTATGCACTGAGCAGCTTTCCCCCCAGCTATGATCGCGATCATCACTGTCCATACACGCTGGGCATAGTCGCCCAGTGTGTATGGACCTTCAGTCAGTTTGGAAAAAGCTAGTTCACGTAGGAGTTTTGTTGTACAGTATGTAAAGATGATTGTGTGGCGTTATCTGTACTGTTCTCTATGCTACTCTTACTTCTTTCCTATATAATGGAGCTGCATTATGTTAACCAGCATTACGTATTATTAATTAATTTACAGTTTCTTAGTGCAGCAAATTCCGTTGCATGGATTACTTAGCTTGCCACAGGCAAACCCCAAAACAATCCAGTTTTGGTAAGTTGCTTAGGGGCCCATTTATCAAACTATATTTGCGGCTAAATCCCCTGCTGCGTTCCCCCCCTGCAGTGTCGCCGGCCGCATCCCCCATAGGTTTCTATGGGGGATGCGAAGCTGCCAGATGTATTAACATCGGGCAGCCCGGCATCGCAGCCCTGGGCTAACCCCATTCTTATATGGCGATAGCCCATTGTAGCCTATGGCTTGAGCAGGGCAGTGCGGTAAGAGGGGCAGCGCATAACCGCGCATGCGCTGACCTCCCGACTTCCGGGTTAGGGCTTCGCAGGGACGGGCTCCTATCGGAGCCCTGTCCCTGCGCCCTTAAAAATGATACATTGCCCCTATATGATCGCATTTTACAATGCGATCCTGGGCGGTAATATTCCGCCCAGATCGCATTGTAAAATGTGATCTTGATAAATGCGCCCCTTAATGTTAGGCAGAGTTACTGGACCTCTAACATTTGAGGCAGTTTTGGCAAATATGATGAAATTAGAAATTCTGCTTGTGTTACGTGTATTATTGAAGAACAAAATGTATTACTCAATGCTTTAACTAAATACTGCGACGGCTTCACAGTGACTTCCTATTGGAGGACCAATCTGCCAATCACCAGCAGTAAGGCAGTCCCATTGGAAGGTGTTCCCTCCCTCCGGGACTGCCATAGTGTGGCCAGCGATAGCACCCCTCCTTTGACGAAGAAGGAGCCGCTAGTCTCAAGTGCAGTGCTTATTATCAGTATAGCGGTCTCACGTCTCATCTTCCAATTACTTTTACTATTCAATGTTCCAAATTACTTGATTACAAATGTCTGATGTCAGGCTCCTTACTTACACACATCAGATGAGTTTTGCAAATACTGTATATTAAAGTCAAGTTTCAGATCTGTAGGTACAGTGCAAAAGTAATTTTATATTAATATCTCTTGTGTGTATATATATATATATATATATATTTGGCTACACCTGTCACTCGAAATGTGTGAGTGTGTCTATAACACTGAGTGAAGCCTCTGACTCACATGACTGACTCACATGAGAGAGAACCATTCCAGTGAGCCTACAGTGCAAGACACCCTCTGCCTCCCCATGCTGCCCCCGGCAAAGACATTGGCACTCCACAGCCACCAGGTGAGCAGCAGCGCCTCTGCCGCCGCCCCCCCCCGCGATTCGCCGCAAACCCCCCCTCCCGCGATTCACGGCACGCAAAACCCCCCGCGACCCCACCTCCCACGATTCGCGGAACCCACACCCCCCCCATCGCGATTCGCGGCACGGCCCCCCCTGGGATCCCCCCCCCCCACGATTCACGCCACCCCCATCCCCCCCCCCACAATTCGTGCACCCCCTCGAGATTCGAGGCGACACCCCCTCCCGTGATTCGCGGCAAACCCCCCCCCCGCAACCCCCCTCCCGCGATTCGCGGCATCCCCCCGCGCAATTCCCGCAGTTTGCAGCCCCCCCTCCCGCAATTCACGCCACCCCTGCATTTCACCCCCCCCCCACGATTCGTGCCACCCCCGCAACCCCCCTCCCGCAATTCACTGACCCCCACAACCCCCCTCCCGCAATTTGTGGACCCCCGCACCTTTCACAGGACATTTCACGTACCCCCGTGAGAATGGGAGATCCTGTACCGCCACAAGCAGGTGCCGCCCCTAGGTGGGAAATCTGGCCCTGGCTGCCGCGCTGCAGGTTCCCCCACTGCCAGAAAAGTCCCCATGGTCCTCTGCACCAGCACCACAACTTTTATCAATGTCTTGCCCACATACCACTATTATACAGCTTCCTGCACCTTTTTAGAGGGGGGGGGGGGGTGCCCTAGGGGTACTGACCGCCAAACACCCCCCAGTCCTATAACTCCCTACTGTGCAGCACTGTGCTGGACCCCACCCCCCTTGCCAGCTTCAGATATTACTTATAGTACACCCCCCCCCCCCCAACACACACCTGTAGTAACTTCTGAACTGTGCTAGTGTGTCTCTCTGTCAGGAGACACTTGTGCACATTCCCACAGCCAGAGCCCAGGCACGGATAAGCGCAGTCATTCCTCCCTCCCTGCGGCCAGGGCTTAGCTGACTCTCTTCAACAGAACTCCGACTCGCTAATTCCCCGCCTCCTTCCTTGAATTGTCAATGTGGACACTTACCGGAGAATGATGCAGCATTCAAGCAGGTGCCGGATGGTCTCCTGACAGTCAGTAGATTGGCTAAATTAAATCTTTTGTCCAAGACTGTTCAAGGGAAATCTTAATATAATTCTTAAGATCACAGATCGTTCTAGTGTGTGGGCACCTTCACTCTGATTGTATACCCTAATTGCAAACAATCAGATTGCATAGCATCAAATCGGCTGATTCCAACTGAATTGTGAGATGAGTGACCTATTAAGAAATTCATTCATCCATCCAATTTATTTGGCTTTAACACTATGGGGAGTATTCAATGTGGGACAATATTTCCGACAGTCAGCACTTTTTGTGGACAAGAGCAGGTCGAATTAACATGTGACCTACTCAATCTTTCCGACCCTTGGATTTTTTCTGATATACAGAAAACTTGGATTGGTGAATTCACTTTTTTTTTTGTTAAAAACTGCCTCAGATTCTACAATTTAGCAGTCATTTGGACAATGCAGATTCCACTTTTAACAAAGTAAAACCTGCATGGGCAAACATGCATCCAAAAATCGCTGCATTGAATATGTTGTATTGATATTTCCAACTGTCAGAAATATCAGCACTAGAACAGAGTAATTTTAAAAGGTTATGACAGTCGAATGATATTCAGCTAAAAATCAGTCCCTTGTTGGGCAAAACCATGTTACAATATACAAGAATGTAATGCTTTATGTAAGCAACTACATGCTGTAACATCAGCTGATCTGGGTCTTTTAAGGTGCCCATACATGGTGCATTTTGCGGGTGTGATGCGCGCTCTCGTGCACATCGACTTGCGCAGTTCAAAAAGTATGTGCTGCACATACTTTTTGAACTAGCTTTGCATCGAATCTCACGCAAATCGCATTTGATGCGATGTAGTCGAAAACACATCCAATTATTGTACCGTGTATGGGTATCTTTACTTAAGTTGCCGTTTTACAGTGATTACTGAAACTGATTTTATTGGCTCCCAGCCAATGTTAAATCAATTGCAAAAACACACAAACGTATTATACAGTATATATTGCAATATAGAATGAAGAACAGCGCCATCTAGTGCAAAGTGACATATATAAAAAGTGAGCTGTGCAAAAATAACATTTGAAAGACTTAACTTAGATTTTGTTAGATCTTCAGACTGGAGCTGCATTTAGACAAAACTTTGAGACTCAAGGTGTGTACACACTGTGCAATTACCTTGTGATCTGATATGGATCTGATCAGGATCAAATCGCATGGCAAGCAAAACGCATTTGATTTTGACTATATAGTACAGATCTGTAGTATATAGTCTTGCCTGCAGAGTCTATTTTTCTGTTTAATTTCCACTAAATGATCAGGAAAGAATCGGCATCAAATGCAGCTGAAAAATGCTTGATTTCGATTTTAATCGATTTCCATTTGATTATGAATATATAGTCAAAATCAAATAGAAAGTTAGTCAGAATAGGACAGTGTGTACACTACAATACACAACTCTCTTACTTTTGAAGGATTCAGTATTGAATCCCGGCGGTCGGGATCCCGGCGTTCAGAATCCCGACCGCCGAAATGCCGACAAGGGGGGGACGTGGATCGCCCCCCCTTGCGGGCTCGCTGCGCTCGCCACGCAGCGGGCCCGGTGCCTCGCTACGCTCGGCACACTACTTTATTCTCCCTCCAGGGGTGTCGTGGACACCCCAGGAGGGAGAAAGTGTAGGCATTTCGGCGGTCGGGATTTCGGCATCGGGATTCTGAACGCCGGGATCCCGACCGCCGGGATCTTAACTGCATCCCCTTTTGAAGGGTAAGTGGCTCAAGTTGTCACTGGAGACTTGGGTCTGTAGCAAATTCACCGTGGCTTCTCAACTCCCATGGCGCAGGAGTCAGGAGGACTGTTTCCCATGCTGTTTAGCCCCACCCCTGTATTAGAGCCCCATCCATCTTCCTCTACTTAGAGCCCCATCCATCTTCCTCTACTTACACAGCCCAGATGCTGTTGGGCCTGTTCTGATAACTTTTTATTGTATGAGGGGGTAGGGGAGGACCGAGGCATGCTCCACCCCCTCTTAATTTAGCTGCATGTTTTTTCATGGTTGCAGCATGGTGCCCTATGATAAAAGAGGTAGTGATTGTGCACCAAACTTCTCTTTGTGCTCTTGAAACAAACTTCCTATATGGCTGTAGAAATTAGAGATTGCACAGAAATTCTAACATTACTAAAGGTGGCTTCCTCTGGTGCTGTGCAGGATTTCAGCGGCTAACTGACACCGATACCCCCCCCCTCCCGCGAGATCAGTGGCAGACAGAGTCCCTGTGAACGAAGCTGCTTCTGCCTTCTGCTGACGCTCCCTCCCTCCAGCCTGTGTGTGCTGAGCTCTCCCCCCCCCCCACATGACAGCAGGACAATGCCACACAAGTTCCTGTGACAGCAGCCACTGGTAAGTGTTCTGCTCTTTTCCATGAGCAGCTGGCTGCTGGATGTGTCCCCTCGCTGATGAAAAGGAGACCCTGAGCAATATGATTGCTGGCGCTATATTGCAAGCAATATAGCGCCAGCAATCATATAGCCCCGTGTGTACACACCATAAGAAAGCCTGCTTAGTAGTCCCCGCCGGCGTGAAGGCAGCAGGGAGGTGACAGAGACCCCCCCGCACACCACATCACAGGTATCGCAGGGTCTGCGTTACCGCACCGCGATGCCAGCAGCATATGTTAGTACATATGCGCTAGCATAGTGGCGGGCGGTGATGTATTTTAATACATCCCGCCCAAAGTTTGAAAACATAAAACAAAGGCCTATGTTACAATGTAATATACCCCATGCCATTCTGTATTATGGTTCAGTGCATATAAAACAGACGATAATTACCGTATGATCACATTTTTATTCTAATTGAAAATACAAAACTACTGACCAGTGATAGTGCTTCAATTTTCAAAAAGCCATTGGAAAAGATGGTACAACACACAGGAACATTTGACATGCTAAAAAAAAAAAAATAGATAGGACTTTTTTCCTTTATTCCATCCTACTCTGTGACACTTTAAAGGTCTCCTAAAAATGGTGTGTGGGCAAATAGGATTAGATGCAACAGTCATTCTGTTCGGAGATCCAAATAATAAAATAAACCTATGCCTGTCAAGTGTGTTCTATTACGTTTTATTCACATTCATTTGTCACGGGTTCTGGCTCTTCATCAATACATAACACTGGTCGCAATAAACTTTAATATAACAGTCTATTAGTTGTTTAAAAATGTAACAGTACAAAAACAAGGATTGATGGTGAAATAACAGGTGTGCATAAAATGATAGGAGTCCACTTTACAAGGATCTTGTATAAGAACAAAAGCGTAAGGAGGACAAGTAGGCTACAAGTAAAATATATCTTCGGCTGTGGCCACTAAGAACAACAGAATACAGAACACACAATTTATAGTTTATTGGAAGTTTTGTACTTGAAAGCTGTGAATTACAGAAAAAAACTGAAGTCAATATTTTGTGTCAGAGGTCACTGCTTGTTGCTATGGCTATTAAGGATATGCCACAAATTGTAATGACTTCGTTATGTATACACTCAATATGTGTACAAATATGTAACAATGTTAATATAAATCACAGGCCTCCTGTACCATGCCGCTTATCCAGCTCCCTTGCAGCAGGCCGCCCAATCAGAAAGAAGCAGATTAACGTGAAAGGCTGAGTTCAGCTCATTCTTCAAGAGCGAAGGAGTAAAATATCTGACCAAGTATTGCAAATGCTCTTCAAAGAGTAAGAGTATGGGCTTGAAACCTATCGCATGTATATGGCACAAACCCAAAACACCTCTAATCACTTGTTTAGCAAAAAAGGCACAGGTTAGCTATATTCAGACAGCTCTTGGGCTTTCAGTCACATCCAAAAAGTGCAAGTGTAGGACATACATAATATAAAGGTAAATGACAACACTGCTACTGTATTCTACTCCTTTATGTACCAGATGGGGTAATTTACAGTAGAGGATACGTAATCTGGCACTAATGGGGCAGTCATTGATGTTAATTACTGCCAAAGTAGCAAGGCATTTCAAGTGCCCTCTAGTGGAAAAGGAGAGAACATGCAGAAATGTTACACCTGGACATAATGAAATAAAAGTGGAAAGTGTGATCAGTTGAGTTCCTTGGTTTACAGACGGCATGTCAGTTATACTCAGTTGTGACGTGCCAAAAGATAATCTGATCGCAATTCATGTAGCTTCCAGCTTATTACATTAGACTTCATAAACTTTTGCCTTGTGACTCCATGTTTGTTTAACCATCTAGGTGTACCTAAATGGGTATGGATCATTGGATAGACAGAAACGATCGACATACATTAAGGACGACACGACTGAAGGTCGACAGGTCATTAGGTTGACACAAGCATTAGGTCGACATGGGGTTTTTCACTTATTTTCCTCCCAAATTTCATCACAGTGGACAGGGACACAGAAACATAGGACCGCTGTGCTCACCATGCCTCAGGCACGGTGCCTCGCTACGCCAGGCACACTATTTTATTTTCCCACCACGCCCTAGTGGATGGTAGGGCATGAAATACCACCTGTCGACCTAATGCTTGTGTCACCCTCATGCCCTGTCGACCTTAATGCATGTCAACCTAATGCATGTAGACTTAGTGACCGTATCCCACCTAAACAATTATTTCCGGAACTACAGATGAGTTTTCAGCATGAAGCGATAGAACACTTTTTCTACAAATCTTTCAATCTGCCCACTATTGTTTGCATGTAAAATAACTGAATTTGCTTCCTGGCAAGGAATGCCAAAGCAAGACGGAAATAGAAGGTAACATCTTTACATATTGCTAACACGTTTCTATATCATTTCAGAAATCAAATGTACAATTTACAGTTAAAAAAACATTTTTTGGAGTGAACTGTATACATTGTAATTATCACCATTTTATGGTGTTTGTCTGTACAAGAAGGAAAAAAGGTTTTCTATCTACAAATTCAGAAAGGATATAACTTTACAATTCTAATTTGCTCTATTAATCAGAAGACACAACATATTTAAAGGATTACCCTCTTCAGTACAGGCTACAAAGTGTCATACATCCCTTTTGCACAGAGGAGGCTACATAACAACATGGCTTCCAATTGTAGTCACTTATGAGACAAATACATACAAGAGATTCATCAAAATGATGTGTCTTATAGTGTAACGGAAGATACTATTTTGTTTCTTCATATAAATGACCAACATTTAAATACAGGTACAACTGCCCTTTAACTTAACTTTTAATAGGTAAAATAAATTCCAGGGCATTGTATTCAAATTGTCTATGTCATAAGGACATACTGTAACTAGCAACATTTCATCTATTAGAGATTTAGTAGAACACTAAAAGACACATACAGCAATCCTGTAACCCTCCACACGGTGGAAGCATTGCCTACTGTAAGGAAGGAAGCTGTAAGAAGGAATGTTCGGACTGCTTTGGCAGGAGGAGTTCTCATCATTTGCCATTGCTTCTTGTCCACTGAATTTTGGCAAACATATCTAAAGCTGTCACTGTGTTCAGAAAGTTACATTAAAATCATTCATTACCATTGACAAATTGAATAAAGGTGTAACATGTTATGTTTCTTTTACTATGCACTGTCTATACTGTAACTATGCAGGCTGAAATGTATCAAGTAGCTAAAGTTGCCACCATTGGAATACTGTACCAGCAGCCCAAAAATAGGTTTTCGTAGCCAAAAAGGAAGAATTCCAGATAATATACTTCCATACATGTTTACCAGCCCGGTGATGATGTATAAAATACATGTCAAGGATACGGACCATAATTTAGACCAATAATCTACAATATATGATTTCCTTAAAATGGATATGTCACTAGTGTAACTGGTAAATGCTCCAGCATATCTGGGGATTAGATAATGCATTGGTATCTATACATTATCAAAACACCAGAAAGCTTTTGTTTTAGATAGCAGGTGCCTCATTCCAATATTGCTAGTACAATTAAAAAAAATAAAAAGAGCCTTTGTTGAGATTTATCAAGTTTTGTAGAGTGCAGAGTAGTACAGAAACCAATGAGCTTCTACCTATCATTGTATACAATGTACTTGATAAATGCTAGAATCTGACTTGTTTCTATGGGCAACTATTCCACGTGTATTCAACGTATCCTTGACACTCTTTAGAGGGTTTGGAACATTTTCCCAAGTGTAACAGTACACTCCGCCTTCAGTTGGGTATTATGTAGCCTACATGTCTGTCCAACCAATCAGCACTGCAGAAACCACTGGCACTGTGTGCATGATTACTGATGCTATATTGTATAGAGATCTCCCATAGGCAATCCCTAGACCCTGGTATATTACCTGCGTAGCATCTTGTTTGCAATAGTACACAATTAGGCAACTGCACTAGCCTTGAGAACTTTAATGGTTAGCTATGCATATAATTGTTTACTGACAATATAAACCGCATTTACAGTAAGTACTTTATTTTGGTTATCTCAAATTGCTGTTTAGTAATGCCCCATCCAAACAGTTAAAGCTTAACTAGGATGGTCTTCTTACTGTATGTAGACCATCGTAAAATCTTAAGCTAACCTGGTCCACATGTTAAGTCTTAAAATTCTGTTACAAAAACTGTATACACTTCATTTGTTTGTGAGCAAAATGCAAACTGCATTAAGAAAAACCATATAAGAACATTGTGTAATCCATACACTATTACTGTAACAAAAGGTGGTGTGTTCATTTCCAACTACAGCTACCAGAACTCCTTTGGTCCTACAGCAATAAGGAACACATAATAAAGTGCTGAATTGCAGTCCGGCACACCTGCTGGAAACCTCTAGCTGCTTTGGAATGAGTCACCTGGCATCGGCGTTCCACTACATTATGGCTTTACACAGTCTATGACCTATGAACTAATGAACATATTTGGTCAAAGTGTGACACTCATAACGTCCCTGAATTGACTAGACGTAAGCTTTCCACGCTCTTATGCCAAAGCTAAATTTGTAAGCTATTCTCAGTTCAAGTATGAATAGCATCATCAGTGTTGGTATCTACAGAAAGCAGTCAATGACATACATCAAAAATGTGTATAGACATGTCTAACTGTAGCATTATTTGAGTAAAGCACAAAATAGTTCAAAACTTAATGCACAACGATACAAGGAATATAGACCTGGCACTTTCACACTTTAGGAATTGGTGGTGTAGATAAGATGCTTACAAAGTTGTCTCCAAAGCCATCATTTCTGATTGGAGAATAATTTTACACTCAGAAGTCCAAATGCACTGAAAATGCCAACAAGGCTGAAAGTGGTCCCAATCCAACAGTGACAGTTCCAGACATGACGTATTTCCACGTGAGACTCATTTTCTCACTTGAACAAGTAGTTAATGGCAATCTGAAGTAAAATCAGAAAGAAGATAATACAATAGTCTCTTTGCTGAAGGAAATTGGTATCTACACTTGAGGCATTTGTCGTCACGCGATTACGGAGGGCGATGATGTTCCTACAACAAAAAGAAAGTTGTTTAAGTAGGTTTGTGTACCGTACAAATGAACAGAATAAAAT
This sequence comes from Crinia signifera, assembly GCF_055691185.1. Taxonomy (NCBI): domain Eukaryota; kingdom Metazoa; phylum Chordata; class Amphibia; order Anura; family Myobatrachidae; genus Crinia; species Crinia signifera. Next base: position 138,207,391 of record NC_139220.1, read on the forward strand.
GGACAATAAAGTCAAAAACATAAGAAATTCCAAGGATAGATTGAGAAAATAATCGCCCTACCAATATAGAAGACATTTTTCTATTAAGAGCGTGTATCATTTATGGAAAAAGCTTACTGGCACACTAATTGTGTGTACATTGTGAGACCCCAGAATAAAGTGCATAATCTGTATTCTAAAGAAAAATAACATGTAAGTCATGAAATAGAAAGGACTATAAACAAACCTGTTTATTTCTTCTTGGGTTCTTCTGATGGACTCTATGGCACTTTGCAGCTCACCATGGTCTCCCACCTTCTTCCTGCTTCTAGTGCTGTGAGTTATTAGTTGTGCTGAAAGAGCAGTGAGAAGACACTTACAATACTGGACCACACTGTATTATTACTATAAAGACCAAGATTATGATGAACAGACATGTCCTCATACATCTCTGCTGCAGTCACACCAAGCCTTGTGGCACGCTAGGTTGTATGACCATTTTCTAGCGTTGGATAATTTTTTACAAAACTGCATTTTAAATGCAAAGCAATGGGAAAAGTACACACAAGGAGACAGTGTAGAATATCTGTGTGCGACAGCCTCTAAAGGTGAAGACACGTGCCATTCAGATCAGATTTGATTTTGACTATACAATCTTGACTATTCGATTTTGGCTAATTGCACCTAAGATGTACTAGATTTCCTCAAACAATTTTCAAATGTATCGATGGAATATTATCTACCATTATAAGCAGCACTGCCCCCCCCCCCCCCCCCATGTCTACAGGACTCCCCTCTTAAAAAATGTATGCTCTCCCTGGCCTCCCTGAAACATGAACTTATGTTTAAATCTGAGTGCCAGCATCTGAGAGGTGTGCAAAATAGGCACTATAAATGCCAGCGTTGCTCACATTTGTTATAGAAATTAAAATAAAAATGTTGTGTGAAAAAAAGATTATATTTTCTATATAATGTCAACATTACAGGTCATTATGATAAATACAAATGATTGCTACCTATTTTGACAAAAATTAACTTGGCACTCAAAGGGTTAAGTTGGGTATAGGCTCATACCATGCCAAACTGCTTTCCTCTCCACTTACCCAACCCAATACAGTGAGATGCCCTATGGGGCTTTTACAAGTAGCAATTTAGGGCTATTTTCTAAGCAATCTCACTTGATGCTTAGAAACTGCATCAATATGGCCCCTACATTGCTACGTGCGTAGGGACTATATCGATGCACGGCGCTATCATGCAGCAATTAATATCCAGCACGCTGGATATTAAATCAGTCAGGACCAGTGTTCTGGCCCTGACTGATGGCTCAGCACACAGCACCAACACATCGCTGTGTGTTGAATGATCTTACTGAAGGATTGAGCCATCTAGCATCGGTTAGAACGCTGCAGCATATCCCTCTGTGTAGGCCCCATTAGTATGGCATTTTGTCCTTATCCTACCTAATCTATTTTTTTTATACTGTCTGTGTGTTCCACAGATATGCCAAGTAACACTTTAAGTACTGTATGTACTTTCCTCTCTAAAAACGCCTTACAATTAAAAGCAGCTAACATTAGAAAATATAAAGAAGTTTAAAAAAACCTTTGGATGGTTTTCCATGCCCATCGTGACTTTCTTCACATGCTAGTGATGATCGCCTGGTAACAGCTTCTTAGTATAGAAATCTTTAGAGCTATTCAGTTGAATTCCTACATGAAATGAGCGCACCTATTTCTTATGTTCCTTTGTGTATGAAATGTTACCTTCACTCCCAGACGAGTCCTGGTTATCCAGCTCTGGGGAGGAGCACCCACTTTCTCCTTTCTTCTGCTGGCCACTCACTTTGTGCTTTAGCTTTGGAACACAAACCTGTAAGAAAAACAATTTTTTCATGTCAAACTGCAGAAAACAGTAGAATAAATATAAACAAACACAATACATTTCATTTATGTGAAAGGATTTTTTGCAGATTCTGATTTAACCCTGTAGGGTGTATTCAATGCGGCCGGCAAGGGGGTTTGTATGGCGAGGAGCCATCTTCACAGTCTAACCCCCTTGCCAGCCAATCGCCCTATTCTATGTTCAGGGGGAATTCTTGCCCTCAGAGGACGTCGAGGATTCCCCCGAATGGCGAGGTTCGTCCCTAATGTAGCGAGCCTCGCAATTTTGATTGCCGCACTCGCCGTTTCCACCTCACCTTTTAGAAACGGCGAGTGCAGGGCGGTGGGTTAATACTGAAGGCAGGCTATGACGGCGAGCAATAGGCACTGTACACCTTCATAGCTCACCTGTTTGGCATTGAATATACCCCTTTGAGTGCCAAGCGAATTTGCCAAAATAAATGTGAAAATTTCCAAACAAACATATTTATTCATCATAATGACCTGTAATGTTTACCTTATATAGGAAATAAAATCTATTGTTACACATTTTTTATTTGAATTTATGTAACAAATGTGAGCAACGCTGACATTATTAGCAGAGATTTTGAACATTTCTCACAGAGATTTTGGCACTCAAAAGGTTAAGTATGGAAATCCTTTGCTTACAGTTCTCAGTTATCACATAGGTGATTATAGACATTCCTGTCTGTTTACTGTCAACCTGGTGAACAAAGAGGTAGTGTTTCTAAACATGGTGATCTCTAGTTAGCAATGAAGACTAGAATATGCTTACAAAATGCTGGATTAACTCCTTGAGTGGTGGGTACCAGGGCAGGTTTGTCTTGCCCCAGCATAACCTACCACAGATCATAGGAATCCGCCGCCGCCCCCCCCCCCCCCCAATCGCTCTGGCATTAGTCGCCGCCACTCCCCCAGCCGCCTGTCAGTCTGCCTGGACTCGGGTGCATGAACTTTCCCGATATTAACAGGACAGAGATAAGAAAACCGCTGCAGCTATTCCAGACCTACCTGATAACTGCATTTCTCCCGCCTTACCCCATGGTCACAGACTAATTACACTCCCTGAACGTACCATTGGAGTCCTATGCCTGACTTTTGTCTGGATGGCACCTTCTTTTTCAAACTGAACCATGTCATTTAGGGGGTCCCATGGTCTGGTGCTGCAACAGATAAACACAATATAGCGAATTAGTGAGTAAGCACCAAACGTGATAAATATGTTTCTTATGATTATAAGAGTGATCTATCACATTAAATGAAAGGTTAAGTCATAAAACATGCACTATGCATAAAATAAACGGTTATATTTATCATCCCTTATAAGCTTATACAGTATGTAAAGCCCCTCAAACGGGGTGACTGGATTCCTGCGCTGAGTGACTTGTTTAAGCACACATCGCTGGCATAAACGCAATGCACCCACAATGTGTACTGAGCGTTCTGTGCGAGAACTGGCGATATGACTAGATTTTGACTGCATGAAGTAAAACTCTAGTCAGACTATGGCAATGCGCAGGAACGCACATCGATGTCGCTATGGGGTGTGCACACAGAGCGATCAGTTCTTCATTTCTAAGCGATCTGACAAGGGCTTAAGTCGCCCCGTGTGTATGCCTCTTTATATTTCCAAATTCAAGTTATAAAGTTACAAACAGAACATGAGCTGTTATACAAGCATACTTGTTAAGTATTTTCAACCAGGAAAACAAACAACGTACATTCTAATTTTTATTTTTTTTGCAAAAACATTTAAGGACAAAGTATACATATACCTAAAGAAAAGACATTACCTTGAAAACAGAAATGAACCAGAGGAGAAGTGGCCCATGGCAACTAATCAGCTGCTCTGTAAAATGTTATATTATGCAAATTATAGATGTTACTTCAGTACCGATTGGTGGCCATGGGCCACTACTCATACCTTATTACTGCCTCATACATCTACCCCAGAGTTTCAGAGCGCTATAGCAGATGATTACACAGACAATCCTGAAAAACTTACTCCGCATATCTGTAATGCCACTCGCCAGTGATAGGATCCTGATCAAACAGATTGCAGGTCCAATCTTCCCCTTTGGCTTTCCTTTCTTTGGCAGTTTTTCTCTGAGCTTCTTCTAAAACAAACTTCTCCTGAGTGGCTTCTGTCTGATCTTTGTTATTGATTGCCCTAGTAACATGCTGCCAGAGCCTGGGAATGGAACCAGAGATTGGGAACAGATCAATAACTAGATCTTTATTGATTGGTGTATAGAAATGTGGGTACTTGTTTCCTAGCACGGCACCCATCTCGTTGATTGTATGCCTTAAGTTTAAGGCACTTAAGGCATACAATCAACGCGATGGACCCGATTTTCTGTCAATCACCAGCTAATTTGCCGGTGAAAGATAAATTCGCTTTGATCGCGTCCATCGCGGCCCCTAATAAGGGGCCGCAATGCGACCAACGCGATTTTCCCATAGGGAACAACGTTAAATTATTTTTAAAGTGAAAATCGGGTTGATCGCGGGCCATTATAATGGTACGCGTCCTCCGACCTTTTCATACCGCTACTATCCACGTCGGCGTGGAGTTGATTTTATAAAGTGTGGCGAGCCCGAAGCGTGGCGAGCCCCGCGAGTTGACGCGAGTTGACGCGGATGCCTGTAAAGCCCGCAAGGTGACGCGTATACCTGTGAAGGTATCCGCGTGCGCTCGCCACGCTTCGGGCTCGGTGGCTCGCCACAATTTATAAAATCAACTCCACGCCGATGTGGATAGTAGGGGTATGAAAAGGTCGGAAGACGCGTACTGCCGCCCCTCGCGGGCTCGCTGCGCTTCGGGTTAGCGTCAATCGTGGGGGAGCGTTAACAATGGGGGGGGTCATTTCAACATGAGGGGGGGTTTGGTATTAAAATTGGGGGTTTTGGGGCTTTTTACATTGAAATCAATGTAAAATCGCGTCTCAGGGACAATTTTACATTGATTCCAATGTAAAAACCGGGTCGATCGCGTCGCATGCGATTTGGTTGGCATGCGATGGACGCAATTTTTCCGACTTGATGGATACAATCATAATCACCGTGCTAGGAAACAAGTACCGAAATGTGTGATTCTTAAACACAACACCCCCCCCCCCCCCCAAAAGATCGAGAGATAGAGAAAATCTGCAATGTACACAAGAAGCAAATGAGCATTTATTAAGTAATATGAATTTCATGCACAGACTTACCTTTCAGATTCAAACTCTCCTTGCTCGTCACGCTGCACTGTACATCGCACAAGTCTGTGTTGCCGAATTTCAGGAGTAGGGTTCCAAAACGTCTCAGACACCTCTGTCTTCTTGTCATGAATAAAAACCTCACTGTCCTATAATAGAAAACACATACACCATCGAACAAGGATTGTGGGTAATGGTCTCGCAGCAGGACTTTGGTTCACTTATCTCCAGCAGGTGAAGCAAAATCCCCTAAAATAGACAGGTTTCACTGACACCATGTTTTTTAGGGCAAATTAAATTTTTTGTTGTCAGCAAAGCATTGGGAAATTACACCCAATAATTTTTTGACAGTAAATGGATATTGGCTTTAAAATGCTAAATTTGGGAAAAGGAACTTCGGCACAAGAAATGCACCGAAGTTTAACCATGTGGCGCAAAAAAAGATTTGTGTTTGAGGACACAGTTCTAAGTTGCAAAAACATTTTAGTCTAGAAACTTGAGGACTACAATGTTCAAATAGATGGAAATGCGGTGTGGGGTAAGAGTGAGGTCTGCATTAAAACATTACCATCATATAAAAGCTACTAAGTTGATAATTAGAAGATGAAATACTGCTTCTCCTATTGAGAATAACATTTTGATTAAACAAAAGAGCAAAACAGATGATTTTTGTACTTAAATAATTTTCTTTAAGACTGCAGAAGTGCCATGTTGGAAAATTAGAGGGTAAAGTAACACACTTGTCAACAGACCACACTTGTCAGTGCTCCACCCCACTACATTTAATGGCTGACATGAGTAGGTCAGTTATGTTTAACCAAAAGTCTATGGGGGGTATTCAATGTGGGATCATGGCTGTCGATCCCCGCCGACAGCCGTGATCCAGGCCCGTTTGCGGTCAGATCGACCACAGAACGACAGGCGGGATTCAATGTCCTACCTGCCGCTCGGCGCAAAGGGGGCGTGGCCGCGAAAACGGCCGTGGATTGTCGATCTGCGGCCTGGATAACGTCAATCCACGGCCGTTATTGGCAGAACGGACCCGACAGCTTCTGAAGTCGGGCCCGTTATGCCGTGATGCCTCATCAATGCTGTCGTTAATGACAGCATTGAATAGGGAGCTGCCGCTATTTCCCACATCAGAAACAGTGGCAGCAGATTGAATACCCCCTAAGTGTACAGACATAAATGGTCACAAAGGTCAAATTATCTGTCACCAGACTTGGAAAGGTTAATTTATTATCGCATAACCCAGTTGTCCTACTCCTAGTAGCAGTATCTAACACATCGTGACAACTGGTGGACAGAGTGGAGAGCCACATGTTGGCCTGGCCAAGCCAGACATTGTA